>NW_024496525.1:21849104-22365485 GCF_017590055.1 Onychostruthus taczanowskii
TTTTTTTTTATTTGTGCACAAAACCCCTTTTTTTTTTTTTTTTTTTTTTTTTTTTTTTTTTTTTTTTTTAATCTGTTGGGATGTACTTATCTGTTACTGCAAACTTCCACTTAATCTCTTTCTGCTATCTAGTCAAAAATTTTTTTGAAATACTGCCTTACTGTCTGTCAGAGATACTTGTGTCATGCATGCCATCAATCCTGTATAAACCTGTCTCTAAGATTTCTCTCTTTGAGAAGTAAAAACAGACAGAAGAATCCTGGTCCTACAAGGACAGTGTGGGGTACTGCTGTCTTCATTCTTTCTGACTTTTATTATTAACTTTATTAACTCTTAAATTAGAGGTTAAATCACAGAATCATAGAATAGTTTAGGTTGAATGGAATTTTTAATAGTCATCTAGTCCAACACTCCTGCAATAAGCATGGACATCTTCAACTAGTCCAGATTGCTCAGAGCAGTGTCCAAGCTGACCTTGAGTGCCAGGGATGAGACACCCAATACCTCCTTGGGCAACATGTGCCACTGCTTCACCATGATGATATGGCCAGTATACTTTGGGAGCCCATTCTGCTGAATATACACACCTCATTTATCACCTCTTTCACCTTTTTCAATGCTCACTATTTTTCCCTTCATGGCTGCTTCATTTGCAGCCTTCACACAGTCTAGATTTTCCACCTTCTATCATGACATAGATATATTTGGAACGATTGTTAAGTTAATTTCCATAAAGCTTTTCTGTCACCTTAGAATCTCCAGTACACTGAGCTGCTCCATTAAATATTCCACTGTGAAGTGGATTTTCTGGTGGTTTGTTTTGTCTCTCTCCACTACTGTTTCTTTTTTTCTTTTTTTTTTTTTTGTGTGTGTGTGTGAGAGTTGATAATCAAATCTCCAATATGAAAGCCTTTAAAGTAAGACCCATTGCTTCTGTTCAATAGCAATATTGAGTTATTGAAAATGGAGCAGAATTTCAGCTGCTGGCCATTATGCAATCTCAAATTATAGGCATCAGAATTAATATTTGTGATTTAAAAGATTTTCTTGTTCCCATTTAAGCTGCAAAATGAACAATGGACATATTAAGCATTCAACTGTCTGTGAAATTCTTTCAAAGCATAATTTCTAATACTTGGGACACAAAATTCATAACCTAAATATGTTTGATTTAGAAATAGAATATAGATTTCATAGAAAAAAAAAAGTTCAAAGTTCAGCTGAATTAGTAAGTCCCACTTTTAGTAATAAGAAACCAAATAAAAGTTGCCTTTCAGATTTGAAGCAATTTGTAGTAACCTGCACATAACACCTGGACTTAATTCACAAGTTCTGGGATGCTGAGTGATTCTTCCTACATCTTTCAAGCTGTGGCCATACCACTTCCCGTAGCCCAACACCTTGTTGCCACATTTCTCCTAACACAGAATTGATCAAGATCTGAGATGTTAAACAGACATTCTTTTTGACCTCTGACCAGAAATACAGAACTACCTACAAGGAGTTACAGAACTTCACTTTGCCACAGCAAATAATTACACAAGGTTTTCCAGGATTTAGATATCTGCAAAGCTTTTTAGCTATACAACCACCCCCAGTGCTATATCTCATTTAATAAGAAATAATATTTCCAAAATGCCTACAAGCTGACGATCTAAATTCTCTCTCATATGTATTAGGTGGGAAATTCTTTCAGTATATTTTATTGCCCTGGTCTTGAAAGTGCATTTTCCTGGTGGTAAAAATGCAAACTTGCCATTAAGCAACACAGGTGCTAACTGTGTCTGTGACTGTAAATGATTACAAGTACTAAAGATATTTTTTTTCAATTACTTAAAATTTGTAATTTTTTGTGAACTCACTCCTTAATTTTTAAGCAGGTCAAGTGAAGGCACGTAATGAAGAAATACAGATTTAAGGGCTATCTGTTCCTTACTTTCTAAGTGTTTTTGTACCTCCTGCCATGAAAAGAAGTGACTTATTGGTCAAGCAACTATGAGAATTTGTGTCTTCCATTTTCTACATGTACTCTTCATGTACCTGTGACTTCATTTAGAAGAATTTCTTAGGTTTCATGTCTTTAAAGTACCCTTTCTTATCCATTTCCTCAATAATGTTTTTTCTGTTTAATTTTCCTATGTGGATAATATTGTCTTGTTGCTGTTTTAGACCTGAAGCTGTCAGCAGTGAACAAAAGCAAGGTATTTTGGTTCCTGGGATAGGTAGTCAAGTCCTTCTTCTTACTGCATGGGAGACATTGCTACAGAATGCAACCCAAAGAGAGCACAGCTTGCTTGGGAGTGTGAGTTATCTAACCAGTGCTTTGGTCTAAGGATATGGAAGAATTCTCAGTGAAGTTTAATGTGCAAGCAGTAATTTGTGTCATACAAGATATCAAATAAGGAATGTTATTTTCTTACCCTGCTCATGACAACACACATCTCTTTCATGTTCTTAGACCCACTAGTTTACATTTTATAACATTTCAATACACTGATCCTGACGTAGTTTTAATACTTTAATTTTCTAAGTAATATATATTAAAATGTCTTTGATTACATGAAGTATCATATACATATATGTACACATACTAGCACTTAGAGGATTCATTTTCATGTGTATATTTCTTGTTTTATAGGTTATATTTTTTTCTTGGAATTAGCTGATACTTGTTATCTGGAGTGGCAAAATCTGGTCTACCACCATTTATTGTCAATACCTATTTCTGATTAAAGTCTGGAATTGTTTTAAGATAACATTATTTTGTCAGAAAAAAATGTGGGGAAAATCATGACTTCTGCTTTAAGTTTAAGTTTTTGCCTTCCAGAGAAGACAATAGATAAATCATTGAAATACAGACACCTCTGTAACACCTTTCACAACTGCTTTCTTTTCCCACGTGCTGAGAATATTTTTTGCACTTGAAATAAAAGGTGGTAAAGTTTTCTAAAAATCCTGCATGGGGAATTACAGGACAAGCCCCTTGATGGACAGAAAAGAGGACAGTAATAAAAAGGACAAAAGGACTCACTTAGGACTTTTTTGCTTCAGTATTCGCACATGAGGCAGACAATCAATAATCTACAATAGCAGGGCAGCAAGTTCCAACACAAACTCTCAGTTTCAGCAGTCTGAGTCAGCTGAGTAAAGCTACAAAATAAACTGCCTGTGAAATAGCAAAATTTGATGCAGCAAGGAGTTCTTATAAAGGAAGACCCTTATGAAAAGAAAAATATATAACTTGGAGATTCTGTGTTTTGGCTTTGTTTCTTTTAGTTTGAGGGTTATTTCTAGGATGAAATTCAAATTGGAAGTTAATTTAAACTAGTAAATCAATTGCATTTAGGTATTTAGTTTTCCAAGGAAGCTCTGTTTAGGCATATTTAATGCAAGAACACTGTTTAAAACAGGAATACAACAGCACTGAAAACAGCCAAAATATCTGTCTCACTAGTGACATTCTTCCAAACTAATGCACACATCACCGTCAATGCCTGCTTCAATGAAATGTTGCTAGCTATTTCCTGTTATCTGTAAAAACATTCCTGTTCATTCTGTCAATGTGCAAAACCTCTTGAAACACCTGAAAATATTACCATGTCCTTGATCATATTGTATAATTCATCTTGCCCACAACAATGTCATCAATACTAAACAAGCAAGGAGTGGAAAGCAAGAACTACCCTCCTGCCCCAGAATTCCCTCAAATTACGTGGTACATCTGAAACTTTGGGAAATGTGGATAAGGTATTCCTGTGCCCCCTGAAACAGTCACAGATTTTTTGCCTAAAAAGAGCAACAAAAAATTCCCATCTCATGAGGGCATGTGACACTGTCAGTACCAGCTGAACTATGGTGGTTTTTGTATGAACATCGCAGAGGGGTTAATTGACACCTTTCTTACCAGCCTCACCAGGAAAGCCAAAGGAAAGAAATTCACTAGTCCGGTGCAGAAAGAAGTCTAGGGCTACACAAAAGGCAATGCACTGAGAAATCCCTGGTATTGTACTTCAAAA
Organism: Onychostruthus taczanowskii; assembly: GCF_017590055.1. Taxonomy (NCBI): domain Eukaryota; kingdom Metazoa; phylum Chordata; class Aves; order Passeriformes; family Passeridae; genus Onychostruthus; species Onychostruthus taczanowskii. The sequence continues at coordinate 21,853,121 of NW_024496525.1, forward strand.
AGAATGATACTAATTTTGATTTTAGTGTTTGTTTTAAAATATATAGCCTATCAGTGCTAGAAATTAAGCTTTATATTTAAAACTGCATAAGACACTATTTGAAAGCACTTTTTAAAAGTGGTATGTTGGACAAAAAAAAACCACCAAAAACCCTAAAAAGATTTAAATACCTAACATTACATTACTTTTTGTTAATATTTACTGCCATAAATGTACATATCTTCTTTTTAATCTGGTCAGCAAAAGAAATATATATGGATTTTAGTATATACAATTTCCTAAAAGAAAAAATAGGAATTGCATTCTCAAATCCACGTTTCTATTATTTAGATGTCATGATCTTCATATATGTTGAGCATTCAAAACTTTTCATTAAAAGGAATCACAAATCATCTGCAACTTTCAAATCTAGTTATTAATTCAGCATTACCACATATAATTTGGGAGCCAGTTATTTTATTTCTTCTACCTATAAGACAGATCATATTGATAAGGGGCAAAACTAATGACAGCATAAATATTAAAAAATATTTGGTTTACTCCATCAGTATTTTCATAAGCAAAAGTAAAGTGTTCTGTGGAAACATGTTCTGGGAGTCCCTCCAGCGAGCAGGAGGGAAGAGTGTGGCAATGCACAAACTAAACACAAGCAAGATCCATCCTTGCCTGGAGCTATTTCCTGACATCATTTATCGTGTCAGTCTTGGCTAGCTTGACTATAGGTTGTGCTATGCTAGGGAACTGTTGAAACAGCAACAGCATCAAGCTTTGTCCCAGCTCAGGGTCTCAAGTCTTCAAAAGGATTGGGGTATCTTTGCTTCTGAGTGCCAGCTTCTCTGGTTTCAGTTGCTTATTGACAAAATATTGGTTACACTGATCTTGATCTGTTCCTTATCTGGTCAAGGGTCAATAAATACTGCACATCTTACATGAAAGAATTATGAGCTTTCAGACAGGAAATTAATATAAGGAATTTAAAGTTTATTTTTTCCAAAAATTAGTTTGAATTTTAACTCCTAGCAGTGTAAGTCTGGTATAGATCACTGAGAATGAACAAAAGATCAATTTAATCATTTAGAAGAAGCTTGGCTTCAAAAATATTGGACATAGAAACTGAGAAAAATGTAGCTTGCCAGTTTTGATCTATTTTGAAGACTCTGAGCGACATAGCATCTATAAAATGTTGTTCAATTTTCTAATTTATATTTAAAGGATGACTGGAATCAGCTTGTGTAGAAACCTTGACCAAAGGGATAATTTCATTATTAGTAGTATTTTTAGACATGAAACTAGTGGTCTACAATCATGATGCTCTGGGTTTTTTTTGGTTTTTTATTTGATTCATTGTCACTTGATTATTTCAGGAACAGAATTACATTAACTATCAGATATAATAATGTTTATTTATAAATTATTATTATTTTCTACTAATTTGAAGACTGCAAAATGTCTAACTCTGTTGCCTGTTGTAATCACCCAAAAAACCAGAAAAGCCTTGCCTTTTCCTCAAAATACATGGCTATCACTTGAGCAGGGAAGACTTTCACTGTCGCAATAAGAAGCCTGTGACAGATTGTGTGATGCTTTATCTTGTACTAAAGTCACATCAGATGAGAGGAAACCTACTGTTCAAATGATTTTTTTATTCTATTTATTGTTGTATTTAATTGCTTTATAAATTTCAAGTAGGTTTTCTCCATTTTTTTCCTTCAATTAAGTATTACAGCACAGTGAGAAATGTTACCAGATCAATATTTTACTGTTTCATGATAGAACTTGTGTTGCATAGGTCCAAACTGGACAAACTATGCTGCTGTCCAGCTCCCTTGAATCACATTTTCAGACTAAACCACTTGAATCTCATTAATCCCAGCTCAGCTAAATGATTCCAAATAACTCCCATTCAAATTGACAGTCTTTCCAAGAGATAACAATTGAAAACAATTGTCTCAGGAAGTGTACAAAGCATATGCTTACAGTATTTTTGCCCATTTACTGAAATTGAGGGAGCCAATGGGCACAGAAGGTTGAAAATGAGCAAAACTCATTTCAGGTATGCATGGTTAGAAGATGAGTAGCCAGTTTATCAACACACTGGAGCATGTAAAATTAATTTCCATCATACCTTTAGTGCCAGGAGAAGCCTGTGTCACTTGTCTGTTGTTTCATTTACTGCTGCAATGATTTTGCTAATCTGTCCTATGTAAATGAAGTTTATTGTAATGATTTGTGCAGGCTCTTGAATATGTATTTTAAAGGTAAAGAAAATTTTGACTTGATGATGCTGATGACAATGACTTTTATAACAAATATAAATTCGGTTAAATTTTCTAGATCTAGTGGACTTCATGCCCAAGAAATTTTTCCTCCCCAGCCTACTCTCACTGGCTTTAGTGCACTCCTAGATCCAGTGATGCCTCCTCAGTCTGATAGATGGGAAGCTGCTCCAGCTGCGTGGCCTCAGGACCACTGGGTAGCAATGTTGGGAAGCTACTCCATCCATGCTGGTTCAATCACTCGTACAGAGTACTTATAGACATATAATTTCATTCTTATGTGGAGCAAAGAGAACACTTGTGAGGAAAATCAGCAGTACCAGAGTTTAAGACAGAACAAATTGAGGTGATCAGGACATGGGGTCAATAAGACAAGCATGCTGACCAGCAACCTGCTTACACACCACTGTTTCTTTTTTTCTGACCTTTTACATCTTTTTTTCTGAGACATGTTCCCCACTTTTGCACCCCCCTCCTCCACCCTGCACATTTTATATAACCCTTAAATTCTCTTATTCCTGGATCTCATAATAAACCTTATTCACATTTAGGCAATAATCTTCCTTTGATTTGTGTGGCCTTCTGACTCCAGTTTATCCCAATGATGCATCTTGGTGGATTTTACACTAGGGACAATTGGTGTCCTTTGATACTCTTTGAGTAGCTGGTTTGGCTCACTCTGTTTCACTGCTTCCTGCACCAATCAATGGCTTTTTTCCAGGCTCTGTGAGTTTAATGTTGTTGCCTTTCAGTTAGATAATCTAGCAATATCTAAGAAAGATCTGACCAAAAGTTAACCACATACAGGAGGAAATATATTGTGTGGAAAGTCTATAATCTGTGAAATAAAAACAAAACACCACCACCCCCTCACCTCCCCATCCCTCCCTCCAAAGTACATCAAAAATCAAAACAAACAATCAAATTAAAAAAAAAAAAAAAAAAAAAAAAAAAACCAACCAAACAAAAAAAAAAAAAAAAAAAAAAAAACAACAAAAAAAAAAAAAAAAAAAAAAAAAAAAAAAGCCAAGCAAAAATATACATATATATCTGGAGAACAGAGTTTATAGTAGTGCTAGTGCTTATATACTCTTTATATTCAGAAGCAGCTCTACTTTCTGAGCAAAAGACTTTTCAGAAGCAAAAACTTTCTGAGGACACAAATTAGTGTTCTACCAGTGTGTGACAATCCAGCTTGGTAAAATTATTGTTGGAAACTTGAGAACTAAGGCAGGGTTGAAAGGGCCTTGGCTCTTTGTTTCCTAGACTGGATGTTTCCTTCTATGTCACCTGTTAACTCTTTCACATGTCATACATTCCATACTGGAAAGAAAATCTCACTGAATCCAACTTAAAAGTTCATCCTATGCATTATTTTTGTCACTGCCAATGACAGCTTGTTTAATGCACCACTGCAGTCCCATCACTTTCCTATATTGTTTTTCCAATAACATTGTACAAGTATGAACAGAATAGCATAAATGTGTTAGAAAATTGACAAGTATATCTATGTGCAAAACTAAAATGTAGAAAAGCTTGTGTGAGCTTCAGCAAGCACTTAACTTGATAACTGCTATGGTAAATATAAATTCAAAGCATTAAAAGTGACAATATTGTCTTGAAGTAATAAGATTTTAGAGCAAAATTTGATTTTACTTTTCTTTCCCCATAAATTAAGAATAATATTTTTCACTTTTTTTTTCCCCCCCTGAAAACATTTTTCTTTTGAGAATAAATGAATCAGGGAAAAATGAAATATGAGCTTTTCTCATGGTAATCTGAGACTTCAGTTGCAGTGTTAGAACAGATATTAATGTATTTCCAATTGACTCATGCTGATTGGAAATGTAATGGAGAAATGCTTTACTGTTTAATGTCTTTCCTTTGTCACACAGTTGGATATACAGACACTATTGAAATAGGTTGGAAACACAGAAAAAACAGAGTTTTGGTATTTGTAAACTAGGTCTTTAGAAATCAACAGGGTGGATCCACCTGATACTGAAAAAGTTGTAATTCTCATTTCAAGCTTACTCTTTGAACAGGTTAGATGGTCAAAATGTTTTGTCCTTTGGTAGTCTGGGACTGCTAATTTTTAACACTTTGGGTTTTTATCAGGTTATCCACAAATTATGCCTTCTTCTGAACTAATTGATACATTGATATTCATATATTTCCATACCAAAACCAAATGAACTTGCAAATGTGCCACATTTCCCAGAGGTGAAGAAAAGAACTTCAAAGATTTCGAGGGGATTTGTATAAATCAGATATTGGCAAATGTTCATTCATTTAGAAGATTTATTTCCTCAGTGATTCTCTTAGTTTGGATTCAGCTTTAACCTCTTTGGTGTATTGTTTAAGGAAATGTGGTTGGTGACATAAAGAATACAGAGAGCAGTGACAGCTCAGGCTGAAGGGAGCAGGGCTGTTCCCACAGGACTTGACACTGCACTTGGCTTAGAAAAAAATGGGAATTACAGAAGTCAGAGTACTTCAGTGTTTTTCTGCATGGTTAACCATACTTGCTCAATGAATCTTTAGGGAAGTGTCTGATAATCTTACAGCACACATTAGTGGCTCTTAAACGTCCCAGAAAATGTTACCTTTTGAATCCCAGCAGATCATCTCTGCTGCAGAACTCTGTTGAGTCTCAAGTTTTTTCAAGACTGTGACACATGAATGTTGTTCAGAACAGGAGAGGAGGGGGAAGGGAGGAGACATGTCAAATATCTTTGTGAATCTGTGAAATAGTAGCTCTAGGGATTTGTTTTGTTTTTCTGTTTCAAGTACTCACTCACACAAAGCTCTTCTGTTTTGTTAAAATTGCCAGGCCATTGCATTGAGATTTAATATTTGGTGGAAGCCAAAGTATTGTGTCAAGAATGATATCTCACACAGAGTAAACCAGAAAATCTTCTTTACATAACCCCCTCTATTTGGCATTGCTGAGTCCTCACCTCAAGTACTATGTCCAGGTCTGGGCCCCTCACTACAAGAAATACATTGAGGCGCTGGAGCATGTCCAGAGAAGGTCAAAAATGAAGATTTGAGAGGTCTGGAGTACAAGTCCTGTGAGGAGCGGCCAAAGGACCTGGGGTCCCTTAACTTGGAGAAAAGGAGGCTCAGGAGGGGCCTTAACTATCTACAATTACCTGAAAGGAGGCTGCAGCCAGGTGAGGGCTGCCTCTTCTCCCAGGCAAACAGCAACAGGGCAAGAGGAAATGGCCTCAAGCTGCACCAGAGGAGGTTTGGTCTGGAGATCAGGATGAATTTCTTCTCTGAACAGGCAGTTAAATATTGGAACAGGCTGTCCAGGGAATTGTTTGAACCACCATCCCTGAAAGTGTTCAATGACTGGATGTGGCATTTAGCATTCAGCCAAAGGTGTTCTTAAATCAAAGGTTGGAGACAATAATCTTGGAGGTCTTTTCCAACCTTAATCATTTTGTGTTTCTATATTTGTTAAAGCACCACAGTAAAAAACTACAGAACTGATCACTGGCAAGATAATGGCAGATAATTATAGAAATTATGTTTTAAAGGACCATATTTATGTTTTGATATTGAATGTTTAGTGGCATAACATTATTATTTGTCACTTGTACCTTATACTGTTGAGTTTACCAGATGGCTCAGATTATACCAAGTTTCAGATTTTACTTCAGAGCAAATAATAATGATGATGCTGGCAGCAGCAGCAGTGACCAAAATCTAGAATTTCAATTTCTAGTCTGTGGGAAAATCTACTAGTTCAAAATTCCTTTCATAAAAAGTGAGAGAAAAAAAAATAGAATTTTAGGTCTGAAAGCAAACTTCTGAGTTCCAAAATGTTTTGAAAAAACACCATGGTCAAGATCAAAAAGAATTAATATTATAAGAGCTGAAAGCAAAACACTAGGAAACTTGTCTACCAAAAAAAGTTCTGGCAATCCACATATTTCCTAGATTTGATAAAGTGATATTTTCAGAAAATCATAGTTTTATCACTCTTGGTTTTTCACGCCAACATCTGTCTACAGGATCAAATCCTTATCATGATTTCTATGCTACTCCACTAATTTATACTTTGAAAACCTTGGATGAGTTGTGTTATTGAAGAAATGTGATTTTTGACATTAGTGGTGCATAAAATTTCAATGCATACCAAGCCTCTGCTGGAGTGTCTCTTTATGTAAAAAAGCTCCAACATGATTTAGTGAGTAAAGAAGTAATGTTACATTATATTCAACCAGGCATTCACAGTGTTAGCCTTTCGACAAAAGGCAGGGTACATAAAAATAAAGATGACACATTAATTCATAATTGCAATGGGACTGGCAGGCCCTGAGTGCATACTTCAGTGCACTTACTTTTGTACCTGTCTTAGCCTTCTGTATGTTGTACCTTGAAGCCTCTTATGAATCTGCACAAATTAGAATTGTTTTGAGTTCACTGCAGATTGTTACATAGGGAAAGTGGTATTTTTGTGCAGTTTTATAAAGTCGCTATTTTTGTTCTCTAAATGTTGGTAGCTTTCATGACCTAAAAACATTGAGATTGGATGCATCCTATATTTGTATTTGGAAGGAAAACATGAAATATATGTAATAGAATTGCTTTATACAGAATATGTAGAAACATGCACAAACAACACACAAGTGCAAATAAATCCTACTCTGACTGGTCTTCAAAGTATAGACTTTTTTTGCAGATCATAACTACAACCTTGGAATTGTGCTGATTATTAATCTCTCTAGAAACTATTCAAAAACTGTGATGAATAACTTTGACAACACAGACTAAATTGAGTAACTTTGGAAAGTGTCTTAAATGAGTTAATCTGCTGAATATATTAAGAAATTATTATAAAAATTTTTAAAAATTGTCAAAAAAATATTAAAATGCACTTGAAATTCTCACAGTACTGCGAGCTATGCATGTTTTGGTATTTGTTATTCTTGTTGGAAAATATTTTTATTCTATGCTTTCTGTTCTGGACACAATCACATAAAACTAAAATGTACAGTTACTTTGAAAAATCAGAGGATTTTGATCCGGCCTGCTGTTTTAGGAGGCACTTTACTAAAATTTTCTATTGAAAATGTACTAGGTACTTCAGGCTCCATTACACCTCTCCAGAAACAGACTGAGAGAAAAAAGAATTATTGTAAGGTATTTTCTGTTTTATTCATCCGTGTGTTGAACAAAAATGTAGTGTCCAGCTGTATCCAGTAAAGAAATTGTATTAAAAAAAAAAAGGATAATACCTTATAGGTATTATTATATAGGTATTATAGGTATAGGTATTATTATATAGGTATAGGTATTATATAGGTATTATTATATAGGTATACCTATGATACCTTATAGGTATTATTATATAATACCTTATAGGTATTATAGGTATAACACCTACATTTTTAAAGAGCATTAAATTACTTTTAAAAATGTAGTGTTAATATACTGGCATATACTCAAATTGGTATAGTCCATAAAAGTGGAGAACATTGCACACAGATGTGGTGATTTGTGTAATGACATTCACCATCTGTAGAATGGTCCTTCACATTTAAAATCTTTTTTTGTGACAATGTAAATAAAATTTGGTTTCATGTTTTTATTATGCTGTACTGATAAATGCTGCAGGGGGGGTTTGTGTATTTAAATGGAGAAATAAAAAAAAAAAAAAACAAAAAAAAAAAAAAAAAAAAGAGAATCCAAAATGAAACTTGGTGAATTCTGAAGTCTTTTTTATTTAAAGTCTAGTAATGGAGTTAACAGTAAGATAATAGTCAGATGTTGATAAGCACAAGACTAAATAGGTACGGCAGGAATAAACTAATTGTATTATATATTGTGGTATAAAATGAAGAGCTATTGTATTCAAAATAAGTGCTGTAGGGATAGACATATTTGCATAAGAAGAGATAGATATATCTGCACAATCATCTGAAAAATATTATCAGATCCAAATATGTTATTTGTTGACTTGCTTACATTTGGTTTAAAATTTTAGCATGTGCTGTATACTTGGTGAGATGTTGCTAAAATATAAGTGGTAGCCTATTTTCTTCAGCTGTGTCCATTTTTAAAAGAGTTTTTGATCCTGATGCCTAACTGTGAGATAAATTCTTCTGAAATTAACATGTATATGAAAAATTGGCTCCAAAGGCACAATTTAATATGTTATCACTAAGATCATTTTTAAATTAATAGGATTTGCCAATTCCACAGCTAATATTTCAGCACTTCTGGCAATTGTGTGAAACTGCACATTTCAATGTTTGAAAGCCACCATCGGTGTCAATGGGTTAGTTAAAGCAATGCCAGCACAGATACAGCATATCTATTGCACAAAAAATACTGAAAATAAAAAAAATTTTTTTTAGGAAACTTTTATTTAAATGCTTTGCTGAATTCAATGCAAGTTGCTTTATGTTCATACATGACGACGACTTGAACTTCTGGAAGAGAACATTTTTGCCTCACAGTTGACTTGAGGTAGCTGGAAGCTAAATATCTCAGTGTTTACCAGAAATTGCTCTCTTTTTCTAAACATCCTGATTGAACCATTTTCCTTTAGGAGAAGATTCTGCTTTTGAAGGAGTTACCTCGTGTTTGCATTTGAGTGAACAACTGTTTGGAAAATAGCTTGTAACCAGTTGCAATGGAATGAAGCATGCTGCTAAACCTTATGACTTCCAGACTGAATGCCTAATTTTATGACATTAACCTTGTTTAGTAAATTAGCCCAACTTGTAGTCAGAGTCTAGAACTTTCAATGTTGAAATTTTGAAATACCCAAAAGCAAAGAAGTAATCTGTATCAGACAAGATTTTCAGGAAAAAATTCTATTTAATTAGGAATTTACAAGGCTGCTTTCATTTAGTCTAAGCTACATATGCTGTCACTATATTATGTCCCATATTATTTAAGTTCAAGTGCTGTCTTAAAAGAAACAGGTTTTCATCATGCTCAATACATTTTCTTCTGAGGTCTCAAATTCAAAGGTGATGGGTTTTAGGCTTGCATGCATTTTGTCAATACCCGTCTTTCTGGAAACAAAAAAGATGCTGACCTGTGGGAAAGGCTCCAGAGGAGAGCCACAAAGTTGATCACAGGGCTGGAACACTTCTTTGAAGACATGTGGAGAGGGTTGGGACAGTTCAGCCTAGAGAAGAGAGAGCTCTGGGAAGACCTTGTAGCAAATCCTAGGACATGAAGGAGGTCTACAAGAAAGAAGGAAGAGGAGCTTTTCACAAGGGAATGTAGTGATGGACAAGAGGGAATGACCTTAAACTGAATGTATTAGGTATTATCAAATAGATTAGATATTAGGAAGAAATGCTTTACTATAAGGGTGATGAGGCACTGGAAGAGGTTGCTCAGAGAGGCTGTGGAATTCCCAGCCATGGAGGTGTTCAGGGCCAGGCTGGACTGGACTCTGTCTAAACCAGATCTGCAATTACAATTGCCAAATAACTCTATTTTCCTTCTTAAATAGGCCATCACTGAGGAATTACCAGCATTTCTGGTTGGCCTGGCTTTCGCCAGCAGCGCGTGCATCTTGGAGTCAGCTGGCATTGGCTCTGCTGGACACAGAGGAAACTTCCAGAAGCTTCTCACAGAAGCCAACCCTGTAGCCCCTCACACCAAATCCTTACCAAACAAACCCAATGTCCTCTTAAAACAGGCTTTTCTCTAGAATAAATTCTTGTTATTGCCTTTGTTATTTGCACTGAGGGATGTGGAGAGGTGTTTAGAAAAATAAATAAATAAAAAAAAATACAACCCTCCTCCCCCAAACAGAAACAAATACCACAATACTTTTTTTTTTTTTTTTTTTTTTTTTCATAGAAGTGGTTTCTGATGAAAGAGTTTGGAGTTCCTTCTTGTTTCATTGTTATATTGCTTTTTTAAAACTGATGTCTTGAATTTTGGAAACAAAACCACTCAAGTTTACTTGGGGTAAGTTTCTAGTAATGTAATGACATTTTTGAATTATCTTCTAGTCATTATAGCAAATATAGCATAGAGGGAATTGACTGAGTAAATGAATATTAATTTTATTCTGAGTAACTGGATGATTAAAACCATCTTAATTTAATAATCTCTCTAGGTTATACTCATCTGAATCTATATTAAAAATGAAATTATAGTGGAATGTGGAACAAAACAGATCTGAAGCATAGAAACACCTTTCTTCTGGTAAACTAAAGTAAAAATGGGACCAGATTACCATTGATTTCTTATTGCTGTTTTGTTTGTTCTGTTTTTTAATTCTGCCATACCTGAATATTTCAGGAAAAAATTTTGGTCATTTAGAGGAACTATTTAGAGAGAGGAATCATCTGAATATTTTGTGTTAACAGAATGCAGAAGGCAGCTAGAGATGCTGTTCTGCATTTAACAACATCTTGCATACAGCTGTGAATAATTGTACCCATGCCAAGCAGGCTGTGGATTGTCATTAGATGAGGAAAATATTAGCCAGCTTATATTTAGTGTCATAAATCTCGCAAACAGCAACAGGAACAATGAAAAAGTCTTTTACATGACAGACTTGATATTTCTGTTTAAAGCATCATGGTCTCAGAAACTGGAAAAATGTCATGAAAGTAATAGTGCATTTTCTCAACAAAAAAAAAAAAAAAAAAAAAAAAAAAAAAAAAAAAAAAAAAAAAGGAGAATGCTGTCCCTAACACATTAACTCCCTTCCATTACATTAACTTGCTTCCATCCTTACCCCGTCTGTTTTAATTGACACAATGCAGTCAGTGAGCATTTGCATGAGACTGAAACTGTCCCCTGTTGTTGAGGGTAGAATACTTATTATTCATGCTGAATGCAAATTTGTCATCAACTAGAAGTTGAATGTCTTCAATTCACAAAGAAAATATAAACATTTTCACTTTAGGTGTTCTGTCTTCCACCCACCTGCGTACATATATATATACTGGTGATGTGCAGAACTTGTATAAATTTTCTTTTTGCAATAAAACATTACTATTTATTCATGCAGAACCAGTCACTCTCCCACCTGTCATGAAGAACCCCTAATATATTACTCACACTATTAAAAAATCTGTTTGTTTTTCTGGGGGTTTGACAGACATGACTGTGTTCTTGTAGACCAGTATGTATACACAAAACAGCTACTTTTTCCAGAAGTGGCTAGTTTGGGAAGACTACCAAACCCTCCTAGAAGAACTACTGCAACATACTGTTTAATGGCTTCCATTCCATTCCATTCCATTCCATTCCATGATAAATATTTTGTTTATCTTATGTGACCATTTTGTATCAATACAAAATTATCAGTAATTATAGGAAAACATAAAAGTAATTTCAAAATATAGAAACACTTGAGAAGCTTGAAAAGACATTTTTAAGGCTTGAGTTCTTGTTGCTGTAAACAGACTACTGCTGATAAATAAAGTTATACATAAGCTAAAATGCCTTAGCATAAAAAAGACCTTTTTGTTGATGCAAGGGGAGTTTTTTCTTAAGTCAGTTCAACTTCGTGGATTCCTGGCAAAAAAATCATAAAAATTTTACAAGGGCATCCAAGTGCCCCTGTAAACTGTGTAACTGAATAGCAGCTTTTGTTTTTTCTTAGGATTCCCAACACAAACATATCCATTGTTAAGATACACATCATGCTGATGTTTCTTGCTAGAGAGTCTCAGAAAAGGTCAATACAGATTTGAAAAACAAAAAAATTATAAACCTAATTAGAGTAGGGTGAGTTGCTTGTGACTTCACTTGTAAGCAGTCTCTGCTTAAGTCTTTGGCATCTTCTTGCTTTATTAAAAAGGAAAAGGGGAAAGAATCATAATCCTACCTGTAGTTCAAAACTAACTTTCAGAATTCAGCTTTGGACAACAACTGGGATATCTTATTTCCCAGAAGTAGATGATGCCTTTTATTAAATTGATTAAGAAAGAAAAAATATTTAATTTAGTTTTTATGTGTTTTTCTAACTGTTCTAACTGCTCATTATGTTGGATGACTGATGACTTCATCATATGTTGTATTTTTTTTTCCTAAGGCAAGCAGTTCTTTTCAACTCTAAGACTTGTCATTATTGCTTAGGTATACAGCAGCTTTAGTTACTAGGTTATTATTTATTTGCCATAGAAAATTTTGAGAACTTTGCAGGGTTTCTTACTCTGTTCTCACTAAACTTGTGCATTTAATTCTGAACCTTTGATACCACAAAAGTATTAACACATTCTTGTAACTATGCATTTGCTAATTATTGCATTAATTAATATCTGTGTAGTGTTGTATCAAAAATGTTAAGTCTGTGACATATTTCACCTGTAGGGAAATTAATCTACAGGAGCATTGAATCATAGAATCACAAAATGGGTTGGGTTGGAAAGCACCTAAAAGAGCATCTGTTTTCAATCCCCCTGCTCTGGGCAGAGACACCTTCCTCTAGACCGAGTTGCTCTCCTTGAACTCTGCCAGGGATGGGGCAACCACAGCTTCTCTGAGCTACTTGTTCCAGCACCTCACTACCCTCAGAGGAAATAATTTCTTCCATATATCCACTCTAAACCTACTCTTCTTGGTTTGAAGCCATTCCCTCTTGTCCTGTCATGACAGGCTCTTGTAAAATGTTTCTCTTAATCTTTCTTGTAGGCTCCTTTCAGGTACTGGAAGGTCACAATGACATCACCCTGAAGACTTATCTTTTCCAATTCTCTCAGCCTTTCCTCATAGGAAAGGTCATCCAACTTTCTGATCAACTTGGTGGCTCCAACAGGTGCTCATCCTTCTTATGCTGGGGACCTCAGAGCTGAATGCAGCACTCCAGGTGAGGTCTCACCAGAAGGGAGAGAGAGGAAGAATCACTGCCTCCTGGTCAAGCTACTATTGCTGCAGGGCAGGTTTGGCTTTGATGCTGAGCTTTGGCTTTCTGAGCTGTGAGTGCACATTGCAGGTCTCATCTGCCATCACCCACAAGTCCTTCTCAGCAGGGCTGTTCCAATCTATTAATCCCCAACCTGTTTTGCTACTGGGTGTATCTGATCCAGATGCAGCACTTTGCCCTTGTTTTTTTTAAACCTTGTGAGATTCCCACAGGCAGACATCTCAAGCTTGTCCAGGTGCCTCTGGATGACATCCTATTCTTCAGGTGTGTCACCACACCACTCATCTTGATGTCATCTGCAAACCTGCTGAGGGTGCACTTAATTCCCTAATCTGTCATTAATGAAAATATTAAGTAACACTGACAATACAGACCCCTGAAGGACACCACCTGTCGCTGGTAACCATTGGGACTCTGAGCTGTTAACCACTGTGCTCTGAATGTGACCATCCAACCAAAATATTATCCATCTATCAGTTCACAGGGATCTACAGCTAAAACTGATCATGTTACCCAAGGCTCTCTTTATAATCATTATAGAGACGTTTCAAACTCAACATAGCTGCCAGCAGGTTTTTTTTTTTTGGGTTTTTTTTTTTATGCACATTGTTGAAGTACTAGAGTATTTCATGCTGTCAATGAGCCATTGCTTGATTCTGGGAGCTGCTTGTAAGAGAGTTCTGTTGTACATTTGATAGGATGGTGATAGAGGATGATTCGGACATTCCGTCATTCTTCTTGTGCCTCCATCTGTGGGAATTTTGGCAGGAAACCCTAGAGCACTGAGTATAGGAGGGAAAAAATAATTCAACATTTGGAGATTCTACATCAAAGCTCGTACAAAATATATCCAATGATCATCATTACAGTGGATACAAGCTAATATACCATCTGCATGCAGAAATTTGCTGCTCTACAACATTGCTATTCATTCAAACAGAGATAATTAGATTGTTTAATGATGATCTTTGTGCCACAGAAAAATTAATCTGCAGGGCACAAAAAATGAAACAAAACCTGAAAAATACATCCCCTCTCATCACTTAAGGGGGAATGGATGATTTTTCTCAAATATGACAAAATTAGTATTTGCAGCACTAATATACCTATTAAATTCATCACAAAGTCTATTGACCACCACCTTATGAATGGTTTAAGCTTCATATTTTTATTGGAAGATGTCAAACTCTTTGTTTCATAAAATACTAGCTAATCTAATTTGCATGGGCCATCCATAAAACAGGTTTTGACCACATTACTTTACTTAAAAGGATCATAGTTTAATTGGTCAATTCTAGAGATAATTGATCTTAGATGGAATTCTCCAGGCCTGTGAATTAATTATAAATACCTGGAGAGACACAATTCAAAATCTGAAGTATCCATTTGAGGCTTAAACTCATCCATAACCTAAAAAGTCTAATTCTCTTTTTCAGCAGTTTGGGGTCTAAAACATTCAGAAGCCCCATTTTTTAAAACACATTGAATTCAAATTCATAAAGAAAATACCTAGAAATAATATGGCCTAAATAAATATAAATCTATGTGGATTTTTATTTGAACACCTTTAAATAATGAGGACTTAGCAAAAAATGAAAATAGAGTTTGATTTGACCCAGCTGATTTTTCATTCAGACCTTGGGAAGACCATTGCCTGAGCTATTCTCATCTTTTAGTTGTGAGTCATGTTGTCTTTTTCCTTTTAAAATACCAATTCAGGAAACTCATGAAGATTTCTCACAATTGCTTTGAAATAAAAAAAAAGAAATCAGTCATGCATAACAAGCAGCAGGTCTGCCTTACACACTCCAGAACCTGGAAACCCTAAACAATTCTTTTGACTGTGAGTAGATTAACAGCATGTTATGAGTAGAGAGTGTGCTGTGTCTTGCAAGCAGTGATTAATGAACCTATGCTGCATACCTGCCATGTGCCTGTGCAATATGCCTGGCAGCTGGGGAAATATCAGATATGTCTTTGTGCATGTGTGACACCCTGGTACATCACATACCTGAAAAATTTGGTGTGTTTTGAAGACTGGTTTTATGGCACAGGCACAGCTGTGATGCATGTGTACGGTATGTCTGGTGCTTTCAGGCATTACAAACTTGCTGCACATGAGTAACTCTGTACAATCATCTTAGTTTTTAGGAAATCCCAGACAGCCCTCATTCCTCCTCAGAAGGACTGTCTGTAAGGAAGTTAATATTGACACTGTCTGTGTCTGACTCATCCAGAACAGTGCTGACAAAAATATCCATTTCAAATTGGTCATTTGTTAAAAGATTTCTGCATCTGGCTAGCACATATCACAGTTTGTCATACATGAGTTAGAAACCAAGATAGTGACATCTTCACTGTACTGTCTTTTTATTTTACTCTTCAAAGGATTTCTGAAATTCAAGAGGAGCCTTTTCTTTCCTTTTAATTTTGTGCTAAAAACAATTTCCCTAAAAAAAAAAAATTAAAAACCCCTAAAAAACTTTCTGAAAATCATTCAGAAGGCTCTACAGCTTTAACACTATTCACATTAAGAAAGACAATTTAATTACCTTAGAACCATTTAGGTACTGACCAGTGCTGAATACAGAGAGACAATCACTGACTTGGTCCTGCTGGCCACACTATTGATGACACAGGCCAGGATGCCCTTGGCCTTCTTGGCCAGCAGGGCACACCCTGGCTCATGTTCAGCTGACTGTCAACCCGCACCCCCAGTCCCTTTCTGCCTGGTGCCTGTTCAGCCCCTCTGTGCCCAGGTTGTAGAGCTGCAGGGAGTTGTTGTGGCCAAAGAGCAGGAAATGACACTTGGTCTTCCTAAACCTGATATTGCTGGATTCAGCCCACCTATCCAGGCTGTCTGCTTCCCTCTACAGAACTGTAAGGAGTTTTATACTTTAATGGGTTTATAGCATAAATTAGGAAGTCATTTGGTTAAAGAAATATTAGGTTCAGAAATGTAGAATTGGACAAAGTATTTTTAATTGTTTGTGTGTCACGTAAGCTTTCAAATCTCTTTAATGTGCTGTTTACTTTGCATTTTAGTTTGATATGTTCTGTAACACTTTCATAATTGTTAATACTTTTTACTTACCTTTCATATTCTTCACCTTCAGTTTGATACATAAGTGTCTTGTTTCCTGTTCTCTTGCTTTCTTTGGAATTTCTATTTCTGGAGGAGATATCATTGACCAATGGAAAAGAAAGTAATTTTCTATAAACAATTCTAGCTCCCAAAAACTTTCCAAAGTGTGTTGCCCATCTAGTGCATGAAACTATAGAATGTCCATTTACTTTTTTAGCAGGCAGGGAAAGTAAATTATAAAGTTTGAGGTCTGAAAATGGATTTTTCCCCTACAGCTTTGGGAATCATTAGCCTAGAAGCTGGCATTTCTGTAGCTCTGTAGAACATAGCATTTATGGAAAGGTTAGTCAGATTAAAAATAGACAGTTCTTTGGGCAGATTTGTGTTAGTCCCCAGGCTGGTCCTGTAATTAAGGAGTAAATTAAATTGGATTAGCTTTGAATTTGTCTTGACACGCCATGATGATCAAGCAAAGGCAGTGGAGCATGGGGTGGTCATACTTTAAGTGAAAACAGAATATACACATTTGATATATCCATTTATATGTCCAATATATATCCAATTTATCCATTTCTTAAATGCATTTAATCTCTCATGGTTACAACCAAGGCAGGAACCAGATATATCTTCTTGAAGCTGGACACTAAAAATTACAACCTACAACTTCAGAACAGCAAAGTATAGATTCAGCCAAAATTTTTTTTCCTTTCTTTTTTCTTTTCCTATATTCAATTTCAAATTTCAATTTCTCTTTGAGCAATTAAACTGAATATTCAATAGAGAAACTGATATAAAATAATCACTGAATAATTTGACTAGGAATCGTGCCATGAGAGGAACAACTATTGTGACATCATGGGAATGAAATGTCCTGGAAAATTAATTTTTCTTTTATTCTGGAACATTTCCTTGGATCTACTGAGTTTATGAGTGCCCTTCTTTGTGTTTGAACTTAATTTAAAATGGAGGTGCTCGTATCTCTCATTTGATGCTTTGTTTTTTATTGTGTTAAAGATTTGAATGGAAAGAATGTTATTGCATTGTGTAGTGGAAGTTTTTATAAAATAAATTTGGAACATCTTTAAAAATTTCTTTAGTTTTGGAAGTCTGGAGCCTGATGAAAGGGACAGTCTTCACTCAGTTAATAATAAATGGTTAAAAATTACATATATGGTTCTGAAGAATGGAGAACCATTCTAAGAAAGCCAACTTAGGTAAGACGTTACATTCATTTCATTCTAGGCAATTTTTTCCCAACACTTTGACCTGATTTACCTGTGAGAAGCTGGAAACATACTTGAGACCTTAGATAGTCTGTACAAATCTCCATTATTTGCTGATAATGGCTTTTGGTCTGATTATTGCTTACCTGTAAGAGCAAGGAAAAG
The DNA here is from genome assembly GCF_017590055.1 of Onychostruthus taczanowskii. Taxonomy (NCBI): domain Eukaryota; kingdom Metazoa; phylum Chordata; class Aves; order Passeriformes; family Passeridae; genus Onychostruthus; species Onychostruthus taczanowskii. Next base: position 21,870,734 of record NW_024496525.1, read on the forward strand.
ACAATGAAAGGTGGAACATTCTCATGAATTTCTGTTAGGTTAGTTGGCCACAACGCTTACGCTTTGTGTGGATCACTATAATGTAATGCCTGTGCCACTGGTCAATATAGTGAGTCCATGATTTTAGAGGGTTATGCTTCTAGCAACAAGCAACAACAACAACTTCAAAAGTTCGTGGCCTTTAAACCAAACCACATTTTTTCCTTTCCAAAGTCCCTAATGTAGCTGGATGGAAGAGACACAAAAGTCTCCCCAAGCCCTGATGTTATATATATATTGTATATTAATAGTTTTAAAAAATAATTTTGTTTTAAAGTCTAAAATATCTTCTGTCTTTTTTAAAGTAAACAAGTAGAATGCTTTACCCTTGATATTCAACTGTTACTTTGCTCTTTGTACTATTTCAGGATTTGTTAATTAAAAGTGAGAGAAACAAAACGAAGGCAATTGAAATTTATCTTAATTTTGCAAAATTCTTTTAATAATGGAAAATAAGGAAGATTGGTTTTGTTTCATTTGAAAAACTAATAGGTGAGTTTCAGATGAGTCAGCATTATATCAAAAACTTCACAGGGAAGAGGCATAGATTAATTTAACTTGAAAAAAACCAATGAAACCACTGAGTCCAACCGCTAACCCTGCAGTGCTACGTCCTCCAACTAAGCAGGTCCCTAAGTGCCACATCTACACATCTTTTAAATCCCTCCAGAAATGATGACTCAATCACTTCCTTGAGCAGCCTGTTCTAGTGCATCCTGTTCCTGCACCATTTCTGTTCAGAAATTTTTCCAATATCCAATCTAAATCTCTCCTTACACAACCTCTTTTCATGTCTATTGTTATTTGGGAGAAGAGACCAATGCCCACCTCACTGCAACCCAGTAGTTGCAGGGAGAGGTAAGGTTTCCCTGGAGCTTCTTTTTCTCCAGTCTAAATATTCCCAGCTCCCTCAGCTGCTCCTCATAAGACTTGTGCTCCAGGCCCTTCACATTTTCAAGGTCCTTCTCTGGACATGCTCCAGCACCTCAATGTCCTTCTCTTGTGGTGATGATCCCAGAACTGAACACAGGATTCAAGGTGTGGCCTCTCCAGTGTCAAGTACAGGGGGACAATCACTGCCCAGGTCCTGCTGGCCACACTGCTATTGATAAATGTCAGACTTATGTTCAGTTGCTGTTGACCAACACCTCTGGGTCCTTTTCTGCTGGGCAGTTTTCCAGCCACTCTTTCTGTAGCTGTGCAAGGGGTTGTTGTGACCAAAGAGAAGGATCTGGCACTTGGCCTTGTTGAATCTCACACTGGTTGTCCTCAGCCTCTCCAGACCCCCCTGCAGACTCTTCTCCAGCAGATCAACAGTCCTACTCAACTTGCTGTCACCTGCAAACTGATGGAGGGTAAACTTCACCTCTCTCTCCAGAAGATAAATAAAGATATTAAACTGAATGGGCCCCAGTACTGAGCCCTGGGAAACAGCACTTGTGGCAGGCCATCAGCTAGATGTAATTTCACTAACTACCACTCTTTGGGCTCAGCATTTCAGCCAGTTTTTAACCCACTGAAGAATGCACCTGTCCAAGCCATGAGCAGCCAGTTTCTCCAGGAGAATGATGTGGGAAGCAGTGTTAAAGGCTTTGCTAACATTCAGGTAGACAGCATACATATCTTTTCTCCCACACAAAAGGTGGGTCAAAGTCCAACAGCTTCAGAGTTCATATTTACTTAAGCTTTTTTCCTTCAAAATTTGCTGTCTTTTATTTAAACATGCACATTCTAAATGTACAATTTAGAGTACTTTTTCCTTTTGGAAACTGGATAATTTTCTTCTTTATTAGAATAAGACCGTAGAAAAATACAGACCAGAATCTATCAGATCAGCAGTTTCCATATTTTCAGTAATTTATTTTTCAAATTTCTGTTTAATATCAAAGGAAATTTCATAATAGAGAAAATAAGAAAACATCTAATGTACTAGATACAATGGCAGAATTTGCTGAATGCCTGAAGTACGTACCTGCTCGCGAAGCCTGTCTGACTGCCAGCATCTGGTACAGCGGAAGAAAGCAAATCATGCCCCATCCCTGGCAGTGTTCAAGGCCAGGCTGCATGAGGCTTTGAGCAACTTGGTGTACTGAAAGGTCTTCCTGCCCATAGTGGGGAGATGTTGCAACCAGATGATCTTTTGAAGTCCCTTCCAATGCAAACCATTATATGATTCTATGATTTTATGACACTGCTAACAGAAAATCAGTGTGAATACTGACTATTGGGAAGAAAGGGTTAAAACCATTAGATTCAGCAAGGAGGGAATAAATTTGATCAAAGTGACCTTGGAGGTGAGACTGTTAAAACTGTCGGTATGTGCAAGCTACATTTTTTATGCCTTGTGTTGTTCATCCTCTGCCTGTTTTGAGAAGTAGAACTCCTGTGGAGAGATAACACTCTTTCACAGGTATGCCCAAAGCCTTTTGTTACAGCGAGGCTGGCAGTGAGCCCCTGGATGCCCCTCCCTTGCTAGGATGAGCTGAGCTGAATGGAACCTGGGTCCCCGTGTGTCTCTGCCGCCCGATGCTGTTAGTGAGGTAGTGAATTAAACCCACTGTTTGCGTTTCAGCTGTGGTCTGATGGTTGCCCTTGGCTACCTGTATGTGTTAATTCACACACTGACCAACAATATTTTCATTAATAGCAATTTTGATATTTAGCATTCACAGCAGGTGGTCACCCAAGACAGTTCTAAATACTAATATATTTCTGAAACTCCCAGGTACCTTGAAAAGGTTTAGAGTAAAAAATCCTGGGCAAAATGGAAAAAAGTGGGGAAAAAAAAGAAAATTCCTGTTACATTTTGAAATTTTTCTCTACTGCAACTGATTTTGTAAGCTGAATACTGTGAAATTAATAATTAGCAGCCCAAAAAATGATGAAAGTAAATTAATAATTCTTTTCAAATTATTGTTTGGGAACCTAACTCTGCACTTTCACCTTCAGGAGTGCATGGCTCAATAAGGCTGTTTACTAACGAACATGATTTATTATGATTACCTGATAGTTGCATTCACCCCATGGTACAAAACCTGAATACTGAAATGGTTCTGGTCAAACTGTTTTATCATCTTACAAACAATTCTTTCGGAGGTGAGGGAGAGAAGAAGATGTGAATATTTGTTGCAGAGATAACTGTCTCATATTTAATTCCTAAAATTGTTAGTGGGTATCTTTTATTTTTTATCATTCACGGAAGACCAAATATAGGATAAATACTGGAACACAACCATGCAAAATTATGGTCAGAATAATGAATAAAAATCCATATATATGAAATTTTAAGCCTTGTGGTCCATCTCTTAAAAAATTATTTATTTGAACTGTGAAGTGGACCAAACACATGTCCCCTGAAATATCCCCCCACCAGCAGAGATCATTTGCCTGGTTGATTGGCCTGTCTATCACTCCTATTCATGAGTGTCTTAGTTTATAGGAATAGGAAAGAAGTTATTTTATTCTCTATTACCCAAGAGTATTTAAGCCATACGTGCAAATAGGCAGGTGGGCTGAGATATTCAATCCCAACCCATTTCTTCTATTTATATGGTTTATTAAGCAGCTGAAAGGTTTGGAATCTCTCATTTCATTGTAAAACCCATTCCTCTGCATGAACAATTCACTATAAATTAAATATAGCCTTCAGACCCTGTAATATTATTCCTCTTGTTCCCTAAAATTAACTCTTTCTATTTAAAGAGCAAAGACTGGCATTACACACAAGGAGCTGCCCATCAAGAGTCACAGTGAATGAATCCTTGAGTTGTGTTTTTCATAAATGATAGACAGTGCTGGCACTGTACCATTAAAATTATAAATATACAAAATTTACAAAGATTGAAGACCTTTCAGAAGAAGCTAGATTAAATTCTTAAGACATCATTGTCTATCTCAAGCTCTGCTTGAAGACAGACCAATGCCGATCTTCTCTATTTTCATTTGCAGCCTGTGACACAGAAGAGAAGACAGAAGAGAAGGCAATGAAATTTCATCTAATTGGTTTTGGCAAGAACATGTGGCTAGGGAAACCTCTGACTGGTGATGGATATTCAGTGAATATAAGAGGGTTAAAAAAATTCATAAAGCAAAGAACAGACACAATGTAAAGATAAGCAATAATATTTTATCACTTACCATAATATTTCATTTTCAGCTAATACTCTATGCTAAAGTACATATGTGAAATTTGCCAAACCCTCTGAGGGGCATGATGATCTTCTATGCCCAACAAACTTCCTATTAGACTTTTTCTGATGCTAGATAAACCCATTTTACGGATAAGAACTACTAAAGGAGAGAATTTGCTATTTGCTGCTCCTCACCCAGCCCAAGATGAACATTGTCTGGAACATATATATCTCTGCTTCTCACTTCTTTTCTGGATTTCCACACTGTAACTTCTTATAGTTATAAAAATCAGATAATTGTAGTTGCAGCAATTGGGAGATAAAACTAAAAATTTAAGAAATCGGAACGTAAAACTGTGCTAAAAGAGAAAATAAAGGAAAGGGCCAATAAAGATAATTGCTCAGTATTCTTGTCTTTGTTATGTTGATTAATTAAAATAAGGGCAATTTGTTCAGCTTTTGTCATGTTTATTATCCTGCTTTTTTCCCAAGGCCCTGTTTTTTTCGCAATTCAAGCAGGGGCAAAAATAACAGAGTAACTATCCAAAATATCAAAAAACAATTTTAGGCTGGCTCTTCCTTAAAATTTTTTTGTTAAGATTCCCAATGACATCACAAAATAGGCTAATAAGGGTCTCAAGGACACAACCTCTTCTTTTCCAGAAGGAAAACATGTTTGAAACTACTTTTGCCATGCATATGCAGAAATTTTGCCTCTACTGCTTTTAAAAATCAGCTCCTGTCAAAAAGAGTCAAAACCAGTGAAAAGCATGAGAAATGAAATAAATGAGACTCTTATCTAGTTCTGCTTAGTGGGATGCGATTTACCTTAGTCACAATTTTTTAATTTACCCAGAAATGTTAGTTAATAAGGATGACTAAATTACAGATGATAGGAAAAGGTTTATGTAATAAATGAGCTGGGGACATAATGGTGGTGTAAATAATGGACTCTATTTATACATAATTGACTTGAGCCTCAAAGATCCTGGCTCCCTAATTCATCCAAGATTAATGAGAGACATTAATAACCACTCAAATTACAAAACTCTTGAAAGAGTGACAGGAACAAGATAAAAATATCTTTTCAAGTTTTTTACAAAAAAAATTATCCCCAGGTGCAAGTTAGTCACTCTGTCATTTATAAAGCTGATGTATTTGTTTTCAGATTTGCTTTCTGAATTTTTATGAATTGAAACATGCTGAATTAATTTTCCCATGTCAAAAAAAAACATTACAAAAAGAGAAAAAATAAAATATTTAATAACAAGAATGGTCGATCAAATCTTTATTTTTCAACTCGTTTTGCAAATAGAAGCTTCTCTCTACAAATTACTTCCTCTACAGTTTTAATTAGTCTTTAGAAAACTGTTTTGGGATATAAAAATATATTTAGTGTTTTTCATTAAAAATTTTTTTTGCAATAAAAATTGTCTTAATTTTAGATTTGGATTGGTTTTATCTTTTTCTGGCCTAATGCAGGGAGAAGAAATCACAAAGTGGTCTCCTTTGCATGGAACAGGGGATAACTCATCACCTCTTTCAGAAAGATGAAGGATCCTGAAATACTTTTGGGATAAGACAGATACAAATATTTACATTTGTGTTCACAATTGAGTTTAGCTTTTTTAGACATACAGCTGAGATTTATGACTGAAGTAGCTTACAATGGGAGATGTTTTTGGACAATAGATCACATTTCAGTGAAGTAGAAATCAAATAACACAAGGCTTTTTAATTTTATTTTTTTTTTTTCATCCTAGTGTTTTATACCTGGAAGGTTTGCTGATTTCCTTTCACAACAGATTCCTTTTTTTTTTTTTTTTTTTTTTGATTGTCTTGTTATTCCTACTGTTTCTTGGTGGACTTTAATGAAATTTCTGTCAGAATTCCTTGCAGATGCATAACTTCACTAAGATACCGCTTTAGCTTTTATTGCATTCACCCTTGTAGGTAAACTGATCTGGACACACAACTCAGATTTACAAAAGGCATGCAATGACACACTGAAACATGGCTTGGGCCAGTTGGTCAAACTTCTGTCTTCTGTCAACTTTTCATTGACCTCGTTTAATTATAGCTAATATACAATTGAATTAACAATTTGCATTTACTTAAAGCCAAAGCCAGGAATATTCCATCAATGGGTATTTGTCCCACATAAATTTAGAAAGTTTTGCTGATTAAATTGATTATTTTGTGTCAACATTTTCAATTTCCTGATGTAGTATGTGCCCTTTAGCTATTTGAAAGAGCAGCCTCCCTTTCTCCTGGACTTACAACTCATCATGTCTGATATGCCACTGACTGCAGGTCAGATTTGCAAAGCCTGCACCTGTACACGGTGATTATGCTTGTTGAATTAATCACATCTGCATTAGTTTCTGCTAATGAGTTGACAAATAATTGCATACATTTTGTGGCCATGCAGCTCCTTGATGTTAATGACATTCAACTGTACGTTTGCTTACTGAAATTCAAGCCTGGCATGAGGACATGTAGGTACCTATTTTTCTTTCTTCTTTTTTTTTTAAATGTGATATTACAGTATGCTTAGAATATGAGTGGTATTTTTATAATCCATTTACAGGCACTATTTAATAATACTGGTTGAATTAATTTTTAAAAAAAATCATAGTTTTAAGACATTTAATAGGAGGGAGAAATACTGGAAAGATAAACCTGGATATGGCTTTTCCTACTCTCCTTTTTATTCTAAACTAAGAGAAAACTCATTCATTATTGCTATAACTTTGTAGCAGCCTACAGAAATCCTGAGGAATAAGCACTGACTTGCCGCATGCTTGCATCTTATCTTTTGCAGTGGAGGTTTTGATTTCCCACTTTGTATGAAATAAATGGCTGCTGGAAGGCCAGGAGCCCCACATGCTCCTGTGACTGGTCAGACCATTATGGTTCACTGGTGGGCTGCCAAACTTCAGTTTCCAGTTTTGCCCAGACACTGGGATGTGATGACTTGGACTCATAACCAGTCAATATGAAAGTTGAGCCAGGTGACCTAAAAGTCTCCATGTTTGTCAGTTTTCTGAATCACCTTACTAGAAATCCAAGTGTGGAATTTTATGGATTTATTGGAAATAATGCTGGCGCTCCTTACCTACATGATAGGATGAAGTGTGCACACAATTCATTCAAGAGCTAAAGCTATTAGAAAAAATTACTGAGATTTTTCTTTCTTTGTTTCTTACTCTATTCTCTGCACATTATAACATGATAGATACATGATGTAAAACTTATCGAAGACACTGTTGCACATTTTATCCAAAGAGCAGGCAGAGCATATTTTCCTTGCTAAATTTAATCTTATAATGTTGCATTGTAAGTGAAAACAATTGTCTGTGCATAAGTGCATTAAGCAAATGCACTGTGGTGAACCAGTTATTACATTTAATCAAGTTGGAGGGAGATCTGGAATTCTCTTACATCTAAATCTATGAATTACCATTTTGCAGCCAAATGGATAAAAATATGGAAAAAAGAAGAAGGAAGCTACACACTATATGACCAAAGATACTGATTTGGAAAATACCACATTTTTATCTTGACATCTACAAAGAGTTCAATAAAGGTCCACAGAAGACGTCAGTTTCTTGACTGTTTGTTTTCTAGTGTTCTTTCATCCTTATGGAATCTTTTGACTTGTACTCTCAAGAAATTAAAATACAGTTATTTCTAATTTTCATTTTAGAAGTAGTATGAACAATGGAACTAATATTCAATTAATGACTTTGTCCCAAGCACTTGGAGGTGTATCTTCTGTATCTTGATTGGACCCTGAGAGTCTCTATTGTCTGTGTCCCCCCAGCACTGCAAACCTAATTTGCATTATATTTCAATTCCACTAAAGTGTGATTTGGAAGCACAAAAAAAGAGAAATAAAAATATTTAATTTTTGTTGTTGTTGTTGTTTTATTTTTCCAAAGCCTCCAAGGTATAGTCAAATCTTCAGCTGCAATTATACTAGGTCATTTTCTGTGGAAAAAAGGGTACTTCATTATAGGACAAGACATCTTGTCTCCATTACATCTCCATGACTTTGTTTTTCTGGTTAGAGGTTCTAACAGCTATCATGCAGAAACTGTGTTTTTTATATTGTTTAGTACAATAATCTACGACATGAATCTGAGTGTTAAGAATAGCACCTGGAGAAACAGGGGAAAGTGAATAAGGATCTGAATTCTAGTCTATGAGCTGTCAAAGAATCACCCCTAAGAGCTTCTTATCACAGCAGATGTGTGTCTCTACTCATTTAAATTATTAAAGAAAATAAGCATAATGAGAAGCACAAAAAAACAAAAAACCTCTTAGTTACATACATTAGTGTATGTAAGCAATAAAATGGCACTATTTTATTAACATTAAACCAGATTCTATGAAAATATCAATTCTTGGTATGTTTGTTTTGCTTGAATATCAAATAGACTCAAGCTCAGATACTGAAAATAATTTTAAAAGTCTAGAGCTAATGCATATAACATGGGATGTGGATGAGAGTGTGAATGAGAAATCATCTTATTTGAGGGTATTTAAAATTGTGGGCAAATGTTCTTGATAAAATAGTAACCAGAATACCCTCTGTATATGACCTACAGGTCAGGAGAGGATGCTTTTTACAGTTATTGCTATGAGAAAAATGCTTATTTCAGTATTATTTCTAGAAGCTGTTTTATATCTGAGCGAAAACTGAAATATATTACACTGTCTACACAGTTCCCGTCTTTTCATAATTTGTTTGTTCTCTGTTATTCTAACATTTTCCCTTGTAGCTGTTATTCCTTCTGCAACATTCTCTATTTGGGATAAAATTAAAGAACACTTGATTTGGGTAGCACTGGAACTTAAATATGACCATTCTTGTAAACTAAAGACCCATGTATTTTATTTTCTTCAATTATTGAACATAAATATTCAGCTTTTATGTTCTTCAGTTACACTAAAGATGAAGCAAAAAGATGCAAAACCAGTCTCTCACTTGTTGGAATGCATGAAAAATCTCAACATTCCCCTCTGTTTATTTTTGTTTATGAGTGAAGTAGAAGAGATATAGATTTTTAAGATAAGATATAGAATTTAAGGCAGATGATTTCAGATCATCTGGACAAAGAGAGATGGCAGAGGCAAGCTTAAACTCAGAAAACAGGGCGATACCCCTGGTTTTGTATGACTTCCCTGAATAAGGATAAATAATTCCTGATGAGAGAGAACTTTCAGAGTATATCTCTCATAGCAACTCACTGAAAGGATGTGAAAGTCCACTTGCTGAGGATTTTCAGCAAGGATTTGATTTCTTTATGACCTTTTTTACATTGTTGCCAAATTGTCAGGAGTCATTGACAGCCAGGTTCCACACACATAAACTGGATAGATTCATCATCAAAATGTTTTTATTTTCATTGGGCAATAGAAAGATAGAAAGATTGGCAATAACTTTTTACTCTACACAGATTTTTTTTTTTTAGTGTCCTTTACAAGTAAGCTTGCATGTTAGGTAAAAGGTCTGATTAATTTTTAATCTTACACATTCAAAATACATATGAAAAAGTGGGTTTATACATGAGGAAAAAATGGATAGGAAGTGGAAATGTCACTGCAGTTTGTTACATAATTAAATCTTTTAAAAATTGTTTTATGTTTTCAGATTAAAGTATTTCAGATATTTTTATAAACTAAAAAACTTGTAGAGGGAAACTAAAAATGCATATAATTTGAGTTTAAAATATATGCTTTTTTAAATTTAAAGGTTGGAGAAAATGTATTACAACTACAAGATTCTGACAGAATAGCACCTTCCTTGTGAAAAATTCTTTACAGAACCCATCATTCTATCATTCACCTTCTGTATACAGTAGTCAGGACTTCGATATTAAGTCCAAATAGCTGGAAACCAACCAGATGTCCTCATACTAAAAATAAAATCCACTGGAAGAATAAACAACATTATTTATTTATTCAAATTAAAATCTAACATTTCAAAGAGCTTAGATTTGTATGACCTTGCACCACCTTTAACAGCCTCTGCTTTGGCTGCAAGTTAGAGTTGTTAAATACTTTTCTCTCCTGCATATGCTCAGAGCACAGCCAGACCCGCTCTGCTGATTCTGTTCAGGGAGGTTATGAAGGTGCTGACATCTAGGCCAGTGCCAGCATTCTGTGAGCTCAGATGCAGGAGCTGACTATCTATAGATTCCCAGACTATTTCTACACAAACCCAAAGGTTTTAATACACATCACAGGCAAAGAGATCAACCTTTTAAACTTCACTGGGCATGTTTTGACTTGTTTTTTCTGCTAGAAGAGGAATTTAAAATGATTGCAACTATGAAAAAAAATTGCTTATGATCCTTTTAGGCTTATGTGAAAAACTCTTTATATTCTTTACACATTTCATGCACAGAGAGCATATGACTGGCAGGTTATGATGGATTCTAAAATTGTTGATGTACAGAGTCATTTATCCACAAATTCAGATTGTTTATCTTCTTCACTTCACTTACTTACTTCTCTGTACTTGGGGTTATAAATCTGAAGAACTTTATCCTATAAGCACAGAAAACTCATTTCATAAACACAAGCAGAATTTGGGGGAGGTGAATAGAGTAGGTGCCATGTTAGAGAATCACTTAGAAATATTCTGACTAGACAGAAACCGTGAGATTAAGACACTGAGCTGCAAAATTAAGAAATAAGAAAACTGAAAAGAAGAAAATCATAAATATAATGTATACTCAGTACTTTAGAGACAATGAGACCCAGCTGAAGATCATAATTTTTTGGGGGAGAAGATAGTATAATCACATGTGCTTGTCACCTCAGTCATCTGACACATTACAGTACTTTATCAAAAGTTTATGCATTTGAGCAATGTTTCTAAAAATGTTTCTAGAAATGCTAAGAGATAACACAGTGTTAATCTGCCTTTGCTGGATCTTATTTAATCTTTTTGTGAGGTGGCTCTACATAATACCTCATGAAGACATGTAGTGCTCTTTTTCAACTGGAGACGTCAACTCAGTTGTGGAGTTCAGCTTGCCCACAGACTGCCCAGCTTTACCTTAAATGCAGCACGGTTTTACTGTCATGGACTTTCCAGTCCTGTATTCTGGCAAGGCATTGAATTCTTATTTCATTTTCAGTAAATGACAGCATGTCATTTACTGATCACTTGCACTACAGGTAGCACAGACTTGCACTACAGGTAGCACAGACCTGTACTTTGGACGTGACTGAAGCCATAGCATGCAAGTGCTCCTGTCACCAACATTATACAGTTAGCATGGACTGAAGGATGAGTTCATCTGAGGTGACTGCATATTTCTATATAAGCCTGTTCCCAAAACATTTACACATTCAGTGTGTCACAAATTCTTATACTGCAATAATCAGAGCTGGTGATATCATCTCTACTAGTGTGACATGAACCCAAAGTGAGATTTGGCTTTATCAAATGTTAAAACCTAATCATCTGCTTGTGACAGAACACAGAAATAGACCATTTGAGTATCTGATTACACATAGTTTCTACCGCCTATCTGAAGAGAGAAGTTGAGGGCAAAAAAAAAGGAACTATGCTTTTAGCAATGATTCAAGTTTCTAGATGGCAGCTTTCAAACAAAAAAAAAAAAAAAAAAAAGACTGTCGACATGAATTTTAATTAATTCTTGGTATCCCGGCCTCTCTATTCCCACTCATTTTTTTGTGGCTTTTAATGTCCTTCATGAATACAAAAGTGAAATATTTGCAGGAGGGGACAATAAAAGTCACACTATCATTCACATTAGAATATTTTTAGGAGAGCTGCTTGTTTATGAGCTTGTTTTATCATCCTCTGTGCAGTTCAAATTTCTTTTAATTTTTGAATCTTGTGTATCACAATTAGTAATTGATTTCAGTTTTGTAATATCCTGGCTGATGTGATCATCATGCATACACTACATAAATTTTACATAGCAGTCTCTCATAGTAGATGGCACTTCCTCTAGCTAACATAACATTCTATGCCTTTTGTAGTCATCTATTGAAATGATTTGTAGATGTATTGAGTTCATTTCAGTAATCATTTGCCACAGAATTAAAAGAAATGCAGTTTAACAGGAATGTTCTTCATCAAGGACTAAATATGCAGGGGCTGCATTGATACTAAAATACAGAAGCAAGATGCTTAGCTATAAGAAAGAGTACATTTCATTATAGATGATGTAGTGGCATGCCTCATTTATGAGGTCTGATTATGCATCTCCACTTGTTTGAAGGTGACTGTAGAATAAGCATTGAAGGAGGACTTGATTGCACAAAAGTGATAGGAGGAATACCAAAATGTCCCCTCTTTATCCAGCACTCAGAAATAGAGTTGAAGAGGATACTTAGGAATTGCCTTTCATCCCCAGAGACTGTCACATTTTGCAGAAACAGAGAGCATTTCTGATCCCCCTGTGAATGCAGAACCCTTTTTCTGGCAACACTGTGTACCAGAATGCTTCGCACATGTGAACCACAGGAGGTTTGAAAGATGGAAAATGATACTGAATATGAGAGTAACCTTGGCCACCTGAGCTACACTTCAAGTCCCTAGCTATTTCAGCCTTACAGGTGGAGATATTGAATTCTTTCCTATTCAGCTAGTAGCTAAAAGTTTAGTCTTTATGTCTCATAAGACATAAGAGCCAGTGTCATTCCAGCACTGGGGGCTAATGACATACAAGGACACTAATTTGCCTGTGATTCAAATTTAGTGTATTTGCAATGGTTGCTTAGAGTATGTGTTGTTTTCCCCGGGTATAATCAGCCTATATGGGATATGTATAGGGTCTAGTCATGTTTGTGAAATATAAAGGGAAGCAAGTCAAAAGGACAGCATCTTGTAATGGCTTCAAAATATTGTCTTTACTGATTGCTGTGAGAAAGAAATATCATGTTCAATGACTGCAGAGAGATTGAATAGTGAGCACCAAAGACACTCTGCGTGCACTGATCACTATGCTAAATTTTTCAGGGTGTCTTTAATGGTTAAACATGTATTAGACCTTGTTAAAGCTAAGACATTCTGAACAGCTGAGGCTTCTGCTGGTTTTAGCAAGAAATCTGTAACTAAATCCATAGGCTCGCAACGTGTGAAAAGACCTTTTGGTAATAAAATATTCCATTCCAATTTTTTGTATCCCTTTGGGTCTGGAGGGGCTGGGAATGGAGTACAATTTAGTTGTAATGATAACTTCTTTTAACAAATGAGAAAGAGCATTTAATGAGGACTCATTTCTTCCAAAAGTACATGAAACTGGCAAGAAACAGCTATACATACATTGTAAACTACAGATGTACACACAGATCAACAGTGTAGATTGTTCTGATTTGATTTATTTTGTCAGAACTGGAGACTGTTTTCATATAACAGAGCAGGACTTAGGGTCCTTGTTAACAATGATGGTAATATATTTGACATTATGAATACCACTCTAGTTAGTCACTAAAAATCAACAGCAAAGAAACCTCAAAGCAGCAAAGTGATTTTATAATAATCAAAACTGACTGCATTTGAATCAAGGAATCTTCTTCAGGACCGGTTATTTTTCTATATTTGATATTGGGGATGGGGTGGGTTAGGATGGAAGGGTTATTTACCAGGAGTAGGATGACATAACATTAAAGAAAGTTAATAGACATAACAGATGTTAAGCAAAACCTTCCAGAATCTCTGGCTGTTAATTTGTATCTTTTCAGTTTTGTTCTAGCAGCATTAAAAGAACAAAAGTTTGATCAAGGCTCACATGTATGACTGGGATTCCCACCCCCACCACTTTAAACATCAGCTTTATTCAGTGATTAAATGTTTTTCTGTCTTAGAACACAGAGTTCCAAGGTAAGTGTAATTTATTCCTTTGTCTCTTGGAAGCATTTGAGGTTTAATTTAGTCATGGATATATAATGAAATATTTAGAAGTGTTATGTGAATGTGAAGCACTGTAATGATCAGTAATCTAAAGCTGTTGTTAGTCTACTTATCTTGCCAAGTTTTAGGAATTACTTTGATTAGGAATCAAAAATCATGCTTTTAGTAATAGTCTTGCAAGGGTACTACTATTCTAATTTCTTCACATGAGCAATTTATGCAGTGTGACACTCTTCATGTGGTAAGTTACTGGACCTGTATCAGAAAAAGGAGGTCTATATTAATATGAAATTTAGTAATTGGGATGGAAGGAATAATAAAGCAATATTAGGAATTAGGCCAAAAGTAGTTGCAAAAACTGTAATGATATAATTATATGAATTGTAAACTTAATATATAATTCACTGTAAATAACTTATATGGCTATTCTATCAGTCATACAATTCTAACACAGTTTGATTTAATAATTAGCTAAATAGAATTAGTTCAGATATTCCCTTCATATTTTTGTATTTTACCTGATAATTACAGTTAGTGTGGCAAGAAAATCCATACATGACTAGGTTTTCCCAAAGAGCGAATCCCTAATGAAAGTCCTCTGAGAAGAACATTTTACTTTGAATAATTAAAGCATGCATCATGACTTAAATTATAGTGCTAGTTATTAAATTAAATCAAGCTTCTCCCATGTGGCAGTGTTTCTAAAGATAATTACTATCCTCTCCTAAATAGTTTGTCAATTTGAACAGTGATTTGGCAAAGAAAGTTGCACCTGGACTGGTGTCTTCTAAGATATGAGATGTTTGCTATTTATGAGAACTGGGACACTGCAGGTAGCTATTGTCAAAAACAACTGATGACTTGCTGTATAGCAACTGGTTTAGCCCCATTTTATTGAATTTGTCAGGTCTGAAGCATTTTCAAAGGAAAATAGAACCCATTAGGACTGAAGGTATCTGAATTTTGACTGGTATATGCATATATATGTATATAACTTCACATTATCAACAAAATTATATCATGATTCTTGACTGTATTAACACAAACGATAGTTTGTAACTGGCAGAAAAAAATCTGAAGATGTTTTATCACTGAAAAGAGATTGTATGTGCTGCCACAGAGATATGACTTGAAGAAAATTAAGAATATATTAAGAATATATTTTCAGAGAGCAAGAACTGAAAGGAACTCAAAGCCTTAAATCAGCCCATAAACCTAACCATCTACATGATATGAAATTAGAAAGTATAAGTTTTTGCAACATAAACAGCAACACCTCACGGAAATAGGGAAAATTTTAGCATACTCTCAGTCACCTCACAGTGCCTATGGAAAGTGACAGAGTTTCAAAGGATTGCTTTGGGCTTAAAGGTCTGCAGAGAACGATGTGAGCAGAATATTCACCAGAAAGATGTGATATCCATCTTCTCACCCATTCTCTACACCATTTAAGTAACAGTTTAAAGAAAAGTTTCTGGATTAAACACAAATCTAAATACTGGGCTGATGCAATACACTGAGGTAATTTTCAACTCCTATAGGCAGAGCTGTTTGCATGAAACCTTTATTTTGCCCTTTCTTAATCACTTTCTAATGAATCCAGTGAAAGTTCAACTCCATATTTAAAGTATAAGATTCTTATCAAGATAGTATAAGACCTTGTATTTCTGATGCTCAATGCTTTATCACAATGAGATAACACACACTCCAGAGAGGTGAGAAGTGAGTGTGAAGTTACTCCCTCAGGAGAATAAACTGATATAGCACCAAAACCTGAGGGCTGGCTGTCAACCTTGACAGAGTGTGTGATGGCAGAATATCCATCAATTTTCTGAACTGAGTCCTCCCTGGCTTCTTTTCTTAGAACAGAGGGAAGGACAGCTGTTGGCAGCATTCAACCTAAATTTGCAAGTAGTGAGAAATAACAACCTCAATAATAAAATACCCTTATGTGTTTTTCTACTATGACTCAAAATCAATATGTCTTCCTATTACCTTAAAGACTTCTGCATATATTATAAACTTAAGTTATCCAGTTTCTTTGTGAAATAGAAAAAAAAATAATATTTTTAGATTACTACTGTTCTATAAGAAACACAAAAATATCATGGCAGATACAAAAAGTGAATCTAAAAGTGAAAACCAGAATCTTCCTGTTCTGTGTATGCATGACTTTTCCCTGCCCTTAACATATACAGAAATTAAATACATTTTGAACCACCTGGCTACTGAGCTAGTAATCTAGGTATAGATGATATCATAAGTGCTTGTATGTGATAGTTATTTATGATTAGTGCTATTGCAGGCTGAGCTGATGTTCTCACTAAATAGTGGCAACAGAGCTTTAGTCAACAATCATGAACATGAACATGCTGCATATCAGGATGTAGTGGTAGAGGAACAATGGCAAGAGGTCTAAAAATCAAGTTAAATGCTGGGTTTTCCTAAAGCATAGGAATCAAAATCCCTTTTATTAAAGTGGAATATTCTGTGCACTTTGGTCATCTTTTATACCTCTCTGTGTCATGAATAGCAAGCTTGGGAGAAAATATTAATTAATTTTAGGAGATTTCATTAAATGCCTAATCTGCACAGTATTCACAGTGAAATGAGGTGATTTTTTCTGATAACTCTGAAACCCACCAAATCTCTTGCACGAGGTTTTCAGTGCCCGGACATTTGTAGTAGAATCACAGAGTAGCGGAAATGGGAGGAGCCTTGAGGAGATCATGAGTCCAATCCCCTGCTCAAAGCAGCATCAGCTACGGCAGACTGCTCAGAATCATGCCCTGTTGGGTTTTGAGTATCTCCAAAAATGGAGATTTCACTTTTTTGGGCTTCTTCTAGCATTCAAATATCTTTCCACGCTGAAGAATAAGCGCATGTGGAGTCCCTATCACAGCTCTTCCTAGCTGCCCATTCTTTTTCTTTTCACTTGCTTCTTCATTTTGGTTGTGTTTGTGTGAATTGGGTTTGTTGGGGGTTTTAAAAATTGTTTTGGGGTTTTTAAATTTTTTTTTCATCACTGAAATTAGCATACAGCTACAAATCCCTGCAAATAACTTACTGTTAAAATATTTTGTTCAGTTCCTTCTCTTTCGCAGATATCCTATCATATTAGAATTTGTTCTAGGACTAAGTATAGTGCTAGAAGTCCAGAGTTTGAGCTGTATTTGCAGGTGTGCCACTGAATTACTGAATAATGGGAAATAAGTAAATTTTCCCTCTGCTACTTCATCAGGAATTGCTAAGAATGGCTAGTTAAAATCTTCAGGAAAGTATTATGTAGAAAGTCACACATGATGACAATGAAAGCTTCTGGCCTATATCATATTATTTTATGATTTTTGCTACCTTGGAAAAGTGCTTTAGGATTTCTGTATTTTACTAAGTGATTCATATTGTTTGTAATAGAAATGTGATACTGAAATTGAAATTACGTAATCTCACCTAGTATTGTTATCTGACATGCTCATAGTTCTGCTAATTCTGTGTTCCTTGGAACTGTTTGCAATAACGAATTGTCCAGATTTTTGATTGGTGTCACATGATCAGATAGATGGGGAAAAAAAAAGACAGCCAGAAAGGACTGATGAGGTATTTTGAAGGATGGCTGGGGTGTATGTCTGCTGCTTAAGATACTGTGATGTTGGTGAATGGAAAATGCCTGCTGAACTGAATTGTACCAAGGAATTTCCAGAGCTTAACCTGGTCAAAATCAAGCAGACATTTAGGAAAATTTTAAGTAATCATGACTGTAAGCAGAACAGGAGTAGCTAGCAGTCACCTCCTCTATTCCATTATTTGAGTGTGATTAACATTCCATTAAGGAATGACAAAATTGCAGAAACAGCTTTCTCTACCTTTAGCTCACAAGGTAAAGAGATGGTTTGCACTCGTGTTCCTCACAGCTAGATACAGTTGTGGAACAGTATACTTGCCCGATTAAAGACTATGGATTATAAAACTGCTGATCACTGTGGAGTAGCAAACTAAAACCCTATCACTGCTTCCAATTTGCAGAATACAGATGGTGATTTTTAAAACCTGTGAAGGACAATTTTTTTATTTAGAATTGTGTACATTAAAAAAATAATTGTATTTGCAAATGGCTAATTGTCATTAGCAAATTCAATTACCCTATCAGCATATATAATCATTGTAATTATGCACTCAAATGGAGTACATGCTCACTAAATTGTTTAAATCTTATATCTGGCAAGGCTGAAGATTTATTTAAGGTAGTACCTTCCTGTAATTCTTACTACATGTCTCATCTTCTACTTTATATTAATTGTTTAAAACCAAGCTTCATTCTTTACCTCACAAGATAGTGAGAAAATTCTCCTATGAGCCTTTCTTCTACTTTCTTCAAACAATTTTTTGCTCTGTTTAGTATTTTTTTTTTATTATTCCTATAAAAATGTGAATGCTATCACTTGCCTGGCATCCCAGCATAACATGCTAGTTCCTTTTGATTTGGGCTGTCAAGATGAGCAGTGGAAGATTTCCTTAAACTCAAACTATGGTTGGTGTGATGCAAATATATAAATTACATATTTGGGGTTTTTCTCCCTTGATTATAAAGCTGGTGGTTTAGCTTCACTGTCCCTTATGTCTCTATCAAGCATTTTCCATCTTTATAAAAGTGACTGTTTTCCAGTGCAGAGCCAAGGAATTTCTTTCCATTCTTTCTAGTTCATTTATCTTTCAAATCTTTCTGAAAGTCATAGGTATTCTGAATATATTAGAAATAAATATACTTGTGAGTCTGAATTTATACCAATGGACAAATTAATGCTAGAACTAAATCAGGCAAAAATTATTTCTGAATTGTTTTATTCCTAACAGTGTGTGAGGTGAGGTGTGGAGGAGTGGGGTCTTCAATCCTGGTGTTTTTATAAAGCCACAACTCAGTATTGCATTTATCTGGAATGCAATGCTTTCTGTGAAATAACTTAGTTCCTATTTTATACACAATAATCACACTTCAATACATAGGCTTCAATGTATCCAGGAGAAAACATTGCTTTCTTTTTACCCAAAATATATCTTTCTGTTGAAGAGCTTCATTGTGCAAAAAGCAAAACTCTTGGCCTCAGTTTTGTTCCCATGAATGCAGAAAATCTTTCCAATATTCTGGATTCAAGCCAGAAGCAGTTTGAATTTCTTATAAAAAAAACTTGTGTGGAGCATGGAAAGGCAGTTCAATGCAGAAGGTCCATTTATAGCATGGATTGCTGAGATGCACACATTAAGACAACTTAAGAATTCTTGACATTTTGTAATTAGTAAAGTCAAGATGTGGAGATACATTAATATTGCAGTTAAAATTACATAAGTAAAATGGGACGAAATAACTGCATGTATAAATGAGCACTGTGGTCAACTGAATAATTTTGAACCTGGTTGTGAGTCCCTAGCTCTGTGCTGTATCAGGACTTTTTCTGTCAACTATAGATGGAATACATCTCAGATACCAAATGGAGCAGATGTCTATAAGTTATCTCTGATTTTTGAACCATGTGTATTACTATGAGTAAATGTTCCCATTAAATCAATCACAAGTTGATTAAAAACTTTTATTACTGAGCTTTGAAAAGTACTGCACTGAACATAAGGACACAGAATGAGTACATTTTATTAAAAGCTGCATGAAGGGCAGAAAGAAACTGGTGTTTCTCAGACTGAAGAACTGTCCTTGACATTTCAGGGAACTGAATCTGTGATAACAGACTATATCATAATGAACTTTTCCACTACATCTAGTTCAAAAGGAAGCACAGTAACTATAGAAGTACATAAGAAAATACAGATTTTTTTTCTGTAATTTAACTCAAGTGCTGACTTTACCCATGTCAGGTTTCCATTGTATCCACAAGACCCCACAGATAGGGCTTATGCTGAAGAAGCATATCTGCAGGTGAAAAGGCTGTCAAGAGACTCACAATAGAGCTGAAAGAAAAGGTCTGTTTCATCCTTATCATCCTCCGAATGTGTCTATTTTAGGCTAGCATTAGAAGGGGAGCAGGATAGACTTAGAAAAATTTTCACTGGCCTACGTTGACAATAAAGTCAACTGCCATCATAATGTAAAGGAAATGAAATCTTTATCTTTTGAAGTAACAAAAGAAAGTGACACAAGAAAAACTTAAGAATGGAAAACCAGAACACAGAACAATCTTTAAGGAGAGATGTTTTGGTCAAGATTCTAAATGTTTTTGTTTAACTGAGTCACTTTTTAAAATTAAATATCCCATTCATATTCAAAATTCTTTTGAAAGATACTCTTTCTTCAACCCATATTTGGTTGTTCTTGACTTTCAGATATCTCACAGAAAATACAGGCAAGTTATATCTGCACAGAAAGTTCTTGGGTTCATATTTGCAATTTGATCAGACAAAAGACACTGGAATTACTCCAGTGTGAACAAAGGAAAACAAACCACTAGCTGAAAAATAACCTAATGAAGCAAATTTCATGCAAAAAATTTGCACATCTGAAAAATAAATATGGTGAGATGGATAGATCAGTTGTAATCAAATTATGGCCAGCACCAATTAATCCATGCAATTAACAGCAAATGAAGAAGGCTTTTTGTAATTGAGCATGGTTCAGAGAAAAACTATTTCACCAAAACCTGAGATCCATGAGATTGATATAAGATGCACTCTTGTAAAGATATTTAATAGCTATGATTCAAATATTAACAATGAATGTAAAAAAATGGTGGTATCAAAATGTGATGAATAGTCATGAGAATCTAGTGAGCACAAAGCTCAGTTTCCAGAGTCTTCCCATGATCATACAAATATGGGCAAAATAATTGGACTTAGTAAAGTAAAATACCTGTGATTTTGGTGTGTTAGAGACAAAAGTCAGTCCCTCTGACAGCACAGAATATGTCCAAGATAAACAAAATGTTCTTGCTTTATTTCTGTAATGGGTAGGCCATAAAAAATTTAAATCCTAAGTTATTGTATAAATTTGTATAAATTTACTTTTTATTTGTGGTGTATTTGTCAGAGAAGGAAATATGTGGAGCTGCACTTGTTCTCCCACAAGCTGTCTATAACAGTTTCTAACTCACTGGTGATGAGGAGCCAATATTAAGATTCGGGCTTTGCGTCAGTCAGACTGTTGTGGTGCTGCAGGCTCTATGTTGAACACAAAAATCTCCTAAAAAAAAAAGGGAAAGAAGATTGGTTCAACCTGTTATCAGCTGTTGTGGTGTGTTTTCATTTTCTTTATTGGGTATATTTTGCTGTTTGATTTGTGGGGTTTTTAATCCCTCTGTGTTTTTCTCCCCCTGCCTTTGGAGTGGCACAGGTTCCCCATTTTGTATCTTATGTTGCTAAATTTAGACTCACTCCCTTATTGTTATTCAGCTTGGTTAACTGTCAGTCCTTGTTTGTTGCCTGGCCACTCCCTCCTAAGTTGTCAATCCGTCTTGTCCCTACCCTTTTTCCCCAAGACCTTCCCTGCTCCTCCCCTCCTCAGATGTCAATCCTTCCCTAAACCTGCCCTTCCCGCCAGAACCTTCTGTGTCAGTTTTGTATCCTTTGAAACCTCATTGGTTTATCTAAGCCTTTCCCCTCCCTTAAGATCATCTATTGGTTTACAGACTGTATTTCCCCGCCTTGTGTTCCACCCTCAGTCCTCGCGAATGGTCAAAAATTGTATCCTCCCCCAAGACCACCCCTGTTTATAAGCTAGTGCCTGCCCTTAGATTGGGGTCTTGGGACCTTGGATCTGGGCAGTTGTATTGCCGAATAAAGCTACCCCTGTTCTGATCCCAGGACCCGTGCTGCTGCCTCTTTGTTCACCTGAGCCGAACCTCTGCTAGCAGCTGGAATTGTGCAGGGTCTGCTAGGGGGATCTGTCGTGCCCCTGTTGTTGACGCCGCCGGGCTGGGGGCACGTAGCCCCCGCACCATGACAATCAGCAGTGAATGAAGAGTCTTCAAGAGACACTGGGAGTTTACCTGAATTTTTATGATGCTATTGTTACTATTAACATCAACTTTAATATTGGTATTAATATTATATAGATGTAACTATAAGGTCATGGAAGCAAGTGAAAATCTTGCTGTTCATACTAGTTTTTGACTTAAGTTATTAAGACTTGTGTTGTTGAGCCTGAGGACATGATGGTTCCACTTCTGGCATTCCCCCTGCTTGTTTTATTGACAGTCCTGAAGAGAAGATGATTCCACTTCTGGCATTCCCCTTGCAGGTTTAATTTCCAGTCTGATTGCATCTGACATCTGTGGTGTGTGGCTTTACTGCATAAAGACCAATGGCTCTGGGAGCAGGTTCAGTGTTTTTAACACAGGAGTGTGACTTCAAGGGAGGAATAAACAGCAGAAACAGATGAAGTGCTAAGCAGCCAACTTCTAAGACCGCTTTCTTGGAATAGTTTTAGCCATAAAAAAATGAGTGCAGTGAATAAAACCACTAAAATAACAGAAGAGGTACTTCTCATTAGAATGAGCTTCAAAGTTTTCTGTAAAACAAAATTGACTTTCTTCTTTCAAAAAGATATCAAATACACTGCATCAAGGATAAGATCCTCTCCACAGCAATTGTATACATTGCTTTGATAGATTCTGGGGAGTAATGCTTTGAAGAATCTGGAGTTCAAAAGTTAAAAAAAAATTCTCCCATACTGTGATGTATAGCATTTTTATGACATTTAATAAGCTTTTCTTTGAGACATATTGCTTTTCTTGTCAATTTTTTTTTAATAGAAAATAGCATTTAATAATGGACATAAGAAAGGAAAAAAACAAAAAACTGGGAGAAGCATGCTTAGCTGTGGAATACTTGGCTAAAAAGTATAACTTGACTCTTCAGCTTGGAATCTGTCAACTTACTGATCAAAAATTTTACATTTTTTATGGGGCAAATTGTTCAGCTTTCCAAGCCTTAAGATTTCACCAGCGGTGAAGGGTCTGGAGTATATGTCTTATGAGGAGCAGCTGCGGGAGCTGCTGATTTAGCCTCAAGAAAAGGAGGCTCAGAGGGGACCTTATCACCCTCTACAACTGCCTGAAAGGAGGTTGTAGCCAGGTGGGAGTTGGCCTTTTCTCCCAGGCAACCAGTGACAGGACAAGAGGAAACAGCATCAAGCTGTACCAGGGAAGGTTCAAGTTGGCCATTAGGAAGAAGACCTTCACAGAGGAAGAAGCTCTTCACAAAATGGGCAAGTATATTATCAGAACAAGCTGCCCAGGGAGGTGAGGGTGTGCCATGGATGTGGCGCTCAGTGCCATGGCCTAGTTGAAATGGTAGTGTTTGATCATAAGATGGACTCAAGAATCTCAGAGGTTTTATCCAAGATAATTGATTCTGTGATTTCTTTGTAAAGCTAGCAATATTTAATTTGAAGTGTACTTCTTGCAGTATTTCCGAACCCCTCATTTTTAAGACCTGCAATGCAGTAATCTACTGAGTTTGCTATATAATTTTAGCAGGATGCAGTACATATGGTGTCAATTTATCAATACTACCAAGTATGTGGACATACTTGGTAAAACAAATTTGTCTGTCTTTTTCCCTGTTCCATGGATAGGATCTATTTCTGAAAGGGTAAAATAAAACTGTGATTTTCACATTATTGATTTTTTTTTGTTTTCACAAAAGTGATATGATAAAGAACATCACATTTTCAGAATTAGTAATATGAAGGTCTATACAGGTGGAAAACTCAACAGGGACACATTGAAACATCTTGTTTTTAGCAGCAATATGGAAAGGACAATATGAAACAAAAACATCAGGGCTGGACTTAACCACTCTTTATCATTTAGAGAACTCCACCACATCCTATTTTTAATGCTGAGAACAATTTGGGTAACGAAGAATGGTGTGCCAGGAGAAAAGAACAGCAATCTTACAGTATCAGTCCTGTGATTGTGAGGATATCATTCTGCTCCCCACCTTTCTTGAAGCAAAACAGTTAAATTAAAAAACAGAAGGTATTTTGAAAATATATTATAGACAGACTGAGCAATACTACAGATTTTCCAAATGCCAGAAGTACATTCTATAGGGAAACAAGTCAGTACCAAAATAAGATTAATTTTCTTTGAGCACAGTCTTTTCCCTTGAGAAAATAAAACAATGTGATTGATATTGATTCAAAAGCATGTTCGTTTTGAATAACATTTTCAAGTTAGAGCTTCAATGGCATGTGTAATTAATCAGAAGAATAAAGTAAAATTTTGAATGGAATACCTTCATGCAGCTGGGAGGAAACAGAAAAGGCATTTCTTCATATAGGACAATGTATTTTATAAAAGCCTTTGTTTAACAAACAGATCTGAGCAAATGATTCACAGAATTTAATTTATTTGACAAGTTCATTTTCTTTTCTTTCTCATCATGAACTGAAACAGAGGCTTTTTTTCTTGTTTTGTTTTGTAAAAGGTATTTTTAAATTTTTTATTATTATTTAATTTTTTAACTGTACCAGTAGTTAAAAGCTTTCAGGAAGTGCAAAAACTGTGTTTTTTGTACTATGATATTTCCATAACTTATGATTCTGTCTTATAAATTATGTCATATTCCTTCTGTTCTGTGACTTTTTTAAGAGATCTCGGAGATGTCAGTAGTCCTTTGTTTTGAGCAATATCCCATGTTGACTTAATATAGTTAATTTCAGTGCAACTGCTCCCATGTGCAACAGTTTAACATTTACTGTGTGAGATTACAGTGTAAAACTTCAGGTGTGGGGACTGGGCCTTATCCAATGGAAATCAGTGAGAGTTTTTACCATTGATTTCAGTGGCAGTGGATCACTGTTCCTGTGAGCATCTTGATGAGTGAAAACCTAAGTGCATAAATGTACGCGGGTTGTGATGACAGACGGGCTGTGAAGAGAGTTGAACAAATGCTTAACAGGATTTTTATTAGGAGTCAGATTGATTAACTGCCTAGAGTGACCTGAAGTTTCGTTTGGTTAAGATTTTTTCTTAAGTCCTTTGTAAACTTGATGCTTGCTATTCTATGCCATCACTCAGATTCATTTTGCTTCAGAAGGGATGAAACTGTGAAATAGGAAAATCTCCTTCAGCGTGTGACCAGAACAGTCCTGATTTCAGGAAATTTGTCAGTCTCTCTTATCACACAGTACAATTAAGTGTCTGGGAATGAGGGCTCTTGGAAAGGAAGAAGCATTTTTTTTTTTTTTCACACAGAACGATATCTGCCCATATTTTATAATACCACTGGAAAAAGGCAATCCAGCCATAAGTTTTTTGGAAGGCCTTGCTCTTCCCAATTCACTGGGAAATGCTTCTACTGTTCATGTAACATTTCTCTTTTTTTTGGGCTTGAATAATAATAAGGGGATAATGCCTTACCCAAAGTACTGTGCACTGGCTGGATAGATAGCAGAGAATTTTCTTCCAGGAAGATTGGACAAATTCTAGCAGACCACTTTGTTATGTGTGATTTTAATATGCACTTGAATCTTCAGTAAACCATGAAATTCTGGGTTTAATTTTTGCATGGATTTCAAAAAGTAAAACAAGCTGGTTTTCTTTTTAAAATCCAAGAAGAGAAAATCTAATTTCAAAAATTTTCTTGTACCATGAAAAACAAGGTACAAAATTAAATAGTACAAATATTACTTATTATCATGCAGTATCTTAAGGATGGTTTGATCCTGTTCATTTCATTGTCAGAGATTTAAGTATAACTGTCTGATGGTTTTGTGTGAAGCCTACAGTGATACATACCTGAAACACCTACGGGCAGAATTGGAGTGCACTGGCATCACACAGTGAAGTAGCTTCCACTGCACCTCTCTGCCTTATACCTAACAAATCATTGATTTTCTCTAAATGCCATAGAATATGAGTTGCTTACAAAGTTTAAAAGAATCAAAAATGTGGCTTAATCATGAAAATTAATGGGATTATGTAAAGTTTAACATAACTGGATTTATAAAATAATGTTTCTTGGTGGCTTTTTCAGAGAGTGTCGCTCTCTGAAAAAGATTGTGTGTGAGTGACACATCATGTGCCAGAAGACTTATTTTACTGGTATTTACACCACTTCTTTAGATAAATCAAAAGAGACTGCTCTAAAACCTGCTATGGACACACATTCATATTTATTCTCTATTTTTCAGGAAAGGCATCTATCTGCTGTATGATATAGGTCAGCTGGACTTTCTCCAATTTCACGTCATTCTTGTCTTAGAGATTAAGTTGTTAGCTAAAGAATCTTGCTGGAAAACATTAAGTGCTTCAGTAGAGACCAATCTCAGAATCTGGGAGAGGAATATTTCCTTTTTTTCTCCCTTCCAGTTTATCCTTATGCCTCAGATTAGGATCATGACCTGTATTTTAAAGCACATTTTTTCAGGCGGAGTCAAAATATGAGTTATAGACTGCATTGATTTACCTGAATAAACAATCAGGAAAGAGCATTTTATCTAAGTACTCTTATGATAGGAAAAGAGTTGCCACTAAACCACAGAATGGAATAAAAAGAGCCTGAAGACATAACGTTCCCAACTCTTTCAAAGAGAAAAAGCATTCTAAAATTCTTTAATCATCCTTGGAAACTGTTTACTTGAGTCTAATCAAAACTACTGATATGTAATGAGATCAAATCTGTTGGTTAGAGTCCAAATGCGAGCAAGGTTGTGGGTTAGATCCGTGTATGGGCCATTCACTGGGGATCTGGACTCAATGATCCTTGTGGGTCCCTTTCAATGGAGAATATTCTGTGATCTGTCACCTTTTTCTCTAAGTAGCTGTTTGTAGAACTTCTCTCTCCTCAAAGTTACAAGTGCATTCCTAACAGCTTTTCAGACATTTTGCAGCTAATTGGATTAGTCTTGTCATGGTCAACAAAGATTTCAGACTGAGAAATCAGTCCCTACTATCTCAAATATTATGGATACTCTCATCGTGATACTTTCGTGTTAACAGATCCAGCTACAACATTACGAGGGGTTGTCCCTGTCTCTCCAATAGCAGAAGCACTCTGGTGACAGCATAACCTGAAACTCTCATCTTTTTTCCATGTAGATCCAAACCTCATTATTACCTTCACTACTAGGAAGCTCATTGTGTATAACTGGCTGCATGTGTAGTCAACTGTGAATGTTTTCCATTAGATTTGCAGTTCAAACTGCTGCTGCAATTCTCATTCCCACTTGAGTAACGAAAACTGAATCGGTGTTTGAAATACAAATATGCTTAATCTAATTGCAAAGTACAAACTATATTTATTATTGTGTAATCTCTCTTGATCATACATATTTACAATTGGCATCTTCAGTTTACCAGACCAGTGTTATAATTTTTTCCTGGTCTATTTTCAGACAGGCAGCTTTTCATAGTAAGACAGAAATTTCCAGTAATGGCATCTTTTTGTTGTTGTTGTTGTTTTTCTGCCACTAAAAGAAGACTAAGGATTTATAGAAAAGGAACAAAAATACTGCGAATATTTTTATTTAACTAAAATAATATCAAGATTCCTACTTCACTTCCTACTTTGCAGAAGTTGTATTTCCAGCTACTAATATAAATTATTTGTGTGTCTTAAGCAAAAAGAGATATGTTTTATTGATTGTGCTATGGTATGCACAGTCAGAGCATTCTTTAAAATAAAGATTATTTAAATTGACCTATGTAAGAGCTGTACTATAGTTAAGCTTTAATGGAGTTTAACAAGGTAACATTTGAGCAGCTTGAATTGAATTGTCCTGAACATGTTTAAATCAAATTATTTCAGGTTTACGTAGTTTTAATAAGAAATTTGCCTGCTAGCTACAACAGGGAATTGTAACTCAACAGTATTCTTAGATTTTGTTCTCAGTGGCAAGTGCTCTGTTTCCAGTCTAATTTCACTTTTACATTTCAGCTGTTGTTTCTGTGTAAAATCACTATATTAAAAACTTGCTACAGTCTTAAGTGTATCATGAGAATTAATGCTTGGAAAAGAGATAGTCTCCGTTGACTGATCAGTGTGTGTTTATTCACTCAGTAGCAAACACACACAGCTAATGAAAGAGAAACTCTGCTGAGTTCCTGAGGGGATGCTGTCCTGGAGCCAGAGAGAGAGTAGGAGCCCTGCGATTGGCATCCACATGTTCAGCAGATCAGACTCTGGCAGCAGGAAGGCCCCTGTGACAGCTCAAAGAAAAATTCTGCATCTCTGCTGAATACCATGCTGAAAAGCAGTATAATCTCAAAGGCTTGTTTATGGTGTTTCTTTTGCTCCAGATATAGAAAATCTATAAGAACAATCTATTTTGATCAGGCAGTCAAAAATTTATGCCATAGTATTTGACTCTGAGATCTATACGTAGAAAACCTAAGAAAACCTATGTATCTCTTCTTAAAATGCTGTTGGCAAATTTCTCATTTCAAATAACTGACAGGGTACTTCACAATCATTTGTTTTTATCTGCTTATAAATTTTATCTCTCTATGTATGCTATCTCTTTTAGGTGCCAAAAGAGCCAGCTTGACTGATTAGATGGAAAGCTTAAAATATACAGCTTGAATGCTTTTCATCAAAATTATTCGGTATCTTTTCATGTGACTTTCTTCACAAGGAAAGCTTTTACCAAAAGCAGGTCAACCATCTTGATGTTCCAGTTGGAATGGCTGGTCACATTATTTCTTTGTAATGCTTTATTTTAGCACTCTCCTTCCTTCTTCCTTTCCAAAATTATTATGCCATACTGTTGAAGCACCTGCCATGTAGATTTCATTTCAGTGTTGGGTGAAAATAGTTCTAGTTCTGTTAAATGATTCATACGTGCACACAGTTTTTCAAGATTTCTTAGAAATTAAAAGTTTTATATAACTGTAACCTCTCATTGCAATGGAACATTACTCTATCAGGAAGAAAACAAATCTTTTTCTTTCTGAAATTATTTCCCAGAGTTCACATTGCTGGCACAACTGTACTTACACATAAGCAACCCATAGGCTGAGCCCAATTTATTATTATAAATCAAGTAATGAGATCCTTTCATAGCACATGCATCAAATAAGTGCATGTCAAAAGAAATGCCTGGGAAGTTTTCAATGCTAATGATTTTGTTAGTATTTGTATGAATACTTTAATATAAAGCAAGCAACAAAAATTTACATGTGTTCCAAGAAAAGTATGGTTTGGGATTTTTTGTAGGTTTTGTGTGTGTGTGGTGGTGGTTGGTTTTTTTTTTTTTTTTTTTTTTTTTTTTTTTTTTTTTTTTTTTTTTTTTTTTTTTTTTTTTTTTTTTGTTTTGTTTCTTTTAGTTTTGTTTCTTATTCATCCTTCAGTATCATTGTGTCTGGAGAAAATGCATGTTTTATTTAAACGCAGCTTCAGTGTTCATTGCATATATTTGAAAGAAAAAAAATATAACTACAGATTCTACTGACCTTGAACAAAACTTATTTATACCTACCTCCTACCTAATCATTTAAGCAGGGCCCAGGTTTGGAGCACAATTGCTCTTTAAATTTAATCCTAAATGTCCAAGCTGCTACCTTGAAATCAGGCTAAGCTGAGACATGTATTTCTTCCCAGTGAGCTTCTTATCTTCAAGTCATAATTTCATATATGTCTGTATGTTCTGTTTGAAATAACATTCACATCATGGAAGAATTTATTTTATCTTCTAAACTCACAGTGGGGGACTGATTTGCTGTGTTGTAGGGCACAACAGTTTATAATAGCAAGCCAAAACAAGGGCTTGTCTGGGTATTTGTTCCTAAGAGATCTTTAGTTTCATTGATTATCTTGTATTAGAGTTTTGAGGCAGACTGTGAAATGACAGAGCTGGCAGAACAGAGCCAGAGGCACTAGGAATACCTTAAATAACTGGGGCCACTTCAAAGCTAACATCATCCTACAAATAAACTTAATGAGATGATGTGCCTAAGGAATCAGGGATTTTTTAAGCACTTGATTGACACTTCATTGATAGTCATTTATTTTATAGATCTCAGCCAACTGCAAGTTTTTACTCTTTAGTTTCTATTTCTCTAATTCTTCTCAGATTTAAGATTACTGAAAACCACCATTAGAGCACAAATATCCAAATATAGTTGGCTGATTAAAAAGTATTTTAATAAATCAAGGCTTATACAGTACAACTATTTGGCTTACAACTGTTTTAAACATATTCAAATAAAACAAAGAATTATTTTCAAGTAGCAACATACACTGAAATTTTGAGAATTTTCCAGTTTGCACAAGGAAGAACTTTGAGAAGCCTGAGAAACAAAAAAATTGTTAATTGCAGTTGCAGGGTAATACATTTGTAAATACTTGTCTTAATAAAGGATACCTTTCTTTGTAAGACATGAGTTAGTGTGTTTTCATCATAGAGTTATTCAGTACCAACACTTCCATTTTACACAGAATTTGCTCTATATGCAGAATAGTTGAGGAGAATATGAGAAATAATTTTACTAGCCCTTGAAAGAAGAATATTTTCTTCTTCCAGGAGGTGTCAGAAAGCACCCAGAGAATACACACAACACAGTTTTTCTGTTTATTCCTGAATAATACTGAATTTACTGTGCATAGACATGCAGTAGTAGAGAGTATGTAGATCGTAGCTTTTGCCAGACATCCATGAGAGCAAGATTTCTGAATGTCCAGTATCTGGATAGGAGGTTCCCATCTGCAAATGTTCATAGAGGGACCATTATTCACCTGAAAAAACAGGATAGGTCTGGGAAAAATGAATGTTTGTTTTATGTCTGTGAGAGCCAAGTCACATACAAAGCATGACTGAAATCGGAATGGTCAGCACAAACATAAAACATGACTACTCTGTTTCCAAATAAAAACATGTCAGTGCAAAGTTAAAACTGATCATGTGTGGAAAGGTGACTATTAAAAAATAAAGGAAAATGAAAATAATTCCTTAAAAAGCCCATTGGGAAGGGAAAAGAATGTGTAGCTAAGTGAGATGCTGTGACTATGGACACTGCCTGAAACACTGGAACAGCAGATAAAGATTCCTGAGGATTATGACCTACTAATGAATGAAACTGGAATATGATAACAAGTTTTTACATCCTAAACCAATATTACCATTATGCAGCTGAGAACTCTGGCATCCACACACAGCACTGGAATCAAACCTGCTAACTAGAGACAGGCTTATTTGTGGGACGTGATTAAAGTCTGCAAGGTGGAATTTAAAGGAACAGATCTAACTCCACAGAAATGTCTTTAAACAGCAAATATGGCTGCAAAGTGCATAGAAATGCTCAAAGCAGTGATCAGAGAAAGTGCACATGATTAAAATAAGAAAGTCCAGACAAAAGACACAACAGATGAAAAAGAAACAGAATGCTTGCCAGTTTCAATTTATAATATACAGTGTCAGGAAACTATGGGAAAGGTAAAATTAAGTGCATTTTGTTCACAGGAAATTTTATAAATTATATGGAGAATATAGTCAAATCCTACTTTCAAGATGGAAAATGGAAACAAACTTCAATATACAGGGTCTTTGGACCCAGAGACGTCTAACTAAGAAAATGGGCATTTGAAATAATGCTGAAAACTCTTATGGAGAGGAAAATAATTTTAGTAAATCTGAATTGCTTCAAAGTGTTGTGCTGTAGGAGTGAGCTGCCAATCATGCAATGCCATAATGCAGCTATTACCTCATCAGTTAATTTAATTCCAGCTGGATGGTCAACCCCTTTGCAATGCAATCCAGACACAGCTACAAAGAGCAAATCTTGCCTGGAGTAATCTGACCAGGTGTTGTGGATGTGTGACAAAATTGTTCTGAGAGTCCTGAGTGAAAACCTATTGTTGATAAGAAACCTTTAAAAAGCAAAATAGTATGATTAAGAGATCTTATTAGGCAAAGCAGAATTAAACCACAGAAACAGATGTTTCAGTATAGTGCTAAACCAGAATGTTCATAGCAGTTAGTTCAGTTCAACATTCTAATTCAATATGTAGGATGAATGTAGGAAAACACAGAGGTTGAACCAGGACCAAAAAATTCCATAAATTTATTGGAAAGAGGACAAGCAGTTTCAACATCCCTTTGATTATTAGTATCTTCCTACTACATCCTACCTTTCTCTGAGGCATGTGCTTATAGTGAGGAATTTCACCTTCTTTCCTTGTGAGACACAAGAGCTTATTGTTCTGAGCCATAAGCTCATGGGAGGATCAAAGGCAGCCCCTTGGCAAGACCCAGCTGGGAAGGGAAGAATTCAGGCTTGTTTCTTCTTTTGTTCTTTTGGAAGTTTCTTCTGCTCCCAACAAAATTCCTCTGTGTTTGTTTCTAGCTGAGTATAGATAACATATCTATATGCTATTAAGCCACACAAAACTGAGTTACAATAAAGACTTTAAAATGAGAGTTGTACTTCTTCCTCAAGATGCCCAAAGTTGCACCTGTTATAACAGATTCCATACATTTATTTTAAACACACAGTCAAAATATTTCAATCTCTTATGCTGGAGAACAGTAAGGAGAAGTATTGCGAAACTCTTTGACATATCTCAGCAGCTGTTATTAATATCTTTTAATACCTCTTTTCTAGTAGGTACCTATTTTCACAGCCATTTAGACGCATATCTACATACCTTTGAAAAACTTGTAGTTTTCAGAAATGTACAATAAGGCTGAATTTATTTGAGGAGGAAAGTTAAAGGACTTGAAGTTCTTACACGGCTTTTACTTAAACTGCTCGTATCAGCTTTCTGATTTTACTTCTTTCTGTACATTCCTATCAGCATGCGTGTTATTCTGGGTGTGAGAATACACTTGCTTCATATATCTGGATTTTTGTTTCTAACTTAACATTTGAATTCAGAACTGTGAAATTTTATTGGATTCCTCCTCTATTGTCATACTTCAATCCTGTTAAGCAGACTATTGGGTACTATTTTCATATTTGTTTTTCTGACCTCTTATTTTGGTCTGCATTGTCAGGAAAATCTATATAATGTTAGTTTATTATTGTTAATAAGCCACGTGGTGCCTATAATGTAGCTGTAGCCAAATCAACAATAAAGAAGCAGGAGTAAAATGTTATTTCATTCCAGAGTGGTTATGTATAGGATGCTACAAGGTCAGCACTGGGTCTCGATGAATTCACTATTTTGAATGAAGGATTAAATGATGAATAGTCTTACTGCCTTTGCAGATAAGGAACTGTGAGCAAATGTAAGAACAACGAAGTGTGGAATTAGAATCCAGTCTATATATACAGAAAGAGTTTGAAAATGGTTGAAAAATCTTCAAGTTCAGAGACAATAATTTGTAAGGAATAGGTAACTAGAAAGCAAATTAAATTCTTAAGTGAGTTACATTATGAACTAGATTATGAGTTGAAGAAGAATCAGAAACTCTATGCTCTTGTGAAGCAGGTAAACTTCACTGAGGATTTGGGGAGGGGATAAAAAAGAAAAAAACAAATTTCTGCAGAACAAGAAAAGTAGAAGTAAAAACCAAAATGTTCAACACTGTTATCATGTCAGCTTTTGGGCCCTGCATTACAAGAATATATGCATTGGCCTGAGCTAGTACAGAGAAAAACAACAAAAATTGAGAAACTTTGCAAACATGACACGTGTAGAAAGATTGAAAATATATGTTCACTTGTTTAAAAAAAAAAATGAAAAAAATCTTCAAGGACAAAAAAAGTCTGAAGAAAAATGAATGGTACATTCTCTACCCGTGGCACAAAGTAGTAAAATAAATAAGGAATTTTCCTGATTACATAAATATTTTTTTAATAAGATAATATCAAAGGTGTTTAAGAAAAAGTAATTTACTGTCTGTAAAGATTTTTTTTTAATAAAGTTTAATCCCATCCTGAGCAATAAGGAGGAAAAGAACAATTTTTTTTTCACAGCACTAGCACAGAACTCCTCCATATTAGAGCAAAGGATGGGGCTGAGACAAAGGTGGGTTTTTTTCAGTTATCTCATGTGTAGACAAGAGAGGCTGACTAGAGAAATATCAGAGAATTTACTCTATAGGTTAAAAGTCTGAAACAAGAGGAGGTTATGCTGTGAACAGAGCTTTGAAAGTGAAGACAAGAAACTTGGACTTCATATAAAAATGAAGAGTAAGCTTAGAAAAGTATGCAAATCTATGTCATGGTGTATGACCTTTGTAGGCTTTCTAATTTTTTTTTTTTTTGCTAGTATATCCTTTAGCTAATGTAAATTCACCACTTAGAATCTTGTGGAGTTGATAAAGTGTTTTACTATGTCTTCTCAGTAGCTGTTTCTGTTTCTGGTTACATTGTTCACATATTCCCTCTTGTCTCTTGTCATGCAATTTTTACCTCTTTTTTGTCCTTTGTTTTAGACAGATTTATTACTCCTTTTCCTGGAAGTGTTGTTGGGGAGCTCATGTTTACCTTGGCTTTCTTAGCACTGTTCTACACATTTTCATTTATCCAAATTTCATGTTTATATGGCTACAAAGTGGCAAGTTATTCTAGCTGGATGTTAGCATTTATTATTGATAGCAGCTTTCAGATGGTGCAGTACCCAGATAGTGTTCCATTCTCTCAGATGCTGATTGGCTATTCAGTTTTGTTGTTTATCTTCTGAGGAAGAAGATGAGTACCAGTTTTCATCCATTTGTTTTCTATTGTGCTTTACATTTTATTTTCTTAATTTGATACCACCTTTTATTTAGATGCCAAGTTCTGTATTATAGACCAAAATATCAATCATCACATGGAAAACTTCAAGATAGTTTATCTTCATAGGGAAATAAGTTTTATTAATTATGAAAACATAGTTGTACAATTTTTCACTATTTCTTTTGGCAATTAAAGACTTGGTGGAGAGTTGGCAGTAAAGTCTTGTGGTGCATATCAGACAGGCTTTAAGACATTGCCAAAATCTTGAGACAACTACAGGCTTGTTCACTTATCATTTCAGGTATAGGTTATGTGCAGACACAGCTTTTCTATTTGAAATCTCTGGAAAACAATTGTGGCTTTTAATATATTGAAGGTTTTTCTGCTTTTTAGAACTCAGTGCTGTTCTTCCCAAGGGGCAGTTGCCTGACCTGAGGGAATTAGAACAATATTATTTTCTGTAATAGTGAACTCCTTCTAAAGAATTCCTGACCAGAAACAATTAAGAGTTGTAAGAGACCTGACACACACACTTATTGACAGCAACACATACATCAATGATGTAATTTAGTGAATTAGAGACTTAAGTACACAATTTTTTTCCAGAAATTAAGATATCAGAACCTTGTTTTCATGTAGGTTTGCAATAGGATATTGTTATTTTCCACAGACTATTTATTAGGATGTCTACCTTCCTGTGTTTCTTTAATTTTACTGTAAGAAGTTAAAAAGGCTTTTGGTTTCTGGTTTTCACCTATTTCTTCTCCTCTGATCCAACTTGATTTGCAGAAGAAGCAGTTAAACTTCTTCCATGGAAAGTGATTGAAAAAAAAACCAACAAAACCAATGAATTTTAAATGAAACAGAAAAGAGGAATCTTTAAAATTATTGTTCTAATAACTACTAAAATGAATGTAAAATACATGAGGAAAAAGTTGGTTACAAAGTTATTTCAAAATCAATGGATTGTTACATGGATTGTTATACATTGTTATGAATGAACCAAAATATAAAATGTCCTCTCTCCACTCCCCTCAGGATCTTTCATGCCATTGTCTTTAGAGCAATCCTTGGTTGTGCCTACAAGTGGGAAGTCATCAAAAATCCTGAGAGCAGCTACGTGCTACTGCATCTGCAACAGAAGAATTGCAGACTCAGGACTGAGTCTTGTCCACATTGCCTCAAGAGGTGCAAGCTTAGATTCAAGGTCAGTATTATCGCTGACAAAGCAGACAGTAACACAGAGTGGCAAAATTACAGGGAAGGCAAATCTCTACCTCCGAGATAAAAGAGGCTGGAATCTCCTCCAGATACTGATGGAATTTCTGTCTGACTCAGAAGCAGTGGCAGATTTCTTCTTCCAGAAACAAATTACTTCAGCTACTTTAAGGGACTGAGACTTCATTAGATCCTTGGACCCAGTTATCTCCTCCTCACCTCTACTTACCTCTTCCTTCTATCCATTGCTTTTATTGTGGTTTGAGAGAGACACCCTCCAGTTAGCTCGCTGCTGCAGTAAAGTGCACACATCCCAGCGGGCTCTTTAGTGCTTCTAAAATACAGCCCTGCTGTGACAGGAGGGTTTTAGATGGGATAAGGAGCAGAGTATGACAGAAGGCCAAAGGTACAGTCAGTCTTCAATCAAGAATATTGATTATGACACTGATTTATTTTTTGTGTCCAGAATTCCTTGGAAAAATAAAGTTCTTCTCACTATCAAAGCCTCAGTAACAGGACATCTCACCTTCTGTTTAAAATCTAAAATCATAGCAAAAACTGTAAATGTAAACTGCGCAAAGGTCTGCTTACAGCAGACAGATGCATTACCAGTGTTTCAAATGGAGGTGGGGCAGGGAGTAAATATTA
The DNA here is from genome assembly GCF_017590055.1 of Onychostruthus taczanowskii. Taxonomy (NCBI): domain Eukaryota; kingdom Metazoa; phylum Chordata; class Aves; order Passeriformes; family Passeridae; genus Onychostruthus; species Onychostruthus taczanowskii. The sequence continues at coordinate 21,907,279 of NW_024496525.1, forward strand.
GCCAAAAGAGCATAATCCAGACTCAGTTTAGAGGCTTTTACAAAGAAAATTAACTCAGTGAGGTTCTGTCAATTCATAATGCAAGCATCCAGAGGTAAAACAGAAAAAATACTTCCCCCACATGCAGCTCTCCCTTTGAAAGGTTATCAGCTGGAATGACATGTTCACAGATACTTTTGACCCTCATGTGCTTTCACACATTTTTGAAAACACAGAGGAATCACAATAACAATGCAACTCATATTGAACAAGACAGTAATTAGATGCTTAAAAGGTGAAGAAGTAGAGGGAAGAAGGAATTTGAAAACATGCTAGTCAGAATGATTTTCATTCTGTTATTTCTTTCTGAGGTACAACAATTAAATTATAAATTATTTATTTTCTTTACATACAAATTAAAGGAAATATCAATAAGAATGCAGAAGAGACAACAGATCCAACCATTCTGTTTTCTCTCATCTTTTGAATAAACCGTTTTTAAAAAATTGTTTTTCTTTTACTTTTTTATTTTTCTTTTAAATGGCAGTTTTTACATTTCCAAGCTGAGCAAGGTGAAAATAAAGTTACATACAAAATGTGAAATGCATCTATGAGGTGGCCTAAAATCAAAGTTTGTCCATTTAGTAACTGTTTAGATTTGTTATGAGTAACTCTTAGGATTTGTTTTGTTGTATTTTGATTTTCAGGGGCTCTTTATTTTATCTTAGTAGCTAGTTTTGCCCATCCTTAGTCATACTTATCCTGCCCATAGTGAAGTCTATTTGTTTGTATTAAATCTGACCACAAAATAAATTACTAAAACACACTCAGGTTTTAATGGTTGTCAGCCCATTTAATATTTTTTATTTCCCAGTTCAAATAGCAAGTTTCAAGAACAGATCTCTACATTTTAGGGGATGGTGTATTGTGCTGGCTTTGGCTGGAGTTTAGTTGATTTTCTTTACAGCAGCTGTTATGGGGCTGTGTTTAGGATTTGTGCTGAACATGGGGCTGATAACAGAGAGATGTTTCTGTTATTGCTGAGCAGAGCTTACACAGAGCCAAGGACTTTTCTGCTCTTCCTGCTGCCGTGCTGGTGAGGAAGTTGGGATTGCAGGGGATATTGGGAGGAGACACAGCTGGGACAGGTGACTCAAACTAACCAAAAGGATATTCCAGACCATGTGGCATCATACTCAAAGTGGGAGGAAGAAGGAGGAAGAGGGGGGGCACATTTGGAGTGAAATTATTTCTCTTCCTAAGTCACCATGATGTGAAATGGGGCTCTGCTCTCCTCCTGTTGGTGCAGCTTTTGCTACCCTTTGCAGCTTTTGCTTTCCCTTTTAAATAGTCTTTATCTCACCCCATGAGTTTTCCAGCTTTTTTCCTTGTGATTCTCTCCCCAGTTCCACTGTTGAGGGAGTGAGCAAGCGGCTGCATGAGGCTTGTCTGCCAGCTGGGGCTAAGCCATGACATGCAGATATGTTTCTATGATTTCTTATTACTATGATGCTAGGAGCTTTAAACTGGAAACACAGTCAAAAGAGGTGTTAGTCATATCTACAGGTGTATAGTTTTGTGGGATTTTTTTTTCTAGAGAGAGTTAACAACTAACATACTCAAAAATTGAGAGGGGAAAATATGCAATGACAAGTCACTATTGAATTGAATGGAGTTAACCCAAAAGAAATAAATTAATCCAAGTGACTAAGTCTTTCACTAATAATACATTGACTAAACTGAGTGTAGAAATTAACAAAAGATATTTATACCTCTGGTAAATATATTCCTACTTAACTAAGACAAACCATTCTAATGAACAAACATACCAGAAATTATGCACATTTTTTTTTCTCCACACTGATCTGCTATACTGCATCTGTTAAAATCTTTTCAGTATATCAATATCTAAGGTAACTGTGCCTTTTCATGGAACACTGACACTTCTGTCAACAAGAACCAGAGGGTCAGGAATGGTCATTGCCCTAACTGAGAAGCAGCAGAAAAAGCAAACAGATTCTTATAGAAATTAATATGAGAACTTGTCCAACTATCATTTACAGGTCCAAATGTACTGGCAAGTATTTCTCATCTTTACTGCACCTTACAATAAGGGTTCTGTGGTAGCTTCTTCCTATATAAAGACTTCTAATAACTTCTATGTGTCTTATGTCTTCTCTGATTAATTTAATTTCATATAAAAATGTTACATTTAGTTTATTAATATTTGTTGCAGTGTAGATTTTTATCTAACAAGATGGAAGACATTTTGTCTGGGATAAAGACATATTGAAAGCTGAGTTAACATAGTTTGAAATAATGATTATGATACTAAATCTTTAATATACTTTCTCTTTGACGCTTCAGCATATTTATCAGTAGATTGAAGAGAATCATTGCCAATTTCTAAACATAAAGTTATCAGCCATAGTCACCTGGAGAATTCTTTGCATGTTTAGCTATTAGTCATACCCTTGGGGCCCACAAATTCATGAAACAAGAATAACTCAAAAGGTGTGAGGTTTCCCAATGCTACTTATCACATCGCTACCTTCAAAGTAGAATATGAATGGTCTATATAGAGCTTTGCATGAAAAACTGGGTAAGTGATCAGATGAAACCCACTTGCTTCCTGAATAAACATTCTGTTTTAACCCTGGATGCCTTTCCAAGTTTGAAGAAAGAACCCTTCACCTTTTAAGAGAGAAGAGAAGAGGAGTGAACTTTCATTTACTTTTAATCCTTAATAGAGTTGGCTTTTCTCAGCTGAAGTAATTAATTTTTTTTTAGTGTATTATTGGGATGTTATAATAAAATATATATTTAGAGGTTAAAAGACACAGTGACTATAATTTGAAGTGGTGGGGAGTCTCTCCTCAAGGCCCCCAAATTAATACGTGATTAATTATTTGAGGGTAAATTGGAATAAGTAAATATAAACAAAATCTTCTATATTAGATATTAATTGGTTTTCTGAATAGTGATGACTTTAGAATAGATCTTTATGTGTAGAAAATTTAATTTATAAAAATATTCCTAGTATCCTGGTTTGCCACAATTTTCCTTTTTAAACTGTACAAGTTAAAATACATTATAATTTCCACAGGTTATTTATCTTTCCTGCTGGAAAATTCTTCTTTGGACTGCAGGACAAGCCTGGAAATAGGACTGGAAGAGAACAAAGAAAACATAGAATTTGTGCACAAAATATTCACTTATAAAAAAGTTTTCAGGCTATGAGTTTACAAAAGAAAACAAACAGTCTCCTCAATTTAGGACATTTGTTACTGGATAAGGAGTGATTTTTCCATGTAAGACAATATTATCTACTACAAACTGGCTTTTTTGATTGCATTTCAAGCATTTTTTAAGAACATTTTCGCTTACAGCCTGTATGGGATTAGGTATTGTATGTCCTCTCCCAGCTGCTAGAAAACTGGCATAAAATCAGAAATCTGGCATAAACTCTGTTCAACTCACTCTTGGTGATTTGCTAGAAATGCCCTGATGATCTGGACCAAATTTGTATCACATGAGCTATGTCTGTGGAGGCAGATTAAATGTTCCAGGTCTTGGTTTATGTCACTCCTAAAAAGTAAATGTCACAGATAACAACCACCTGGACACACTTGCCTCGTCTGTACTTTTTGTGAAAACAGTTCCAGGTGTTCAGGAATTTCCTGGGATTGTCCAAGTTTCATGAAATATAACCATGCAGAACATGTGGAAAAACAGCAGGACACGTGTCAATGTCTGACCCCCTGCCTTGGCTCTTTGGATTAGTAGAGTAGAAGACCTTGACGTTATCCCTTAGCACTGAGATCTTTACCTCATGAATACAGAAACAGTCTCATGTTCAGGATGAAAATTCTTGTCTGAGACCAGGTCCAGGCAACATTTGGCACACATTTGGGACATGAAATTTCATGTTCCTTTTTCATCAAATTTGTAGTACTGCTGGAGTGACATCACCATCAGCAGTGGGCGACTGCAGATTAACATTTTCCTCACAATAATTCAATATAGGCTGTTTCAATTGACATTGTTGGTATGAAAATCTTTTCAGGTTTAAATAAGTACACTCTAAGAACTGTATCTAAATTTCAGATACAAAATTAATGTTTAATGGAGCCCTTAAAGCAAGTGTTAAATTTTAGTATGCATTACATTTTGAGTTATCAGGGATTTGCAATGAAATTTGAAGGTTTGAGAAACTACACTGATTTTGGATTTCAATACAAGATTTAAAATAAACTTATTCTCAGAATTTATGATAAATTTGGAAACTAATATACAGATAATTTTCCTTTTTTTAAGCTGCTAAGGGGTTTTTTTTTGTTGTGGTTTTTGCTGTTTGGGAGGTTTAATTATTCTTTTTTAATTTGATGAAATAAAGCTCTTCAGACTGAACATTATGAAAACCCCTGAGAGTAAAAGAGAAGCTGCAAGCACATTTTAGCAAACAATTAGACAAAGTTAAGGTCAGTGGGTTCATGTTAATTTTTATCAGATCTAATAATTAAAACAATTAGTGCTATGGATGTTGTAAGTTTGTTAATATATTGTTAAAAGTTTAAAAATGTCAGATTTTTTACAAATGCAATTCATTGTTTTTCAGCTTAGAAAAAAATAACATGGAACAACAGCAATAAAAAATAATCAAGTGTACTTTTAATAAAATGAGATTTTTTGACTTGGTTTATTTCACCAAATCAGAATTGGTTGCTCAGGCATTTAAAAAAAATAGAGAGAAAACAATCTCTCTATGATGAAATCATTACTCTTAGAAAGAGAGAGTTCTAAAGCTACAGTTGTTCAAACAAATTGTTCTCCTTAATTAACATTTAGCACACATTGATGATCTCTATGTACGATAAGAGTGATCAAACTAAACGAGAGGACAGTTGTTCTATAAAAGTCAATTGTAATGCTTCAAGGCGATGCAAAATTGAGGCTAGATGGTCACACATTTCTGTTTAAAACTTTCCATTTTCATCTGTTTCAATCACTTGTTATTACTACTTATTTAATTACATAACCAGCCTTATTTAACAGTGTGGAGATAAATTCTTTGCAAGCACTTGGAAAGACAAGCTCTCTGCTCTAGAATTTTTAAGACAATGTTGTGCAAAGGGCAAAGGAGAAAGATATGTTTAGGTATCTTGTAATTATACAAAATATGAAAGAAATATAGTTTAAGTTTCAGAGAACTTACTGTTCTTACAAATAAAGAATAATTGTCTATCCATGCTTGCTTCTCAAAATATATTTTCCTGCCTAAATTTTAAAGACCCACAATTTGTTTATTGGACTCTGTAGCATCTATAAGTGATACAATGCTTCTGTATTTCCTCCTTGCTCTATTTCTCTTAGCATGTATCAGTTGTAAATTCCTCTGTCTAATAGGGAATTGGAAGAGATGGGAGGCACAGATTACAGCCAGTATTTCTTGGAACACCTTTATGCATTAAGCTATTATTAATAATAGAATCAAGCTGTTGCTTTTAACAGACAATAGCAGAGCACACTTATGTACTCTCACAGCTCATTGTCATCTTCTCCTACTCCTTCCCAGCTGAAGAAATAGCCGGGCGGTCAGCCCCAACGGGTGATGCCTTTTGGGTGCTCCCCTCAAGCAGTGGGGCTGGCTGAGATGTGCCAGGACCTTCTAGGGGGGTGTTAGGAGAGGCCCTTGGGGGCCTGTGGGTACAGAATCTCTCCTGTAGACTTTGTGTGTGCACAGCAGCCACTGGCCATGTGGCACAGAGCCTCAGTGGGTGCCCATGTGTGCTTGTGATTTTCCATGGAGGCATCATGTCCTTCTTGTCCTGACTTTACCAGTTCTGCTGGGTTCAGCACAGTTTTATCACTCCTTGGGAAGCTCTTACACAGCACCTTCCCAATACACACTTTTACTCTTTTGGCCTGTTGTTCCTGAGCTCTGTTTCTCCTTGCTTACCTATGGAGCCCATTCTCAGCCGCTGGCACTGATGGGGATTTTATGATGTATGCATTTAGAGAAAAAACATTATTAGATTTCTATTAGAGAGCTATTTTTAGATTACAATTAGATTTTTTTTCTCTCTAATAACTTTTTACATTTTTTCTTTCCATTTTTTCTTTCTTCCTGCAAGCTACACATTGCAAAATATGAAATATTTACTAAATAATACTTAGACATCTTTTCTATCAAATTCTTTGACTTTATAAAGTAGATTGTTTACAACTGTGCTGCCCTTCTGCTTAATGGGCACCCTGGGGGAATGTTGTTGGCTTTGAGACTCAGCTACATATTTTCAATAAACAACTCCTGAAGCCAGTGAATGCCGAGAGCTGTGAACATTAATCAGTGATCTATGTGAATGGAATACTATCCTGTTCTCCCTTCGGGAGATGGAAAAAAAAGGACACACATCATGATGCGCTATTCACAGTCACACACAGTCAAATAAGCCCAAAGAAATATTTTAATATTCTCTTTTATTGCAAGTTTTTTGGTTAGCTTGAAATTGTGATAGCAAAGCTGACTGCCTTATCAACAGATTTTGCCAACTAGAAAAAGAAAAAAATCTTCCCCAGGATAAGGAGCAACTTCCAACTATTAAAAGGTTTTAGACTGCTGGTAGATTATATTTGGAGTTATTGCATTTGCCATGTCCTTTAGTCCTTGAGTCACATTGCTAAGATGATATCTCTCTGCCTTTGAGGGAAAGCTGCCTGCTCAAGTACTCTCTGGCAGGCTGATTTACATTTAGCTGCTGATATCTTCCTTAGAGGAAATCCCTATTATTGTTTTTAAAACATGAGTTGAAGGTCCAGTTTGGCAATTGCAGGGCTTGTGGTACTGGCGAGGAGAAAGACAGGGGAGTTAAAAGGAAAGAATCAACCTGAGAAAATCCACAGTTGTTTTTAAAGTCAAGTCAGCCATTCCATTATTCAAAATAAATAAAATACAGTGATGCCAGGTATGCAGTGGAGTTCCATGATAGTTTTTTAATAGAAAGATGTGAATTCTAAATGACCATAGTCCAGCTGGATATGTCTAAAGCACAAACCTTGAAAAAGCAACAATAATATTGTCTGATGTATCTTGGCACTTTCAGTCATTAGGAATTTACAGGCCCAATGACAGCACTGATTTTCAGCTTGCAAGATCTGAGACTTTAACTGAAACTCTGTTGTATGTAAATCAAATTTCTACTCTTCCTTTTCCCACTGTGAATGTTAGGTAATGTTGTTTGTGGCCTTGCCTCCCATTCACTTGAAAAATCTCTAACAGCATGATGAAAAGAATTCTTTGTGGTCCTAGGTATTCTAGAGGAATTCTTTGTGGTCCTAGGTATTCTAGAGGTCAAAATTTCTACTGAATTTGGTGGCACAGGATTACATAATACCCCCAGCTACACAGAATTTCAAATCTAGGGAAATTCCCCATGTTACTGGAGGAGGGAAAAATGATGTAGTTCCTTTCTCCAAATCAGTACAATTCTGGAGCAGGAGGCTGAATGAAAGGGTACTGCAATGCCTTCTCATGCTAAGAAGAGAGAGAAAGTAAGAAATAAAAATTAAAGACTGTGAACCCATTAGGCTTTTAAAGGACTGAGCTGCAATTCCAGAGAGTAAGTATAATGCAGAGCATTATATCAGAAGTCATGAAAGTAAACATTTGTAGCACCTGCAGCTGTTTCTACATACTGTTCAGAGATCTATTGAGCTAGCACTTCCCTGATGTACAAGTGAGCTACACTGCTAAAACAAGCCTGCCATGCAGAGCCTTTCACCTTTAGAAGGCAGCCTCAGTCTGTTCCAGGAGGATAACTATCCAACATTTGGAAATGGAGATTCTAAGATCAGGCTTCAACTTCATTTAAAAGTAATAAAATAGCAAAGGAGAGGAAATGGAACAGTAGCTATTAATATCAAAAGGACCAGAATGATTACTTTGGCTGACCTCAGGCATAAATAAGTCATAAAGATAAACCCACACACAGGGTTGTAGTTTCTTGGTAATTCTTCTGATTTCTTTCAGGATGATTTACTTACCCAAGTCCTTTAGAAGACAAATTTGCAAAAAAAAAAAAAAAAAAAAAAAAAAAAAAAAAAAAAAAAAAAAATCAAAGTTAATTCAGGAAAGAATTTAGATATTTTGTGGAGCTGATCCATTAGGAAATGCTGAAAGTCTTGAAAGAGAGGTAGTTATGAAGTCTTTAGTTTGTTTGGTTCCTGTTTGGACTGGAAGTTTCTGACAGGAGTAAAGATATGTTATTAATACCAAGACACACAGAATGTAAATTTGACTGCTTATGGAATATTTTAGTAAATTCTCCAGAAGAGCTGCAGATATATTTTACTCATAGTTTGCTCCTTCTTTTAACTGCCAAAAAATCAGAAAAAGTTGATTCTTTTAAATTTTTTTTCTGAACATCTTTTGCTGACCATTGGTTTCCTTTCATACTGCAGGACTACAAAGGATAAATTCTAATGTTTTGCAGCAGTAAGTGTGTACAAATGCTGGAATCCTTTAAATTTCTGTACATGTTTATAAAATCTGATACTAGGTACTTTGATAACTTTGATAACCTGATGGTCATTATTTTCAGTATTTTCATCACCCCTTTTCCTCTCTTTCTCTTTCCTTTGGTGATTTCGACAGTGACTTTAAAGATTTAATATCCAGTACTGCAACAGTGTGAGTTCTCCTTCTGAAAGGTTTTGAACCAATTATAAACAAAGGAGACTCAGTCTATTAAAAATTTGTTTGCTTTTGAACTTTTATTGTAGCTTTTGCTATTAATAGTATTGACTCCTTCCTGACAGTCTGCCAAATGGACAAGAATAATGCAAACCTCATAATGACTGAAATCTCAAAGTTGATGAATAAAGGAAAGAAAAACTTTGGATGACGTTTTCTCTGGCCAAGAAATTGTTTCATACAGTGTGACGAGCTTTTTGCAATATCTGTCACTAAGACATTACAAATTGGTACTTATTTACAGAGCATTCTAATATTTTCTGTTTCTCACAGCCTCAGAGAAACATGCTCATTAGTTGTAATTGATAACTATACATTTTTTTTTTCTTAGAGAAGAGGGGGTTGTACATGTTCATAAAAATAAATAAATTTTAAAAGTGATTTTGTCCTAGGGGATGCCTGAGAAAATTACATGTTAGTAAAGAGATAGGTGTTGTATCTTTACAATTAAAATCTTTAGCTGCCATCAGTTTTTAAAGAATCCATCTATAGATGCTCTCTTGAAAGAACATTTTCTTCTGAAATAATTTGCATTTAGGGATAAGCAATTGGTCTTTTAAATCTGCTTTGATAAACTGCCATTAAGCAGGATGATAAGACTGAATGATCTCCACAAGTGCCTTCCAACCTCAAATATCCTGCTATTCTGTAAAAACAAGGGATCATATGTAAGAGTTTTTGCTCAAAAGAGATTTACTCAAAAATAAGCATATGTAAAAGATCCCACTAACCTCTTTAGTCAGCTTTTTCAAATAATGTGTAATTTAATGCAACTTCTTTAAAGATCAGTGGGAATGTTTGTATTAATTAAACAGGTGGATCAAATCTTAAGAGCTAAGTTGTTTTTTCAGGAAAATGTCTATAAATTGTAATCCTTAAACTATAATAAAATGCTGACATCATCATATTGAGGGGAAAAAAACACAAATAAATATAATTTTAAACTCTTTATTGACACTAGATTTTTGAGGTGAATATTCAGTTTTCTTTGAAAGCTTCCTGTCCAAGAAATTAAATTACCCTTAATTTTTTTCTGTTTCTTTCGTGATAGCTCTTTAGATTATATCAATTCATACTGTCCTTAATATTGTTTTTTCTATTACATTAAAATAAATTACAATAAATGGTATAGTATAACATGGTAGATAAAATACAAAATTTTATCTGGAATCTCAAAGGTTAAAGTCGTAAGAAGTAAGCAAAAAACAGCATAAATTCCTGGCCATGTCAAAGTCCATGGGACAGACTGGTGGCCCTGGCATGAAAAATTCTAATTTTGCGTCATTAATATTTTTTGTCATCTTGTCCAAAACAATGAGCTGGGTGAGGCTTTTCCTGACTTCAGTGGCACAGCAGCTGTTTGGGATTCATGAAACAATGCAAAACAGGAAATGTGTGTGGCAGACTTCTGACATTCACCATCGCTGGGCCAGAGTTCAGCCGCCTGTTCAGCTGCCTGAGTAGTATAACAGATTCCCTTTTGCCTTCCTGTTCAGGCTGTTTTCCTGAGGTGCTGGATCTTCCTCATTACTGTTCCTTTCTCTCTTTTTTATAAATGTTATTTTTTATTTTACTTTAACAAAGGTCTTTGCTTTCAGATGCAGTAAACTGAAGAGTAGCTGTGATGAATCACTTCTACAGATCTCACAGACTTTCATGTTATGGTCTGATTGCCCTCTGAAATGTAGCTGTAGTGAAATACTTTTAAAAATACTTTGAACTTGGTAACACCTTCTTGCCTCTGCCTCAGGATTCTTTCCATTTCACATTTCTTTTATTACTGTCATCTGGTTGGAATCAAGGTCTTTTGCAGACATCATTTTCTGCCTTCCCCAAAACAACAGTTTTTCTGTTGGCAATGTTCTGAAACTATGCCTTTCTAAAACAGTGCTTAAATATGGTTTCATCCTGGGTTAGAAGGGGAGGATAAAGAATTAGGAAAGAAATTTTATTTCCTTAAAAGAAACTTTATTGCCTTAGATATTTTTTTACCCTGCTTTAAGCCAGTAAGTCTTCGGTAGAGATATACTCCAAAGACCTTTTTCCTGGTTTTAAGTTTACAGGTGGGCATTGTTATTACCAAACCATTATCGGCAGAATTATCAATATTCATTATTACTGAGCTTATTGTTACTCAGCTCATTATTACTGAGCTTATACTCAGCTCAGTTTTTCTGGCATTTTTATTTTATTAATCACAGTTACCATTGTGGCTGATTGCAACTGTTTTTGTTCATTGGAGCTGCCCACAGATATTAAACTCCTAGTAGTACAGAGGTAGTGGAATGAAAGAAATGTTATGTCTTAGAACTGGCTGCACTAAACATCCTCCTAGATACTCTCACCCAGTCTTCTCCTCACTTTTTTTTTTTTTCTCATTTATTTGTATTGTTATAAATTAGAAATGCTTTTTAAGTTTTGTGCAATAAATTCTCTCAAGTTAGTGAGAAGCTCTCCTTTATGTTTGATAATGCCGAGCAAATTTCAATTGAGAAGCAGTCAGTGCATTTTACTTTAAATCATATTCTTGTGAATAATGTGGAATTGTGGCTCAGTAACAGCATAAAACATTAATTTATGCCACAAGCCACTGAATTTAACAATGTCCCATCCCTACCCTCTTAATGCCTGTACACCCACAACTCATCTGTGCATTTGAGACCTGAGTGTGCATTCCTGTACCATGGTTTCCTTTGGAAGGCGTGTTAAAGTGCCTATGGACCATGACCGACCTCTAAAGGCAAATCTACTTCCCTGTTGTTCCTGCTTTGAAAAAATGCTTGGATGACAAATATAGCAAGATGTTCCTTACTATCAAAATCATTCCCTGATGAACTCCAAGGATATCTACCACAATGGACAATCCAGTGACCAATCAGCTCAGTGAGGTTTTTACAAAAAACACTTGCTCTACAGTAGAGTCATCACTCCAAACGCCTAGACAAAATGCATCCAGAGGAAGAACCTTGCTATGAGGGTAACATTTATGGGAGCTTTCTGTGATTCCAAACACAGTGAACAGTATTAAAGAAGTGTCTATTGTACTCTTTTACAAAATAAAGAGCAAAATAATAAACATTCCCTAAAACTTTCAAGGAATTCTGACCATTCTATATATTCACAAATTAATTCCTACCTGCACTAACGTAGAAAGAACTTAGGGTAAGATTAGCCAAAGAAATTGATAACTTGAAAGACAAGTGTCCACTGATGCTGCAAGCCTAAACTAGGTGTAAAATTGAAAGAAAAATATCTTTCTTCCACCTTCTTGAGCCATAATATTTATCTCATGCAAATTTAACTTCTAACATATGTATAGATTATAAGGTATGCTGAAGTAGCCAGAATGACTTCCAAAGCAGATGATTATGACTCAGCAGTCATTACCTTGACTCACTTTACTACATCAACCAAGACAGACATGATCTATAAATACACAAATGTGGCCATTTAGTCATTATGAATGCACTCTTACAGATTTCCTGTATAGTGTACCTATGAATTCACAGAATGATGATCATACTAAATATTCTGCTAATTCAAATATATAAAAGAGATAGCACTTAGTGGTTTATTTAATACCTTTTCAACTTTAACTTGCAGACTTTTGCTTAAATTATAAGCCTTGCTGGATAATTTAAAACAGTCCTAACAAGTTTTCTTGACCTGCAGATAAGCAGTTCCTTGACCCTTCTTTCTATCTTTTTGCCTTTAAAATAATTCACAATTTTGAATCATACCCTTGACAATTAGAGTTACAAATCACTGCTACTTAATAAATATTTTAATGCAGAAGCAATGCATGAAGAAGTGGTGAAATTTCTTTGAGAATTAATTATACACACAAAGCCTTGAAAACTACAGATGCCCTTTTATGATACTGATGCTTCCATTGATATGAGTCAAATATTTCCTTGATTTAAAGAAGAAATATGCCTATTAGAGACATTTGTAAAATAAACAGCTCCTTGATCCCTGCCCTCATATATGATTCATCTTCTTCAGCTTTAATTTTGTTGCACTTACTGAACAAGTGGCACTTAATGAAACAATTTGCTGTGCTGATACAGAATGTCAAAAGGAAAGCATATGCAGTTTCTACACGACACAGATAATCCTGGCACAGAGCTGCAAAGGCAAGCATGTTCTTTGCAAAACTAAAACCAGCAAAACCCAACCTAAACCATAAGAAAAAGAAAAAAGAAGTCTCAAAAAAGTAATGCACAGTATCTATGGAGTGTAAATGCTTCAAAGAGTTTTTTATTAAGAAACCAATAAATCTTTACACACAGACAGTTATTTTAGGAGACTTCTCAGTTTTACAGATAGAGAATCTAAGAAACAAAGTAATTTAGTGCTGATTACACATCAAGACACTAAAAGTAATGAAGACAATTATAGCAATTCTCTTTAAGACACCTGCATTTTTTGTTTTTGGTTATTCTTTCCCCTCCTGTTTCCTGTAGAGTCTGCTGCTTGATCATAGGAGACATGTGACTAAAAACCCTGAATTTCATCTAAATATCTGAATATTCAGATGCAATTTCACATGATTTCTATAAAAATTAATGAATAGGCATTCATATTAATCTTTACTAGGAAAAAGAAAATATTACAGGCCATATATCTGTAAAAAACCTCTAGATTAAATGTGCAGTCACTGGCTATTTAGACTAAAAAAAAAAAAAAAAAAAAAAGTAACCAAACCAAAAAAAACCAAACAACAAAACAGAACACCAAACCCCCAAAAAACTGGTATTAGGAAAAATTCGGGTAAACAATCACAAAATTCAATTAAATATTCTTGTTGAATTCAGGCAGAGCTGAGTAAATCTTTCAGTATGGAATTCTCATCCAACACTGCCATAGTAATGACATCATTCCCCCTGATTCCACCATTTATTGCACTTCCTCACTTGAAACACTTGGATTTTGAATCTGATTAAACTTGCAATACATGAAGGTATCACTATCAAATTGGACTCACCAAAAGGGAAGGAATAGGAATGAGGCTGAGGAGGCCAAAAGAAAGCAGGAGATGAGCTCTTCAGCCTATACAGATAGAACATGAAGCTGTAGGAATGATTTTAGACAACTAATCAATTGAGCCCAGCATTATACCAGCCTGGCATTCACTAGGAGATTGTGGGGGATGACACTCGTGGTGGAAAGGCAGGTGCACTGGGAGAATCCTCCCGGCACAGTGCTGTGTTACACACACACAGCTTCTCTGCAGAGCCCAGCCACATCCTTATCTCTGGGGTATAGACAGGAGTCCCTGTTCTCTTTAACTCAGACACTCTTTGGCTTTTATATTATCTGTCAGCTGCTTGGGAAGAGGGGAATTTGTCCTTCAACATTCCTGTCAAATTCCTTAAACCCCAAATTCCTGGAATTGCTTTTAGATAACCAAGGGATTATCCAACATCAATAGAAAGCCAAGAGGAACCCTAAATAAATACTCACTCACAAAGCCTTTTATCTCACAGAGAGTTAGTAGCAATACTCCATGGACATTTCCTTATGGTTTGTCTCTCATACAGCCCAAATTATTAGTTAGAGAAAAAGATTTTTTTAAAGGATCGCTTGGTTAATTTCCCCAAAATATCAATCCAGATTAAATGAGTCAGTATGACTATTATGGTGATCCCAAGAGGTAGAATTGCTCAAAGATACTATATCTCCATTTCTTTATATATACTAACCTTTCTGGGGGCATTTTTATTGCATATTCAGTATTTTTTTTAATAATTTTTGGTATAATTTTTGCCTTATATTCTGATGGTATATTTTGGGAGAAGCTGACACTTGTGCTGTCTCATCCTCACTTTTTTGTGATTAATCACTCTGGTTTCCATGCCAGCACACATAGTACTTTTAAACATGTTTCCTATTTGATTTTTTCATCAAAACAAAATATTCTAAGCGTTATATTTTCAAGTTTCTCATGAAGACACAGAGAGTTTTGTCCATCTGAGAATCAGAATTACTGTTTGAGAATATCTAAATCACATTTTCTTCTGTATAGTTATTTAACAATTTTTAAAATTTAGTGATTGCTAGGTTTCTTTACTGTCTGTTATATACTTCTTTCCTCCTTACCTTGCAGTAAAAGCTTTAATCGGTTAACAATAGATATTCTCAACATAATGAAATATAATTTGTCATTGATTTCCCAATCACTGTATTTTTAGAAAGCTAATACACTATAAACTTAATTGCCAGATTTTACAGCCTGGAGGAGCAACTGTCTTTGGCAGGACCCAAAAGCAGATCCCAGTGTCTATGAGAAATATATATCAAGAAAGTGGAGACATACAATGATGTGAGTCAGGAAGGTGCAACACAGCATAACCTGAAACAGGAAAGCTTGTGCCTGGATGTAAATGTAAGGATATGGGGAATTTAAGGGCGTTTGATTTGGGACTAGAGACTGGGGAGGTAATACATTAAAACATCCAGACACATCTTCTAGGAACAGAAAATTACAACAAAACCAGAAAGGTCCAGAGCTCTCAAACTACTGATGAAACTACTGAAAGGCTTGAGGAGGTTCAAATGACTCTTTATAACTGGTAAAATGAGAGAAGACGACCATGGCTCTCTTGTAAATTTAAAAATGTCTCATGGAACATTTGAGAGAACTTGTGTAATTGTGAAAATTACACAAGCCTGTAATGGGGATGTCTGGTGTATGCTTGTGCTGGTCTTACAGCTGGCCATATGTACACTTTGTGTGATTTTCTGTGGTTTTGTGCATCAGGTTACCCAGAGAGGCTGACTGATCTCTTTCTTCAGAAGTTTTCAAGACCTGACTGGACAAGGCCTTGGCAACTTGCTCTATCCTTAAAGCTGACCCTGCTCTGAGTCACAGTTGGACTTGAGGTCTGCTGAAGTCTTTTCAGACCAGAATCATCCTATGATTTAGGATTAATGATCCTACAATTATTTTTCTGAGAGGAAAGCCTGTTGCAACTAAAATTGTGTCAGGTTAGCTTGACAGGTAGAGTTCCCCAAGTTCCTGAAGTATTTTCTGCACAAAAGGATACGTGTAGGCTGAAGGATATGCTGACGGGTTTAGACAATGGCTCTTGATTAGTTACCAGTCATTTTATATAGTTTTATATACTATTAAAATATTTTTGGCAAACTTCCTTTCTTTTAACCTCAGCAATCCCCAGTTCAAAAAAGTGGAAGAGAAAAAGGTAAAGGCTCTACACTTTCACAGTTTAGCTTTAAAATGTCCATTTATTTTTATTGGTACTTTAATTAAATGGAGTTTTTTTCATGGTTATATTTTCTGAGCTGATGGGAGTATGCTCACTTTTACAAGATGCATCTCAGCCTGACTGCTGCCAGCAATATCGATGTTAACAGGATGAACAAAGACAGACATTAGTGGAAATTGGGTATGAACAGGAACTTAGTTTTTCTTATAAAGAAGTTGAGAGGAATAAAAGGCTAAAAGTCAAGACACCTGAAATAAACTGGTGAAGAGGAAAACAGAGTGTTAGAGATTGCAGATTGAAAAGAAGAAATAGTAAGAGTACATCCTGCTTTAAAAAGTTAGGGAGTTGGATTTTCTTAGTATATACTCCAATTCTGCAATAAGCAGAAGAAAGCCTAACTTCCAGTTAAAGTACAGGAAGCATATTCATACATTTTATGGAATAAAATTTTGTCTGAGACAAATTTCACAGGAGTAGCTCACTCCAGCTCAGCTTGCTGCAACGTTTTTGCAACCCCACGACTCATTCTTCTGCCTAAATACAGGTGGCCAAGACTGCTAGGAGTATTCAGATGTATCCTATATATAATCATGAGGGTTTTTACAAATAAATGTGTGACTTTTATTTACTTATTTTATGTTATAAAAATGTGTTGGGGTTTTTTTTTCTTCTTTATATATAAGATTCCAGCAGTAAAATCACTGGTCCCTGACACAGAGATTGAAAAAAATTTGTGTGCCTGTTCATTCTGTGCTTCCAAGTGTGCATGGCAAGCAAAAATGAATATAACTTGACCTAGATATTTGGGACTAAATGATTACCATTTCAATTTTCAAATATGCAGCTTTTTCCTCCAGTGCTAAATTTGTATTCCTACTCCAACAATAGAAAACTCCATTTGTCTTGAGTAAATTCAGATATGAATTGCAGTGATTCAAGAATGTTGAATATGGACAAAGTTTTTGGCATCTGTCCTGTGAAAGTACTGAGTTAAATCAATAGAGCCTTCTTATTTCTTAATAATAAACTATGCACCACTAGTCATTCTAGAACAATTGCTACATGTTAAATTATCAGACAAATTACAGAATACCTTTCCTAGGTATTCTTTGTAAGTCTTTGTAACAATGTCTGTAGCTCTTAATCTAAAAAACAAAGGGGTTATGAAATCTTCCTCAGTGCTGAGCCTACATATTTGTAATGACAATGATTTCCTTTCACTAAGAGGGTCCCAACACCCAGCTGGAGTAATTTGGCACGGCTCTGGTAAAGTCACTGGAGCAATACAATATTGTATGAGCTGGGGTTATGGTTCCTGAGAACAATGGGGAAAGCCCAGCTGTGTTATCAACAGAGTTTTGAATACAGTTAAGAAGAAAATCCTTTACACATGCATAAAAATAACCACCCACTGTAAAAACACATTTTCAAGACTGAATTGATTTGTGAATACCATGTGTTACCAATCATAACAATTACATATGTTAGGTAAACTTAATGAGAAAACTCATTTTTTTTATTCATTGACAAAACACTCCTTTCACAAAGCACTTTCTTGTTGTTATTTGCAATTATATTCTTTATAGTTTTCTTTAATTTGCAGTGTTTCCTGTTGATTTTCTTCCAGGTGGAAAAAAGGGACATTTGTTTACTATAAAACAGCAGAGAAAGTAAGAGGCAAATAAAATATTAAATAAATATCATAAAACCTTACTTTTTAAATACTACTCACAATTCATTTTGGAGGATTAAAAAAAAAATTGACTCTAGATCAAGATGCGGATCAAGACTTGAAGATCTTTTCTAGATTATTTATTTCATGATAATGATATGCTTTGAGGTAACCAGACTGGAAAATTTGTTTAAGGGCAAAATATTATTTTTCTTCCTGTACATGAAAAGGTTTGTTCATACCTGTTACATTGCATATAATGGCAGTATAAAAGATTGATTTCTTTTCTACTCAAACATTATATTACAGCCATGACCTGAGGCTTAACACAATATTTTTAGTCATCATAATCATCTCAACAAATTCTAATTTATAGGTGTCCAGACCTCAGAGTCTCTTGACATCTTAGCAGAATTAAGAAAATATGAAGTTTCCATTAAAAAAAAAAAAAACCCAAGTGGTTTTAAACAACACCCCTAATCCCACCTAGTCGCAAACCATATCTATAAAATATTAAAATCCCAAATAAATTTAAATTCACAGAAAAGAGTATTGGGAATTGGACCTAAAGAGTACGCAGTAATGGCTCAATATGTAATCTATTTTCATCCAAAAATCTCCTTTCATCATGGTTTTGACTTTTTTGTTTTCTTTTCATTTTTCTTATTCACTTTAATAACCGATTTTTGTATGGCATGTGAGTCTGAGCAAGGAACTCCATAGCTAGTATTTAAGAAGATTTGTATCTTGAGTTCTGACTGAAACCAAAAGTTTATATCATTTTCTAATATAATTCAAATAACCAATGGCTGAAAAATTACTAAGTATGAACCATGATACTCAGAGAAGTCCTCCATGTTCCTCAGTATGACATGTAAAATTAATAGACTTTTCTGTTTGTGTCACATTTGATGGACACATCATAAGGACAGGTGAGCACACCATAAAGCAACACAGACACCACACATGATTTTATTAACAACATAGGGATTGTAGTGAAAGGGCTGGAGCTCAAGCTAGACTTTGAAAAACATGACTGTCTCTAAAAACTAGTCAGTATTAGGCTGCATTTGCTCACTGTTAAAGCTTAAGCCCAGACTCAGTTTGTGCATGACTGTGTCAATATTTGTGAAGGGAAAAATTTGAATTAATTTAAACATATAATGCATTCTAATGTCTCTCTATTTTTTACTCTACAATATTGTGTAGCTATTTTGGGTAGTTGTCACAAAGTTTGCAGAAGCTGACATAAAATTAGGATGTGGGAGGGAATGGTGTAAGCTGGTGAAGGCTGAGAATCACATTGTGTAGGTTAGACCAGAGAGAAAAATACTGCCATAATAATGTCATGATAAAGATTGAAGTCAAGAAATTAAGATTTTAGATATGAACAAAAAATAGCAACTTGTAGTAGAAGTAGATAGAATCATTTTCCATATGTTTAATCTCACCATGCTTCTAAATCACTGTTTGCCTGTACCCATGTACAATAATTTAGTGTGAGTTTTATTCATTTTGTAGTGAAACAAAAATAATTTTGGAAAAATGTGTTAAATTGAGAAACCTTTTATAAGCAACACATTTATTTTGAAATTAACTGTCTGCTCTACAGTTTGCAAAATATACTATTTTACCTATTCCAAGAAAAAAAAAGAAATAATACAAAATACCAAAGCTGACGGAAAGAATCATTCTTGCTCTTCTGAAGAATCAGTTCAGATTTGATTCTAATTTGTTCATCTAAGTACAAAGGGCAAGGGCTACAAGGAAGAAAAGGAAAAAGTTTATGCAAAGTTTAGGTGTCCACTGGCAAGTGAACAATAGGAAAAACATTATGGTAAATCTTGGAATATCAATTAATTTGCTTTTGGCATTCTTAAAGTAGTACATTTATACAAGTGGAGATAGATTTGTTCAAGACAGGATAAAATCAGTTAACAAACCCACACTGGAAGTGATGGGTTCAATTCTCTTTTCTATTGTGTCCCTCGAGTAACAAGTGATGGGACAAGAGAAATTATCTCAAGTGGCAGAAGGCAAGGTTTAAATCCGATATTAGGAAAAGTTGCTTCAAAAAAGGGGGATCATGCACTGGAATAGGCATCTCAGGGAAGTGGAGTCACCATCCCTGGAGGTATTGGATGGACATGTAGATATGGCACTTGGGGACATACTTTAGGGACTTGGAGCATCTGGGTGAACAGCAGGATGAGAGGATGTTAAAGGCCTTCTTCAAGATGAACGGGTCTGGAGACGTTTTTCCCTGGAGACGTTTTCTGCAGTAAGTTTCTAGTATGTAATGCTTTATTGCATTATTGGAATTATTGAATTATGAAAGGTGTTCTATTTTACATCTCTTAGCAATCATAACTTCCAAATAATGAGTGTGTGGACTTATTAAATCAGTGATCCCTGACACTACTGACAGTTCAGTGTCCTTTGAGCTGCAAATCTCACTTTGAAGAGCAACACTGTCTTTGAGAACTGATGGAGAAAATAGATTAATATTATGTTTAAATAACAGTTAATAGCAATAAGATATCTTTTAGCTGATTACAGTCTTACACAACACTCTTTGACCTCCTTCAGCCTACTGACTATCAGTCTTTCTTGTGGCTGCAGAAGTCTCCTGTGATCACTGATTTGTCAATGAAAAGGATTTCTGAAAATGCCATCAGGCAATTAGGGAAAACAAATGCAGAACTGACCAGAGCCTGCCAGGATTGTGAGGGTGGTAGTAGGAAATTAAGCAACGGGTATTCCTGCCAGACAGAACATGCTGTGAACATGTGGCTGCTTTGGATTGCTAACAATGGGGATAAACAAATGTGAAAGTGTGAGCTTTTAGAGAAATTCATACATTATATATTTCTTTTACTGGAAAATGAAACCTTATAAAAGAGGAGAAAAAAGAAAGCAGTAGAAACAGCTGGCACAGAACTACAGGAGCATTAGAGGAAAAGGAAAATAAATAAGAGGCTAAGGTCTTTCATTTACAAATGAAAGGAGGAAAAATACTGAAATTTGCCAACTGAACCTGCTGTTAATAATTAGGCTGAGGTTGCTGAGAAAATGAAACACTATTTTTTTACTTCAAATTTTAATTCATAAAACAGGCACTAATCTCGTTCATTAGACCTGCCGGCTGGAGCCACGTGCCTGGCTGTTGGTTAGCAGTGCTGTGCTGTCTACATTGTGTCTGGGGACTTTTAAAAGTGTCTTCTGGTTTGTGTTCTTAACAGACGTGGAACTTGGTCTCAAATCACAGACCAAAGCATGTAACTTTAAAAAACTGGGTATGGTTCCTGCTCCAAGTATTGTAATTAAGTCCACTCCTACGGATAGACATTTCTGTTTATTTTTTTGCTTGGCTTTTAGCTGGTTTTGTTTGTTTGTTTATTTGTTTGTTTTAATGGTGTGATGGCTTTAAAGAATGAATATTACAAGAACAGCAGAGAATCCCACAGAGTTGGGCTTATCACAGCAGTGGTGCAATTCATCCATGAGTTCATTTATGGATTTTATTTGTATCTCTGAGTACAAAACAGGGGAGTTCAGGAGTTCAGACTACTCATCTGGCAGATTTAAAACCACTGAGATACATCCTAGTCTCTGTTTCAGATAGAGTGCTGTTTCTAGTTGCCAAATTTGGTACCACATATTACTGGCAAGGCAGTGAAGAGTAGGAATAACTAGTTAGATTCCCTTTGTATTATCAATGCTGTGGTAGTTTACAGCCACAATAATAGAATCAAGATTCTAGCTCGGAGAAGCCAGTAATTTACATTTTAACAAAATAAAGAGCCAGATGATCAGTTAACCCCAAAGTAATAGTTTCGTATTGGGACATTTCTTTCTGTATAGAAATATACTGCTAACAAAACCAATAAAATTCCAATCACTCATTGCTGTCTGAAGCACTGATTTGACATTTAAGTCAAGACTATGTATTTGAATCTTAATTTTGCTCAATATATTTTCTGGAGTCACTACAAAGAAGACATTTGGGCATATTAAAATACTTTAGATTTGGAACATCCAGAAAACAACAGCTTGCCCTAAAATATTTGTTTAATTTGAAAAGCATTAAAACAGAAGAAAATAGAGGTCAAAGTAACCTTCTGTTATACCTTTAAGTATGACTGGAATGGTGCACACTCTTGGTGCACACTCCTGAATCTTGCAATATATGCAATTTGCAAAGTATGCAATATGGGAGGGGAGAGAGAGAGCCCAGAAAGGTGGCAAATGTTCCATCCCCAGAACCATTTAAGGTGAATTTGGACAAAACTCTGAGCAACATTTCAACTAAACTATAATTCTATAATTCTGTAATAATTCAATAATTCAATAATTCAGTAATAATTCTATAATTATATGATTCTATATATGCAAAATCAACTTCTACTGTAAGCTCTTGTCTTGTGTTCCATTTTAAGGTGCAAAATCTTTACTCTTGACTTGACTGATATTTACTGAGGAGTTATGACCAGTCAGTAGGAGAGAGAGTAATCGTTCCTAAATTTAGCCATCTAAAGGTGTAAGCTATTTACTAAGACTCCATTTATAGTCACTGAATAAATTTAGACACATCCAGATTCTTTCTTCTCTTTCTTAAGGTCCTGACTAATTAATCACCTTCTTTTCAGGAGCCTGTCTCTCTTTTCCAGTATAGAGACCCATTTCAGGCAGCTTATAATTGAAGCTTAAAGCTTAGTGGTTACAGGTAAGTAAGAAGATTTGCATCTTACAGTCCAAAGTTTTTTTCATGGATATCTATATTAGATATCTAAATCTCTTACATATTAGAAATTTGTAACTGCAAAGGCTGTACTAAATCCAAATCAATGCCATGATAACTTAATAAAGATATAGATAGTTAACAGTATACAGGAAGTGTGGAAAATGTCTGTAATTTGGTAGTATCACAGGCTGGTTTCAAAACAAGGATTAAAATCAGGTGGGTGAATTGCGGTTTAGGTCTTCCATATCAACCTGTCCATAATAAGAATTTGACATTTTGTATTTCAAAAGTCTGGCAAGGGACTAAGATGGCTGAGTCTAGAGACATTTTCTACTATCACTTACTGAAGGGTAAGAAATACAGAACATTTAGTGACCTTGCTTCTCACATCATAAGTTGGAAAATACTTAGATGCTCATTGTCCTGGGATTTTTGCATCCATAGAAGAAAGAACAGTTCTTTGAGGACTTGTTTTCTAATAAAATCAATAAAATCCATCATCATTAATCACCTTGTGCTTTTGGCTTTCTGCTTTCCAGAGAGCATGTTTGGCTCTCTGAAAAGAGGTGACAGTTTCAGTTATTGTTTGAATATACAACACATATGCATGTGTGTGTATGTGCCTGCATCTCTCTATATATGAATTTCACAATGTGTTGACTGGGAGATGAATTAATAATATTCGTAAAGGTGTAGACCATAATATCAGCTGCTAAATAATTTTCTCAATGTTAAGATTATGCAAATATTTGATGATAGTACCCTTAAAAGCTCTAAGGCCAGAGACTGGAGTTTACATAAATTCATTGTTAAAAACGTCTCTTTTTTTCAAAGGACAGAAAAATTTCACTTTCAGGGATGAGTAACCTGTTCTGTTTCTATAATATCAGGGAGGAGATGAATCGTCTTCTCCAAGTACCTGTCTCTGTCCACTGACTGTAGAGGGAAATAAAATGGCTTTCTGCAGTTATTTTAGCTGATGTTGTACTTGATTCTTAATTAGCAACTAGCAACACTATGTCTTTGTTGTGATTTTCTTTTTGAGCTCTCTTCTGACACCTTAGTCTACTTACTCAGAATGGAAACATGGTCATGGGATAGAATAGAATTTAATAGAATGGGATCCAACTTTTGTGAGCACTCCTGGCATTTCAGGAAAATAACAGTGGCAACTTTGGAACAAAAATCCTTGACCTTACAGTCAACAGTTGGTCACAAAGTAATTCTGCTGCAGGCTGGTTTTGAAATTTTGGGGCAATGGTTCACTGTTGACTCAAAGGGAGTAGTGAGACCTGCAGGATGACTAACACCTGGTGTTTTGTTTGGGAACCTGCCATTTAAGTATTTGAGCATAGGCCAAACCTTATTCTGATTAGCTCCTCTGAGGTGGCACTACAGTAATGCCACACGCAAAACCAATACTGTTGTCAGATACAACAAACGCATGTACTCCTAGGTAAAGTCTTCCAATGCTGATAACAAAGAGCTCTATTGCTTTACCCAATGTAGACTCTTTGTGGTAGTGGGTCTGTCAGACTAGTCAGTTATTAGAAAACAATCTAGTTGTATGCAGACAGAATAATCATTCTGGATAGGGTTTCAAACAGGTCTCAGGAAGTGAGTCACTCACCCCCTTGAAAAGTGAATGGTAGCTGGAGACCTGTTTCCTGAGACACCTTTGAATCTTAGCTTATGTTACAGTATGGCTGTTATCCAACCTTAACTTGGGACATTGAAAGGGTTTTCTTTCTCTTTTCTTTCCTTTTTTTATGCCAAATTAAAAGTAAGAGGGCCTAAAGTGCATTTACACCAAAGCAACTTTCCACTGACTTAGCCATATAAAGAAGCCTTGTAGTAGGCATAAATATGATTTATACTCAATTTAAGACTCATTTCCACCCACCTGAGTGGTGTGAAGCAACCTTTGTTGAAATCAGATTCAGGTCTACACATTCCAGAATGCAGCCAGGTTGTGTTGCTCAGACCTGCTGCAGAAGCAGAAAGTGTTCTGCTCCAGTTGGCAGCAGGGCAACAGGGTTGCCTTGCTATCCAAACAAATTGTTCAGACTCTCTGTGTCTTTCCAGTGTTCATTCTACTTGAGAAAATTACATCACTATCCAGGAAGACCTTTTCAGTCTTTGATAGACTTCTTTTGATTTTGCGGAATAGAAAGACAGAGAGAGGAAAGAGAGAGCAGATTAGATACTTGGATACTCTTTCTTAAGAAGTCATATAAACGATAGGGAAGTGTAACTCAGCTAACAGTTTCTTAATTTTCTAATAGAGGATTTACAGTTGGGAGTAGATCTCTTTAGAAAAATATCCTTAATTCCCACATAGTATTTTTTTTTTAAGAATGCAGAGTGTCTTAGGAAGCAAAAAATATCCAAATTGAATCCAAGTTACCTATTCTGGAGGAATACCATCTGGGTTAAGGGACCAAAGTAAGGTTTTAGCTTTGTTTTGAAAGGGAAATTACTTTATGTTATGACTCATCAGAACAAGTTAATTTTCCTATTAGCATGTTTTACCTTAAAGCTATAATTTTATTTTAAAATCCATGACAATACATCTGGATTGCATTTTGAAAATTAAGTTGATCTGTAAATATGACCTGAAGCTTTAAAAAAAAAAACAAATTTAAAAAATCCTTTTCCTTCATATTTGAAAGTAATGAACATCAATGAAGTGCTTTGGCGTGCATTATTATTACTGAGTGCCTATAAGCGATTTCAATAACATTATCTAATTAATCTTCCTGAATTTCTGAGATGTAGATAGAGTTATTTATTTAACTTCTTTTGCAATTGAATGACAATTAGAAACAACTTGAATGACTTTCCCAAAATATTGCCAAACATCATTTGCAGAGGCAGATTTAAAAAAAAATCTTAGGTTCTAACATAATCATAAATTCCTCTTGTCATTTTTATAATTATGAAGGAATACGTCCTTTCAGCTGACCTTCTTTTACACATAAAAATAAACTCTGCTGTGTTCTCATGTCTCTGTATTGTACAGCTCTTGAAAGTTCTGTGACGATTGTTGTATCTTCTCAAAATTTTTAAAAGATATCTGTCATGAGGGTGCTTGACCCGTGCCAGTAACCCAGGTACTCAATGCATCACCTCACTGCCTTCCGGACACGCATATAAAACAGTGTGACTTTATATTTCCTTTTCCAGTTACTCACAATCTAATTTAAGCTGTGTTTTGCAAGCACTTTTTTATTTTCCCAAATGACAAGTGTATTAGCTAAGACTGTCAGCCTAGCTGCCAGCTCCCCCAAGCAAGCCCAGCAGGCTGTGACCTCATGCATGCAGCACGCAGGACTGACTAGGGGCTCCTAGGAAATAGATGTGAAGCCTGAGCCCTGTCTTAGCTGCCTTGGTAAGCATGTTTTATGATAAACTTTATCTCATTATGGGAGGGAAGGGGGAAATTTTGGTCAAAGTCCAACTCTAGAGCTTATGTTGAGGCTGAACTTTTCTGCTCTCCAAGTCTGCCATATCAAATTAGGGAGAATAAAACCGGCTGCTTGCCCGATTATTTATAACATCACAGGAAACTTGGAATGACTTATTAAGGATGGAAATAGTTCTCTTTCCTCAGAAACGGATCTTACTTTGCCAAGATACACAGTGACTGACTGTGTGTAAGAGTGGTACACAAATACCTTCCACGTTGAAGGTTATTAAAATATACCTGGCCTCGTTTATCAGCACTTACATGATATGCATTTATCCACAAAAAATACTTTAAAAAAGGCTCCAGGGAGCCCTGCTCAATGTCTTTAGGGATATAGCAGTAAAAAGAATCCAACAAATCCAACGCACAAATCAGTGAGCTTTTTGTATCTTTAGCATGGACCTTGACAAATATTTTTGTACAATACCTACTGACCACATTGGCTGTTCATTAAAAATGAAGTTGTTAAGTCTGTCCCTTGAATATTACAAAAATAGATATTGGAAATGCAGGGCAGCCTTAGGAGCAGGAAAGTTTAGTCTGAGGATCATAAAAGGAAATTTTATGTTGGATTTAACTTCTAACTCACTCAGTGACCATATGAGTAATTGTCCCACCTCACTGTTCCAGAACCCTTAACACAGGGCACCAAGACTGACATATAGGTGCTGTGAACCACCCTTTATCATGAGCTTTGATTCATAAAATGTGAATATCTTATTTATGAAGAGGACTTAAAATGGGAAAATAGCACATAGTATTTTGAAAGGGAGTTGCGTAGGATGAGTGGTGTAAATTAGAACTCATGTGTTCAAAGCCCAGTAATTCTGGCTTGATACTTATTGATAGATAATTCACAGGGAAATCTGAGAGAGAAAGTTGGGAGAATTTAAATTTCATGGGTGAAATTAAATTTCTCTAATCCATTCAAAAAAATGTCTCAATACTGCAACTGCCTGCATTTCCAAAACAGTTTTCAAAGAGCACAGATTTGGGCATCTACATGACTGTGATAGTAGTCCAAGTTAGACTACAAAAAAAAATTGCAATATGATTGCAAGCCTGTAGGGTTATAAGGAAGTGAAAGAAAGCAGACATCGAGTTAGATGTAAAGAAAATTGTACTAATTACAGATTTTAATTTTTCTTGTTATATGTAACTGTTACTTCCTGAACTATCTGTACAAATTAAATGACTTTTGGTTTGTCTTATCACTTCATCCTATACTTCATTTGCTGGTAGCTTTGCAAAACAGAAATCTTTATCAGAGATGTCGAGCTCATGGTATCTTTGTGAATGAAATGAACAAAACAGACTATTTGTGCTTTGACTTTTCTGTTCCTGATGAAGCTGATAGAGGAAGAGAGGTCTCACAGAGTTTAGAGTAGAAGAGGTCTGATTCTTTATTTCTACATTTGCACTGCTAAATAGAGCTCTTTCTAGGACTATTGATGTCCTTTAATTTCTGACCAGGAGTTCTTTGAAAAGGCTCTGAAAA
This sequence comes from Onychostruthus taczanowskii, assembly GCF_017590055.1. Taxonomy (NCBI): domain Eukaryota; kingdom Metazoa; phylum Chordata; class Aves; order Passeriformes; family Passeridae; genus Onychostruthus; species Onychostruthus taczanowskii. Next base: position 21,934,622 of record NW_024496525.1, read on the forward strand.
AGCAGTTTCTTTCTACATTTTTCAAATTATTTGGTGACCATTTCACAACAATAAGATCTAACTTCCTTTTTTTAGGTATTCAGAACAGAAAGGCACTGTGCACACCCTGATCCATAGAGCAATACACTTTATCTTGAACTTTCAAATATGTGGTTAAGGGTTCAAATCTTAAGAAAAGTACTGGAGGACTACTCAAAGCTCAGTGCCTCAAAATTAGACGCAAGCCTGAGGAGTGAAATTCATAGTGCAACACTGGACATCTAAGCTTTCCAGTACAATCCTCAAACATAATTCATATCAGCCAATACATTTGATGGTGGATATCTAATCTACACATTTGAAAATGTCAGGGAGGGAAGCATCTAAAATTTTGTTTCTTCTGAATTTAGGCCTTTATCCATAGTCCAAATTAGGTTCTGTAGAACTAGGATTTGCAAATGCTTTGCTTGTGGTTCTAGATGTAAGTCATATGAGGTGTCAGCAGACAGCTCTCTCCTGCTTCTCTTTCAGAAGATAGCCAGCGAGAAGAAGGAGGAGGAGGAGGAGGTGATATTACTAAAGAGGTTTTGCATAACTGTCTTGCTATGCAATTACTTTCCGCCTTCTCCTGACCTATTTTTGAATGGAAGTGGCTGTCGGAGCTCTGCAATGTGCTGCCACTGCTGCTGTCACCGTGCGTGAAGTGAGCTCGGAGCACACCTACGGAGCTGGGCCACTTGGCAAATTGAGCACGACACACTGCTTTGCATCCCAGATGGACTAGATGTGGAGGATGTGCACTTCATTCAGCTGAGAAGGTAACATATTTAATGTGTGCAGAGACACACCAAGTTAGAAAACTTAGATGCCTTAGACATGTGAGTACATAGAATTTTTTAGATCACGCTATGTTTAAATTACAGTTTGAGTGTATGGTAGGTGCTTAAGTACTGTCTTGGATTTTACCTTGGATTGTTTGGACATTGTCTCTTCATAAGAGTTTTGGTAATTTTACTTTTTGAGCATCTAACTAGCATTGTGTGACCATGTGGTGTAGAAGAGAAACAATAAAAAGTCTGATTTGAGAAAATTATTTTTTCTCTGTCTTCTGGAACATGATCAAAGTTTTAAATAAGTTTAGATTTTACCCAAAATAGCAAGATATGCAGAAAATTTAAGGAAAAAAAAACCCCTAATTTTTTAATCCCTGGGCTGCAAAAGTTCCGCCTATTCCATTTTGAGATATTTCTGTACAACTTATTTGTGATTTTCTTGTTTGCTTCTTTGTTTTGTTTGTGGCTTGGTTTTTTGTTGTCTGCTTTTCTTTCAGATGTTGTACATCATTCTCTTAATGTTTGTCACTGTCTAAATGAGTAAATGGTATAATTTTATTTTACTGAGCTATCTCACAAAAATATATTGCCAAGAAGAAAGACTTGAGACAAAAGAGTGTCTGGAAAAAGTATAGAAATATGTCTGTCTTTCCTCATGGCTTAAGAATGGTTTTAAAGAGGTTCTTATGAATATTATGACTTTTTAAAAGGCTGTAAGTACAAAGGGTAGATCCTTAAAAGCTAAATAGATCTATACTGAGGTAGTAAAAAAACATGCAGATGTACTTGTAAACCTTCTTACCAGCAAAGGAAACAACTTAATCTCTTTACTGCCTCAGTCTAATTGCTTCCCAAAAAACTGAACCTCCTCATTCAACACATAAAATCTCAGGCATTTTTTCTTTTTACTTTTTCCCTTTTCCTATTTTATTTTTTCTTTACAAACTTCTTAAGACTAAGCTGAAGACATGCAATTTCATTACGTGCAATTAAAGTGCCTGGAGTGGTTTGTCATGCAGAACTCTCAAGTGTGCAGATCTCAAAGACCTCAATCGTCTCAGGTCCCTCAGTTCATAGGCATGGTGTCCAGCAGACAGAATACAACAGATGTTGAGACAAAAAGGGCAAGAATATGTGATTGCAAGCAATTGAGCTGTCCCTGTTAAATGAGTTCCCATAAGCAGTAGTTGTGACTTTCTACCTCCATCATAATGGTGTTTAATACTAACTACGCAGATATATGAAGAAAATAGAAGTCTGATCACTATCGGATCTGTTCTCCTTGTTCCTTGTTTTAGACACATAATAAACACAAGGATCAACTCTGACCCCATTTTTGGTGAGGTTCTTTTTCATGCCTCTATTGATGTCTGGTCAAATTTGTAGCATGTGGACAATAATCTATTAGTCTGCAGAGACAGTGGTGTAGATGGACTCCTTTTGATGAAACAAGAGCTTGTTTAAACTACCTCAGTCTTGAAGTGAAGCCAGTCCCAAATTTTCCTGGAGTTTTAAAGACAGTTTTTAACTGTTAAAAAATTATATATAGAGAGAAATTTATATGCATGTGAATAAATACATATTCATACTCACTTTTATTTTTGCATTTTTTGAGTTCCAACTGGCCTTTTTCTTCGTATATCTTATCCAAACAGTAGAAGGAAGTTTCAAAAAGTTTTCAGAAAAGCCAGCTGCCACTGCATTTCCTGAGCATCTCCACTGTGATCTTTTGGGTCTCTGGAATACTGCTTGGGTCACAGGGGGACATTACATACAGGACCCTGCACTTCCTGCACAGACTATCATCAATATTTATATTGAGTCTTATTTAGAGATATTTTTAGATATCCATAAGATTAGAAGATGGGAGTGAACCATATTTTCTTTTCTCGTATACTACATATATGCATTTCTGTAGCTTGAATGTAGGAAACTGTAGCTAAGCTGAGGAAAACTGAATGAAGCAGTCCAAATTTTGATGTAAAGGAATATAGTGACTCTTCTAAGAGGATTTTAGCTTTGGTCTTGTTCCCATATTTCTAAAAAAAAATTAGTATGCATATGATTTTTTTGTCCAGAAATATTTATTGCAAAGAAAAATATACCTTTAAATACTATAGTTAATGACTCCCACCCTATTTCTTTTCAGATTTTTCCACCTTCTGTTGCAGTCATCGCTCTTAGGTTATGTGTAGAGAGAGAAAAAGATACACAAGAGGAGTTGGAGATCTGTTGATGCTGTATGACGACACATTCACACTTATACAAGTGTCACAGAACTTCTTTCTTACTGTGACATTTTTCTTAATAAAGGCAGCGGTTTTGTTGGAAACTGTGTTCATGCTTACACCAGGGCTAAATTTGTTTCTAATTATCTGGCACAATTGCCATAGCAGAGCATGCTGTGTATACCAGCACTACATAGATAGGGAGTTTGTGAGAAGAAACATGCTCTGGATTTAGAATGTGAAAACCAGCTGAGGAGTTCACCACAAGGCAGGGGTGTGAAAACTTTACTTAGAAGCTGTTTTTTTTCCCCACTGTGTCTTTTCTGCAGCTGATGGAGTAATAGAATTGTAATGGTTTGCTTACAGGCAGTCAATTAGGCACCTACAGTTACTCCACAGGGTGTAGATTTTACGAGTGGCTTATTCATAAATAAAAAGAATTACTGCACATTTTGCACTAATGTTCTCCATTTCTAAACATCAATGCATTATTTATTCCAAATCTTGTCACACTTTTATGCAAGGTCTTTGTTTCCTATTCTGCCCTCTTTACTATCAGGGTAGATTGACATCGACTGATTTGTGATATCCCACTCTAACACACAGCATTAGTTGTACTGGAATTCACAGGTAAAGGGTCAGTTTGAATTGGGCAACTTATAGGAAGACTATGAATCTGAAAGAATTAGTAATGTTGAATTTGTGTCATGAAACCTGAAGCTGATATTGCACTGTGTGGTTTTGAAGGGACAGCACTGCTGGAGATGGTTTTAAAAAGAGATCAGTCTAACCTTCTGACAGTTCTTGAAATCTGAAAGTCAAATATTATGTTACATTTTTTCCATATGAACAAGGAGAGAAATGTATAGTGCCTATGTACAAATTATTGAAAACAAGGAATGATGGTTACTATCCTTACTTTCTCCAAGCATTTGAACACAATTCATACAGTTGCAAGTACATTTATACATGGCCCATTCTGGAAACAATTTAATCTCTTTTCTGCTCTATGTAAATGTATACACATATATGTATGTATATACAAAAAGATTGCAACATAGAGATAAAGAATACATAATATTTTATAATATTTTTATTATTAAAATATAAAATAGCATAGGCAATCATAGATAAAATCAGTATTGTCCCATACATCAAGTCTTAACTCAGTTTCTCCTGTCCCCCACATCCAATTTATACATTCCAGTCATTGTAATCTCTTATCAACAATTTTCCCTTTTATCCCCACCCCCATTATCCTTCCTCTTCTTTCTCTTGTCCTTCTCCCACTGTGGTCTTCAGAGTGGAATGTGGGTGGGATTAAGTTTAGGCAGCCGGCAGGCGGCTGGCAGGAAAAGGCACTATATACAAATGTGTCCCAGGTGTCCTAGCATGTCCTTGCCACACAAATGGTCACACTTGCTGTTGACAGGATGACAAACTTCAGCCCAGAATCAGTGCCTGTAATAAGACAATGATGTCACTGGCTCTACAGACTATTGTGGAAGAGGGATGATGTGAATACAAACAGCTGTAAGTATTTTATTTCATAGGAAGATAATTTCACGTGAGAGATATTTTCTCTGTCTCTTCTGTCCCATTTTCAATATTTAATATATCTTCTTTTTACTATTGATTAATTTACAAATAATGTCATTCATATCTATAACTCAAAGTAAATAAACACGTATAAATACAATACATCTGTTCACAGTCTCTGAGGAGTCTTTTTAAAGAGTAATACCTATCTCCAGCTTACAAAAGATTTAATGTCTGGCCAAAAAACTTTGCATGTTGACTTATGGATGTTGGCACATCTATTGTTATTACAACTACATTTGCCAGGTTCCATAAAACACTGCCATTCTCTACACACTTGCCATGCATTCAATTCTCTCTTCAGGGAGAGGTGGGATTTTATAGCATCTATTATGCAGCAAGGAACACATATGAGAACTTTGACAGACAGATATATAAAAATATATATGTTTATACACATACAGACAAAAAATATATTTTCTTTGGTTATTTATTCATTAAAAATAAGACTTCACAAGGGAGCATTATAGAAAATATGTTTCCTAGACTAATTGTCCTTTTGGAGTTCATTATTTAACACGTTTGTTTGTTTCAGAATGGAGTGTATCTACAGAAATATAGTTGTTATTTAACTTGAATATTGCCCCATACAGTAATTTTTTTATAAAGATACCCACTCATTAACTGATTTCCTATGAATGCTGCAACAAGGGAGTTCAGAAAAAAAGACATGAAGGGGAGAAAGATAATAGTCCCACACTCCAGTCCAGAAAAAATATATTGGATGTAGGAGTTAACATGTGCTACACATTATTAATGTTCTCCAAGTTGCTTTTGTCTAAGTTCAAAGCAGGAGCTGCATTTCATAGCTACTATATAGGATACAGAGCACAAACCTATAATGCACGTCCATGAAATGATGGCTTGGACAGAATCCCCATGCCGTGCCTGTCTGGAATAGTAGGATTGCATTTCCACAGATTTATTTGTCAAAAATATTTACATTTTCTTATAAATATACTTTAAGGCTTTGATTTCTAGGACAGATCAGCATACTTTTGACCCTTGTAAGGTGCTGCCAGTCACAGGGACACTGGATTCAGGCCTGCCTAAAGATGGAATTTCTGCAGCACTTTAGGCCTTTTCCAGGGAAAATCTTGCTGTGTGTACCAGTATCATAGGAGTGGCATTTATATAAATGCAGACACAGCTAGAACCTAGCAGAGTAAATAGGACTAGCAGAAGAGGGGAATGTATGGAAAAATGCTTTGCTAGTCTATAGCCCAGCAGCATGTAGGGAGACTGAGAACAGCTCTAAATGAAGTTGCTTACAGCTCAGCATCTCAGCTGTCAGAGCTATGGGTTCAGAGCTGCTGTATGAGGAATTACATCTTGAAGGTCAGAGGTGAAGATGATGATTGCAGTATGTTGGAAGTATATTTGTCCCAAAAGTAAAAAATATGGAAAAAAACCACAGTCACTTTTTTCTTTTCTTCCTAATAGTGTACACTCTCTAAATTCCTAATATATATAGCTTTAAGATATAACAATTTTATTTTACAACATATTTAAGAATCTGTGCTTGAAGATTACTCTGCATCTCAACAGCCTTCTTAGCAACTCAGTCCAGTTTGCAGAATCCACAAGAATAAATACAGTTTTATTAGAGAGCTACAGTCCTTCTGGTGTGTTTGAAATTAACTGCCAGAACTATTTCAGTGTATGAAACTGAGTTTGTAATCAGCTTTCTTAACTGTTCTGAGAAATGCTGACATTTTCTACAGGATGTATTTTATCCAGTTCAAAGAGAATCTTTGGAACCAAATATCCAAAACTCCCAAGTTTTCAACTAAAATGCAATGCCAGCTCAATTATTTTTTTAAATTTAGATAAGAGAACAGGATTTACCAGTGTTTTGATTTTAAGTTTTTAACTGAAAATGGAAGATGTATTTGGAAAGCACCACCTAGACCACCTCTGTCTTCCAGAGACATTCTACATTGTCATCCACTAAAGAAATTATAAGGTAAGATACTCCTGAACACTCTGGTCCAAAGTTTTTACACACATAGGATTTTCTATTCATGCATAAGAGGTGCACAGCTGTGAATTTTAAGTTGAAACACCCAATGACACTGACTTTCCATAAACTATTTTCTAGTCTATTGTGTTCTGATAGAAGGAATCAAACCAGATATCCTTTCTGGACAAAAGCCCAACCAGAACCAGATTGGCTGACAATAATTTGCAGGTTTCCAGTGTACACTGAGTCTCCTACACACCAGTTTCACTAACAACTTGGCATGCATTCAGTAGTGGCATCCTTTGAAGGGGCAGACACTCATAGGAAAATTTATGTGCTAGATTCTGTTTCCTGAAACTGCTTTGCTTAAGGGATCAGTGCACAGGCTTCCTGGAGTTTCCTTTAATTGTTTGTGGAGATCTGTGTTGCAGCTACTGAACAAAACCACTATGAAACTTTAGTGGGCTTTGATTTATTTTGACAATTTATTTTATAATTTATATGTGTAACCAACCAATTATATTTAACTCTGTTGTGACTAGTCTGTGTGTAGTGACTTCCTAGACCAAATGTGACAGGCTGTCACCACAGACAGCTACCAAGCAGTTCTTTGGCAGATCAGCCAGTAGCACTTGTACTTCTGAGACTGTGATTGTAGGCATTATATCTGCACTGCAGTCATGGGTGAGTTCTGTTTTGTGCATAGTTTGGAGGGACATTTATTGAGCTGTCAGTGTTGTAATCTAAATATACCATATTAACATCAGCTCTGTTAGGTGGGACTGATGTCTAGAAAGAGCTATAATTTTTGGAAAAGCCTAACTTGCATAGTCAATATGCCATCAGAAAAAGATGCTACTACTGCATTCTTCTTCAATGTGTTTAGAAAACAGTTTGCAACAAGCATACTAAGCAATAAGGGAAATCTTTGCTCTTGTTTGCTTAATCCCACTCTTGGTGCAATGGTCCTTTGGGTCTTGTGCACAGGGACCAAAATCCATGCTAAATAGCAGCGTAGAAGTGAAATAAAGGAGGAGCATTCATATTTAGCCAGATGTAGGGAGGGATGCAATACAAAGATTTATGTATCTAATACTTACACATCTCCTCAGCTGACCAATTCATTATTCTTCTGCCAAGGCTTTAAGCTGCTGACATACAGCTGGATATTTTATTTATTTAAGTGTCTAAATGTTTGAGATTATGTTTCAAACTGCAGCTTTGCAACCTTTTTGCAACATTTTTCAGCTGCCTTCTCTCATTGCAATATTGGTGCAATAAGTATGTCATCCACCTTTAAAATTGCTTAAAAAGAAAAGATAAAAAAAAAAAAAACCAAAAAAACACAAAAAGAGGTAAAGGTTTCACCTCTTCAAAGAGCAGATAATTTCTGACTCATACCATCATGTCCCACTAATAGTACTTCAATTGTTTGGAGAGGGTTTGGCCAGCCTTCTAAACAATGATAACCTACCTTTACTAGCATTGAGTAGGCCAGATGTGAAGTACCCACTAGAGATTACTGCCCTAATCTTTTTTCCTCTTGGATGATCTGCTATTAAGGCACTTAAGAATATTTCTAGTCACCATAACTCACTGGCTTACTCTCAAGGACCTGTCATCGTCCCAAAGCTTCCAACCAACTTTCCTCTTGAAAGAGAAAAATTGACGGAAATGCCCGATTGAAGTTTAAATTCAGTGTGAAAGAGATGACATAAATGTTTTTGTTTAGTTTTAAGAATTGCCTACTTAAAGAAAAGAATATATCTCATAATTTTAAGCTCTTGTGAATGTGAACAAAATTATGTTCAGGGCGAAATATGGTTAACTGTGTCTTATAAAACATATAAACAAAAGGTTACCATTTACTTTAATGTCACAGCATTAAGTTTTATTTCTCATTGACCACCACTGATTTAAAGATAAATTCTGCCAACTTGACTAACAAGGAATTCACCCCTATGAAAAGTCAAACAAGTTTTTTATAAGCTGCTAAGGTAGAGCAGGTAGGTAGCAATAAACTCAATATTGCTGTTCATTACAAGATCTAAAGAAGTTCTCCATGTTCCTATCACAGGACAATGCCTACTTGGATGATTATTCCTATGCAGCATAATAGACTGTGCTGCAAAGATCCCTGAAGTGATGCCATCCTGATCATATGTGCATGACAAGAGACACATTTCTGCTAGTAATTTATATCTGTCTCTAAGCAAGTGTTTTTTCAACAATCTTTCAACAAGAATACACTCTCTCTGATTCTTTTATATATGTAGAGAGAGGTGGAAATGTTATTAAATCTACGAGTTTGGGTTAGTTCTCCAACATATTATATGGCTGGTGTATTAAAACCACCTGTGCCTGATTAAAGAGTGGGAGAATTGGTGACTATCATCCTGGCAAAAACCATACATAGAGGACTAAAGATAACAAATATATATATACTTTTTGTGATGAGAAAGGGATAGAGAAATCCAGACACTAAATATACAAATGAAAGTATTTAAACAAAAAAGCATCTATTCAAAAGCGATTACATAAATTGTTTGCAAACTTTTACACTCATAATTGAATACCAAAATGTTTAAGTAGGAAATACATTTGTGGTACTCTTTTAGCTAATTCAGAAACAGAAAAAGTGGATAAATTTAAAGTATTTAGTAAAAGTGGCTTACTAATCTGTCATGATTTTGCTAATGCTTTTACAAGCATATTTCCAGTTCTTTGTTATAGGGAGAAATCTTGCTCTGACAGGCTCAAGTATAAAATGATCAGGACTTTCCTTCATTATTATTGATAGTATTGAGTACTGTAAATTTTACCTACTAATGGAGACTTACTATGGATTTTTTATTTCTAGCTTCATGGTGTCATTACAGTGTAATGGCTTAAGGGGAAGAAAGTTAACATTTGAAAAAAAAAGGTTTGTTTCACACACAGAATGACTAGGTTAGAAGATACCTTAAAGATTATCAAGTCCAACCCATGCCCTAACACATCAATTAAACCATGGCACTGAGTGCCATATCCAGTCTTTTCTTAAACACATCCAAGGATGGTAACTCCACCATCTCCCCGGGCAGCCCATTCCAGAATGTTTGGTTGTGAATTTTTTCCAGCAGATAAAAAAAAAGGTTGAAAAAATGATTCAAATGATTTAATGATCTTGCTGAAAGAATATGTAATCAGAAATACTGTTCATTTTCACTTCCCGTAGACATTTATTCTCTTGGTTTTAAGGTCCACAAGTAGACAAGTGACTGAGAATGTAGAGGACCAGCCTTTCCAAACAGTTATCACCTTTCCAAACAGTTTTGAAAATTGGTAAGTGTCCTGAAATGGTTATCTTCAATGCATCAGTTCAGTGACAGTGTTTTGATGCTTCATCTTTGATATTTCATGACAAGTTTAGATATATATATATATGTAATGTATATATGTATATATATGTGTGTATCATAAAGACTTGTTTTCTCTACCGCAGATCCAGATATGAAAGCCTTTTGAGCAAGAACTGAAGAATATAGAAGTTTCCAGTAGCAACAGGAGCAATTCCTTCTGTGCTGAAGACTCATCTTTTCACTAGAACTGAATGTATCTTCTTTATACTCAATATCAAGAACATCAAAAAAACCCCAAATTTACATCACTAGAAAATTGTGTGAAGCTGAATTTAAGTAGAACTAGTCTTTTTAAGAATAAAAGAAAACAAGATGTTAAAAGCTAATTTTAATTTGTGACATGCAGCTAAACCGTCTGTTTCTACTTGTTCTCTGATATTTGGAGTTGGCTTCCTTGGACATAGGACATCTGTGTTGATATGTAGCCATAATGATTGCTAAAAGAATCCTAATCTTTATGTCTAATTTCTCAGTTATGTCATTTGAGACTTAGACATTTCTTATATTATTCATCACAGGTATTGAAAATAATTGAAGTATTTCCAAGGAAGTCTTGAGGACAAAATGCCAAATCTTGAGGACAGGGGAGAGTTTGCAAATTGCAGGGATGCAGCATCAAGCTAAAGAACAAGGGATTAACCATTTTAGTGTGCAGTACACCAGAGAGGGCAAGAAGTACAGGAGAAAGCAAAAGTCATTGTATGTTAAGTACTGAACTAGTGAAAGCTGTCATATAATTTCTGAGAGGGTTGGTTGACTTCTACTTTGTATCTGTCATATGTTTCAATCTGTGTGCTATTGTACTTTACTCATGCAAATCTAAGTGGAAATAAATAAAATTCCAAATACTTTGTAAGACTAATTTCAAAGAGTTCGTTTTTTCCTAAGCTAAAAAAGTCATATATTCCATTTATCTCCTGTCATTACTGATTACTTCAGCACTCTGGATAACATTTAAAACCAGGCAGTTTATAAAATAGAGGTGGAATTACCTCTTATATGGGGATAAAAAAATTTCCACCTATAATTAATTAAAAAAAAAAAAAAGTAAATGGGTAAACAATGAAAATACAATTATTTTATCCCAAGAAAATTCAACCAAGTGGAGAGAACTAATTGCTTAGAAATTATTCATATTTATATTGCTGTATGCCAGGTATTCCCTAAAATCCTGAATCACATTTTCTATTTTTTTTTGTGTTAGTCCAGCCCTGAAAAAACCTATTTCAATTTTCCATGCTATATTCAAGTTTCATATTGAAAACAAATGTGAACCCTCTTTAGAATAACAACCTTATGTTACTTTTTCCATAAGTATTTTTTTCCTTTTCCCCTTTTAAGTCTGTAATTCTTTCTGTCTGACTTTATTAAGTGTGTGAAAAGGTAGGCAGGCTGCCCAGCTCTTGGAAATTAAAGTTCCCTAAGTAGCTCAGGTGCTTGCATGAAATTCAGAAGCATGACAGCTAAGAAAGAAACAACATACGACAAGATGATCCCACGTACAGAGAAAAACTGAGGACATCCCCATCTACTGTTATATCTGCACACTGGGTTCTGAAGCTTTATCATGATGGTAAAACGAGGGAAATTAATCTTAAAAGCTGGGCATTCTATTTGCATACTGTGGAGAAAGGAAAAGTCTCACAATCCCTTTTATGGTACACACTCAGGCCCTCAGCCTTTTTAGTTCAGTGCAAACTGTTGAAAAGCAAGTGATTTTATTTTATTTTATTTTATTTTATTTTATTTTATTTTATTTTATTTTATTACCTTCCTTTGCCTTATTTGTCTTAAATAATTCTTACAATAATGCTCACAGAAGTAAAAACTTACAAAACTGTACTTTATGAAAAACAAAAACAACAATATGCAACAATTTAATAAATAAACAATATCAAAAACATGTTTAAAAAATGAACAAGCTTCAAGAAAAAGTAAATGTCTTATATTTTTCTCTCTGACTTCTAAAAGTATTATTAGATCTTTCTCTCCATGTGTTTCCCCACTTCCAGCCAGTATGGATTTTCATTTTCAGATTGCGTGGTTCTGGCCTGAGACTGATTTGAATTGCAACCTTCTGTACAGACTTATTTACTTTTTTCACTATTATGTTTGATAAATGAAAGTGATTGAAATAACTCAGTTTCAAGTTATGTAAAACTTAGTCTGATTATTTACTTGACCTCCCAGTGTCCTCTAAAGTGCCACATGTCATTTGTTTCCGGTTATTGCACTTGAACATACAGACAAGCACATAAGATTGATTCAAAATCACCAAACACAGCAAAGAGATAGAGGTGCATTTTAGATGGCCTATGACCAGGGCCACAGGCCTGTTTGTGCTGGGATTCCAGAAAGGCTCATGTCTTTATGTGCATGAATCCCTTTTTCATTTAATTGAAAATTTATACTGATTAACCATGAATTATGATACCCAGTTCACAGCATGATGTGGGCTGTAGACAACAAATCTCTGAAGTATGAATTCTGTGTGTATTTGTATCTGTATACACACACACACACACACAATTTCTGTAAAGAAACTGTCTATAAATACAGAACTAAAAGAACTTAGTGATACCAATAGAGACATAATAATGAAAAATGACAACTTTCTCAATGCATATTGTTGGGTTACTCTGATTACTTCTATCTGTTTTCTCTGCTTTAGTGGCTGGGCAATTTATATGTCCATCCCTAGTTTACAGTCTCAAACCTCTCATACAGTGGATTTCATTGTCATTAACTTTTGAATATTAAATTCTAATATTTATGGGCTCCGTCACTGAATTGTAGAATTGTCACACATTTAATTATAATTTCTTTCACATATTCAGCTAATGAGACTTATTAATGGTATTGAGAATTAAGATAATGTTAAATAAAATAGTAATGCAACTATTTCATATGCCATTGTTCATCTCACTAGAGCTTAGATATTTGAGATATTTCTTATTCAAAGAGGCTAAAGTGAGTTAGACGAATATCGGCTACCTCCTCATCACAATCTTCTTTCTTGATTAAAATAAAGGTTAGCACCATCATCTTTCTTTCTGTTTTTATCGAGGTGGACATGTTCTGAGGAATAGAGCACACCATCTTCACTCAATCTTAATTTACATTATAGGACAATGAAGATGTGTTAGATTCTCAGAATTACAGGAAATTGTTCTTGTAACAGCAAGTGATTAATCCTCTGGTTTCCATTACAGTCTCTTACAGAAACAATTAAGTTTTATACATAATCATAAGAACAGCTGCAGAATTGCCCCAAAGCTTATCTGAAGTGCCATTATAAAAAATTTCCCGCAAAGTGGTGTCTGATTCCATTATGAAAGAAACATCACCAAAACTTTAATGATACGGTTTAAAGACAAGTTTTCTACAGTAAGGAGTGAATAGAACTCAATGTGTTTGTTCTTATGCATTATGTATTGTTCCATAAGGCTTATGCATAATGCATAAAGACATACCTATTCATATAGATACATACTAGTTTGAGTAAAGTGAAAAACAATAAAACTGTAAACACAGATGTTTTTCAAAAAACTTATCCAGATGCACTAACAAAAATTATTTAAATAAAAAGTAGAGAATAAACACTTTAGTGGTAAATACATCTCCACAAGACTTAGGCAGTCCACAGATTATGAATTTTTGAGGCACTTAACAAAGGGAAAACTTTATGTCTAGATGTTTAGGAATCAAATGAAAACTTCATTAACTAATTATGAGGCTAACAACAATCATAAAATCAGTTTCTCTATAACTAGGAACTTCATCAAGGTTTCTAAAGAAATTTTCTAAAAGCTGGTAAAAATGTGAAAGTCACAAGTGGAATTGAGCAATGCACCTCTGGCAGGATAGTTATAATTTTCATTGAATTTGTAATTACTTTTGTCTGAATCCAAATATTTATGTTAGAGAAATGTAAAACCAGTTCATTTCAGCATTTACACAAAAAAAAACTCTATTGGTATTTTTGAGACATTATATTTTTAGTCATGTCAAGACAGACAGGGACAAGCAAAAGAAATATTCACATACCAGCTGGAGGAATGAGCCCTTTTCCTGCCTGAAAATCCATTCAAGGCATGAGGGGGGCAGGCTTAAATCTCCCCTTTGCTTCAGAGGTTAATTTCCCTTTATTAAGATGATCTTCAATTTGGGAGTAAACATTCCAGAACTGAGAGCTGACAACATCTCCTGATATTACTAATCTTTTTTTTCAGTGAATGCACAAAATTTTTGGAGGAAGAGAGAAAGAATGAACAGCTTCATGGCCTAATAGCTGACATCTTTGCCTTGAAATCCATTTATTTTCTGTTAAATTTGCTAGATTCCAATCTTTTTTTTTTTTTTTTCCAATGGCACGTAGAGATATCAAGAAGTTAAGTGATTTGTACAGGCAGACACAGAGCTAGTGATAAACTCAAAGCTAATAACAAGAAATCTCATTCCTACACATTAAGTAATGTCAATGGTTTCACTTCTTTGGTGTGGCTTGCTGACAGTCATGTTCCAGTTGGTCTAGAAAGATAAACATATTTGTACACAAAGCCAATGTCTGTGAAATGAAACACTATTCACAGAATCTGATGAACCCCAAGACTGTTAAGAGTTTTGAGTTTGCCAGAATTCTTTGCAGTATCATGGATCACAGCAGTGATGTTTTCAGTATTTTTCAAGTCTCTCATTCATGGAAATTAAATTTACACAAGATCCCAGAGTGTAATCAGACTGCAAAAGTTCTTAATTTTGCTTTTGAAGTTAAATGTGAAGTTAAATTTTCTGTCACAGTGCAGAAGCTCCAAAGTGCAGGTATAAGAACAGCCAAATTGTTTAGACAAATATTAAATAAAAGTCTCATGCACTTTAGCCCAAAGCACTTATTAGAGAAAGACACAGAACAATTTTTTTTCCTTTACAAAAATGAAGATGTTATTGACAATAGAGACAATTCTGAGTCAGGCTTTAAAAATATTTGATGTTTGCAATTATGTCCTGCAGCAATTAAAAAAAAATCATAGCAGCTCAGAACAAAAATTTGTGAGTATAAGATAAATCACTGCCACTTAAAGGTTTTAAATTGGGTCAGAAATTTAGCAACTTTAATATCGACTGGCTGTTTCCTCACTGATTTTAAAGTGACTATTATCACTCACATATCTGTATCATAGTGTTCTCTATATGGACTTGGAATTTCCATTGAGTTAACTGTTGTACAAAACAAACATTTAAAAAAATCCAAATATTGATCCATGAAATTTGCTTGCCAAAGTGTGCTACTAAGGTGATGATCGTGAGATGGCACACATGATTGGCACCAGTCTTGCTGACAGACCACTGGTTAGCACACCAACTGCTGGAGAAGTTCTCTGGAGGCAGTCCATAATGATGAGGTGGCTTGATGTATTCTTACAATATTCTCTCATCTATAAAGGAATGTCAAGAACTAAAGTCCAAAAATATAGGATGAAAATATTTACTCCATAGTGATGCAGGAATCCTAAAACACACAGAGGAAAGCAATCTAGTCCTGAATGAGAGATAATACAGAGGTAGAGAATTGAGAAAAAGAAAAGAACAAATTATCTGTGTTTGGTCTGCTAGCAAAATACTGCCAAGATAAAGAGAGACAAAACAAGGTATGATAGTTAAAACAAGAAGCAAGGATACCTGTCCTTGTCTCAGTCTTTGAATAGCATAATTATCAATTTAAAAAACCTGTCATATTAATCAAGGCTCACATTTTCTGATTAAAAAACAGTTTGATGTGCACTGAAGAACTAGATACAACGCACGTGCAGAATGACTACATAATGAAGGTCACTATACTTTCCTCCACTTTCAGTGACAGAACACTTTTTCTTCTTCCCAGATCTTTAACTGCTTTAACTGTTCCCAGATTTTTAACTCCTGCAAAATAAATTTAATCTCTTCTTCATATGTAAAATTTACTTCCAGTAAAACTATATGGAAGTGTATGGAAAAAACTGGCAAAACATGCTATGTATGCTAAGTTTCAGTATCCATTTTCATTAGTAGTTGATGCACAGTGTAGTTGGAAAACAGGTTAGAATTACAAAATGGTGAAATTACATTTCTTCCAAGTCTGGAGTATTCAAACCTATTCATGTAGTGTGACCCATGAAAAATGGTAGTGGAATTATGAAAAATGATTAGTGATTTATGTAAAATGATAGCGAAATTCAGACATTAAATTTTGTCTAGTTAAATTCCCATCCTATATCTACTTTCCTTCCTTGGGATTAAGTTAGGCAGAAATTTCCATTTCAGCATCAACAGTGAAGTTAATATGATCAATTTATTCCATAAGAATATAGATTTTCTCCCCCAAGAAAAAAAAAAAAATATAAGCTTAATTTTTTTTTTTATTTTTATAGAGAAAACCTTGCATGGAACTTCACATACTACTTTTGAGGTGGTTTAAATATGAAAGATTGAAGCCAAATTCTGAGATAAAATATAATATATTAATTAAAACAAAAGGGAACTTTCATTCTGAAAATATTGTCTTTTTTGTTGTTACACCTGTATGGTCTCATTTTTTTTTTAATTTGTACCATGAACTGACAGTAGATAGAAAGATATGAAAGAGTGACCGCAGCAATAATTTTGAAAAATAATTTTTAAAAGGTATCACTTACTGAAAGAAATTTTTATAGTATTTTCCCAGCATCAAGTAATGAGACAATTCTATAACAAATTTATCAAATCTGTAAATCTTTTTGTTTTAACTTAAAGCAGGTAAAAATAGTAAATTAGTGAAAAGAGGTAGCTTACTTTATTTGATTCAGCAGATGAAAATAATAAAAAAAACCTTCCTCTTTATAAGAGAAATCCTCCATTATGAGAATATTTTTGTTGTCACTGTCACAATACAGAGTATGGATGGATAATTAAAAAAAAAAACAAAAAAACCCCAAAAACAAAAAACAAAGCCTAAACGCAGGAAAATAAGGAAAAGTCACACTTATATGCAGAAAATCCCGTGAATGCATGCCTATTTAGTAGGTGAAGACTCAGGTCTTCAGTAAAAAAAATCTTACAGAGCTCATTAATAATAAAAGAGAGAAAACAGCTGATGGATTCCCTCAAAACCTTATTAGAACAGGTCAACTCACTCTCCTGAACAAGGCAAGAAAATAGTCACCAGCTGAGTAAAGCTGAAGGCTGACATAATGATGGATGGCCAGATGGTTTCACCACAAAGGGAATAACTTGTCCCCAAACAGGAGAAGTAAGTTCTCAAGGATAAATATTCTCTTTTCAAGCAATATATTCTCTTGCCCAGCCTGCAAGAGAAAAGGAGAATAAGCCAGTTTAAATTGAAGGCCCCACAATTACTTTTATTCAGTATTCCCTCAATGATTCTCTCCACTGAGGAATAGAGAATGTGAATAAAAATGAGACCCATGCAAGTTCTTTTGCAAATGTTATTTTCCTTTTTCCCGCCTAAATGCATCAATGACTATTGATATTTTATACAATTTTTTCTTATATGCAAAGTTTTCACAAAAAACTCATGTTCAAACATCTATCAACTTTTGAAAGAGTTTAGCTCCAAATGTAGTTTTGAAGTCCATGTGTTTTCTTCTGTCAGGAATAGAATCATTTTGGAGAAAAAGTTTTTGATTAAAACTATAAAGTTCATATTATTTAGCACAATATTCCATTGTGGGGAAGAGATAATTTGTAGGTGACTATTTTCGTAGTTCCAGAGTATGTTTTTCCATCTATCACTCCCACCTTAATAAGCTTTGAAACTTTTACTCAGTCCTCAACAAAAAAGTACATTATGGCTTTCAGTGTCATGGATATTCTGTTCTTTTTCATACAAAAATGTTAAGATGGATGCAGGAGATGAACTCTATTATTTGAGAAGAAAGTAGTCTAAGTTCTCAAGTTCTGATTGGAATTTTGGGTCACCAAAAGCAACAACAGTATGCCTTACCTCTTTACCAGATGATGATCTAATGATACAAAAGGCAACTTTGGGATTTGCAGGTAGGGTTAATGGAGCTGTGATGGAAAGAATCAGAGAAATTACTGTAGAATAGTTAAAAGCAAGAAAAAATATCAAGTCAACTCTTTAAGTTATGTTGAGAGACACAGATGCCTAGAAAATAAGATTTAATTTATTCCTCTGCTCATAGCACATTTTGCTCTTCATTTTATTTTTCAAAGCTAAAAAAAGAATAAAAGATAAGCCACAAAGCTTTTTGCAATCCTTTTTTTTGTCATCGTTCTGAGAATTAGACTGACTCCAAAACAAAATCAAGATTTTTGACACCAAAACTTGAAATAAATTTGCAGTTAAAAAAAGTCAACCTTATGTTTTTCTCTCACCTTTTTCTTTTTCTTTTCAAATTTATTTTCCAAATCTAACTGATTCTAGTTATTTGGACAGAATCCAGTCTAACCTTACAGAAATGGGGCCTTAGAACTTTACGCATATAAAGCACTGCAAGGTGTCTCCTTTATAGAAAATATTACTAAAAAGAGTAACAGCAGGCCTTAAGTGTTAAATACATGCATATGTTCGTATGGCATAAGCATGCATATAACTTACAGATTAATGCTTTAGGAAAAATTAATTGAATCATTTTTCATGGTTATATAACTATGTCTACATTATGGGGAAATTTGAACCTTTCTTGTATTATCTGGAATACATTTGTCATTGGAAGTTTTGCCAGGACTTGTGATGAAAGTTAAACAGAATCCTCCCACTTGTTTTACTGTATCAGACCAAAATATCTTTTTCTTTCAGTCTCATTGAACGCCTGATCTCTTTCTTCCCTCAGTCAGCTACCATTCCTTGTTACTTTCTGACAGTTTTGACCACAGATTCCATTTTGTTTCTTCCTAATACTTATCTGCTTGACTTCATCTCGCTTGCAGCCTTTTTGATACACTGAAGAGAGAAAGAAGCTGTGTCTCACCTGCATCTCAAAGGCTTCACGTGGAGCCATCATCAATATATATTCACAAAACAATGAAAAGAAAGTGAATCAGGGACTGCTGAGAGTAGGAATTGGCAGCCAGAAGAGAGGATAAAGAGACCAGAATAAATTGGGTTTTGGGGTTTCTGATTGTTTTGTTTTGTTGTTTTTGTCCTCTAAAAAAATCACTCTGGCAGCTCTGAATGAGATAAATTTTCATTAATTAGCATAAATGTTGATTGCTTGTTTGTGAAGGGTGATTCTATGCCATTAAGGCAGGTTTTTGATTTTCCCTCCCTAAAGCTACAGCAGGGAATTTGGATTCATCAGTTATAACTTGTGATGGAATGAAGAAGAGCCTATTTTAAATGTTATGGAAGTATAAAGTAGAGAAGCTTTGTGGTACTTTAAAATCTGCTGAATATGCGTATTTTTTATTTTATTTTATGGGACACAAGGGGACCGAGTAATTATGATTGCAAGTATCAAATATATGTCAGCTTATCTGCAACAACATCTCAGTCACAGATTTATAGGTGGTTCTCAGATCATCCTGAGGCTCAGAATAGCTCTTTGTACTGTTAGAACCTTGAGATGTTGAAGGTTAATTCTCCAAAGTGAGGTAAAACTTATTAAAAAAATAAAGGTATTTTTTCCTTGTTAAGAGTACTTTGAAAAAACACCTCAAACACCATTGAAATATACTAGGCTGAAAAAATATTGAGTTTGCTCAAAACATTTTGTGAAATGTAATTAATATATAGACATACTCAGCTGAGATTAACATGTAGTGTGGATTTTAACTTTATCAACTTGAAGCTACTGTTTATACTATGCACAAAAGGGTTTTTGTCTTCATTCTTGAGCACATTCTGGCCTGAAAATCTTTCATAGAATTATCTTCACATGTCTTAAATTACTGTGGAGGAGTTGAGTGCACTCAGCAAGATGTAGAACTCATATCCACTGCCCATGTTTTTAGTATGATACATATATTAAATCACATTAGCTGAGAAGCCAAAAGATACCTCTGATAGGTTTCTGCTAATGCAAGCTTGATTCCATGCCCATGTTTTTCTCCAGTGAAGCAGTAAGCCACTGAACTTTGCTTGAACTCAGATTCACAGAACGGTGCAACCCATCCTGTTCATATTCAATTTCTTTTTTTGTTCATTAATAAAAAAAAGAATTCACTTACTACCCAGCTGAGCAAGAAAGACTGTGAAGACTGACTGTTATTTGCTCAAGAATCTGAACTCTATTAAGACATGTTCCAGGAAAAGCTATCTTACAAAATTCTACTCCAACCCTTAATATTTTTCCACAAACTCTGAAAACCAAGAAGACAAAGACCTCTGAAATAGAAATTTTATATTATAATCAATAATAATGTTATTTCAACAGCAAGATTCATAATATGGGCAAGGGCTAAAAAACCCCCATATTATTTTCTCAAGCATATTAGATTTGATCTCTACTTTATGTTAAAAATATTTATTTCTATAGTTGTTCTTTTCCCCATAAAAAACTGGATTTTTTTTTCTGCAGAAGATGAAAAATAATAAAAAAAAGAGATAAGTTGTTATAATAAGTAGCAACCTTATTCTGGAATTAACCAATGAAGTCATGTTCTAGTAGACTGTACTGTGGGATGGACACAACAGACTTCTTATGCATGTTCAGATACCAATACCTTCTTTCAAGAGTTATAAGTAGTTCAGCTCATTGAAAACAGACTAAATATATATTTCAGCTTTAATTAGTGTAATTTCTTTCTTCAGAAGCTCATCTGCTTGAGTTGTACAGGATTTTCAAATGCCTGTTGTGTTTTGCTTTGGTGTTAATTTCAGTGAAATGGTCTCCAGAATAAGGTTCTGCCCAAACACAGAAAATAATGTAGTCAAAAGCCACCCAGGATCACTTTAGTAAAAAAGATGAGACTACCTGTATACTGGTCATCACTTTGGATCTTTACTTAAGGAACACAATTTCTTTACAGTTAGTTTACTAAGGAAATCCAAAGTTCAAAAAAAAAATACAGTATAGGGTCTCCTAGATGGTTTAAATTATGTGAGTGGACAATAAAATAATGGGATTAAAAGAGGTAAATCCACAAAGGAAGACACTAAAAAAAAGTCATTGCTGCACTGACACTCAAGGAAGGGCAAGGGAAGAAGGAAAGAAGGTAATTCAGAGCTGACTCACAGTCTCAAAGGCAGACAGCTCTGCTGGAAAAATAGTGTGTCTTCTGAAGTAAAGCTAAATAAGGACTTAACATACATTTGCAGTTATTTATACTTGTTGCAAAATTATGCTTTTTATCATAATTAACAGGATAAGAAGCCAGATTTTGCCCTTATGAGACAGAAGATTTTAGCAGAAAAACACTAAGTAGAAAATTTCCTTCTGTTCTGCAAATAATGAATTGGTTTTCATGAGCTTGTTGTAGTGGTGCTGAGGTTTTCTGATGAAGCTAAAAATGAATCTGTGTTAATATCTTTTTTATAGCTTTGTAAGTCAAATCTGAACAGAAAGCAAAATAATTCTTTTTATCCTACCTTATTTTTATCCTACCTTCTTAATTATATCTGTAAATACATTAATATAAAATACCCACAGTTTTCATCTCCTTTTCACTGTACTTTCAGATGAATTAGGTTATTATGTTTATTTTTATTTGAGATATATTACTTATTCTGACTAATAGGAACTGCTAAGCTTATTTGTTAGCAAACAGATCAGTGTAGAGTGAAATAAAAAGTAATTAGCTACTTAATATTGGTAGTATAATTCTAATTCAAATAAATTAGGTTCATCATTATTTTAATTCAAACAATCCCCTAGAATGATTATTTTTTCATATTTGTACAATCTACAGTGAGAAATGTAAATATTCTAAGCCATACATGAGATTCGAGGATATGTGTAAACCTTTAGTAAATACTTTTAGATTTTGAATGGAAAAAAATTTATTTCTATTTTTTGGGGGTTTTCTGTTTTTGTTTTTTCTCCTGATTCAGTATGGTTCAGAATATTTTCTAGAAATCTTTTAAATACTATTAGTTTCAGACTTTTAAATACTATCAGTTTTGGACTTTTAAATACTATTAATTTTGGATAATTAGTTGTTTTTCTGATCAAATAGAAAGAGAATTGACCTAAAGGCAACATATAACAAAAAAACCAGCACAATTTCCTTGTAGTGGAGAAGACAACACCTGCAGCTTCTATCGCATTTTTACTTAAAGAAATGTCATGTGCAACTACAGCCAATTGTAAAAAAATCCTAGTTATGTTTGTAAAATAAAAGTGCAAAACTTCCAATGACAACACTTTTTATGGAGGCAAATATTCCCACAAATGTTTTCATTGCTGACTTTTGTACATAATAATATTTATAATGATAATGTTGTGAGATAATAGATGTTACCTCAGTGTTGGAGGTAGTTGCTACCGTGTGTATAGCACATGACAATTACTTTTTCTCATAATTTCTTTTGGTTTGATTTTTGTATTTCACCTACAGGTGAACTGTTTTCAGCAGCAATTGTTGGAGGATGGTTTCAAGGCCTCTACATTCAGTTGCTCCGTAATTCTTTTGCAGTGAATGGTGAAAGCACATATTTGGTTATGTAACGCTGATTTGGATGACAATGGAGAACTGGTGGTTTATCTTCACCCAGAGCTGATGAGCAGCTTAAGGTGCGTTAGCAGTTTGAACCAGAAGAATCACAAGACTTTGGTGAGGTTTTACTTGTATAGACTAATATGCAGTGGTAAGGTAGAGAAAGCATGGCACAACAGTTAAGCAGGAAACTGAGCTAAACTGAAGTGAAGCCACATCATCACTGTAAACTGCTGAATCATTCACTTTCTCTTTCTAAATTTCCAAAAATCACATTTTAGAGAAGAAAAAGAAAATGTGAAATTTGAATAGAAGAAATTTTGGATTTATCTTTGCATATAGTCTCTTCTTCAGTTGTGTCCACTCAGAAATTAATTACCTTATAGGCAGTCGACAGCTTACACTGATTACTCAGACCCGCTTTGCTCACAGAAACAGATTATACCAAAATGAATGTGAAACTTATTGAACATGAGAAAACAAAGGCTATGGCAAGGAATGCTATTGAAGTAGGAATTGGTCCTTTCATTGAAACAGGACAAATTATATTCCAGCTGAAAGAAGTGTGGCACTTCTCAAAAAATAATTTGCTGTTTTAAGCATAAAAATAAGTTATGTCCTGACCACTGGGTGCCACTATTTTTGCATTTGATACTTTTATTTTGTGGAAATATTTCTAGCAAATTACACTCTTGGAATACAGCAGACAGTTTGAGCTGGAAAAATAATTCATGAAGATAAACACAATCTGGTCAATGTCTCTGATTTTTCCTTTGCTGTTCACAGAAACTGGGAGATATTAAGTATTTTCAGAGGCTTGAAACAATACAACAATCAGCTCTTCACCATTTATTGATTAGCGTTAGAGTATTGTCACAGAAATGAAAATAATTCCTTTCACCCATCAGTCTGTGTAATTCAGCATTTCTTTGTTATCATACTAACTTGATGTGAACCTATGAAACAGTGTCTCATATTCATTATTTTTTGCCATGCACTGTGTGCTGCAAAAGTCAATGAAAGATACATACTTGTATTCATTGCTTGGGACTTTTAAATCCAGTGTGAAACAATCCAGTCAAAGATGGCAAAAGCTGTTAAAATCATAATTAGTCTGAGGGGACGAAAAAAATTTTGGAGATTTTTAAAAGTATAGGTAAAATCAATATTTGCCTCCTGACATGTCTTTAAGAGGGAGGAAAGAAAGTTTCTAATATTTCCAAATAGTATTTATTTTTTTGCCTGTATATAAGAATCTAGACAAGTCTCTACAGCTTAATGCACAGATCCATGGATTTTAAGATCAAAAAGAACTACCATGATTATCTTATCTGACCCACAAAATAACTTAAGCTATTAAATTTCACCTTTCATTCCTGCAATGGGGTAATTATTCTTTCCTGCTATGTAAGCTAATGTTATTGAACCAAATGTGAATTGCTTGCTTTGTCCTTGGAAAGACCCTCCACAAGAGGTTCTACTATCCTGCTATAAACCAATTCAATTTATTAAATTCATCTGAGTTGCTTGCTTCCTCACAGTGAGATTGCTTCAGTCCTTTAGGTTTCTGCCACAGAGTATGAGCAAAAGGATTGGCTATATCCCTGAGGAGAAAGAAAGCCCATGCAAAGCTGGAAGTTATCTGATTCCATCTCCTATTTTCTTCAGACTATCAGCTCAGCATAGCAGAACTCTGAATCAGACCTGCAGTGTTCGAATTTGTCTGCATCCATGTCTTGCCACAGTTCAATGATATTGGTTTATAAAAAAGTACATTTTCTATTACCAGATGGCTACTTCTAGAATTTTAAGACCTCTGTAATTCCATACATACATTATATGTGTTTTCAGTCAAACATATGGGTAGCTAGGTATACATTGCCCAAATGTTTTGTTACTGTTTTTATATAGCATAAAAGCCCTAAAATTTAAATATATTGAAAAGGGGTCAGGAAGCCCTTGTTATTATGTTTTATCCTTCTGTTTTAAGATGACTAGTAAAGCAATTTTCCATGAGCTTGACATTTTTTCTAACAAAACCATGAACCTTGGGCTGCTAGACCACAGTGTTTATGAAGGTTGTTGATCTGACGTAGTGGACTTGGTAATTAATAAGGTTTTAATTTTTTCCTAAATATTTTAAATTGGACATTTCTGGGGTTACATTTGGATGTAAAAATGTAATTTATAGTGTTATCTCTTAGTTAGCTGCTTGTGCATATGTATAATTTCCAACATATGAAAGGTAATAATGAAGTCCATGTTTATGCACTTTAAGCACTTTAAATTACATCTATGCCACAATGCCTTGCAGAGCTGAAACTGAAGTCTAAATATTTAGGCACAGGATAAGCAGGTAGAGAATGATACAGACATTTGACAAGCAACAGATATAACAGGACCTTGTGTTCATTTGTTTAAAATATATAAAAACAAGCACAACCTCTGCTTAATACACAGACACAGGGAATCTCTTATATCTGCTGGCATGGGAAATCCTGATAAGATTTCCCAGCAGAAGTTTCTCAAGCAGGTTTCTCTAAAGCTGGATACTTGTGCCATTATCTAACTTGGTCCTGAACTTAGGCAGCCAAACACCGAGCACACACTCAGAATTAATCTTTGACTTTAAAAAATAAAAACAATGCCCTGAACATGTTATTTTTTGATAGTTATTCAGTAGTATTGCAGGCAGATAGGTGAGCAATATCATAGCAACATCCCATTAATTTAGGGCAAATTGAATGAAAATAACTTGACCCATCCTGACTTAGGAATCATCTCTCTGTCCTGATTATCTATAGTCCTCATCTTTATCCTGTAGCTGGACCAGCCAACCCATTCACCCAATCAGACTTGGACAAATCTGTTCAAGTGTTGTCTTATACTTGTGCTCCACAACTTAAATTGTCTGGTATTGAGAGCATTAAATCATCTTTATGTGATATTGTTTTTTAGTGCACACCACCTGAATATTTCAAAAATAATGTGTGGCATCATATTGGCTTTTGTTTCAATTTTAGCTATCCGTTTTATCAGCAATTCATGTAAAGATTTAAAGACATAAAGATGTAAAAGTGAAAAATGATATAACACTGAATAACCTGCTGCAAAACCAAAAGACTACTAATTCTTTTGGTAATTTTGAATATTAGTAGTCAAACAATCATTCTTGTTCATCTGGGAAATAAACTCTTTCACCCTGAATGACTAGAAAAATTCAGGTATACCAATACCAAATAATTTTGGAATTGAAACTATTGGCTGAGGAAAATTAAACTCTCAGATTATTGTAATTTCTTCACCAAAATTTATCACAGCTGAAGAAACAGTAAACTAATGATCTTGCCACCAGTATATCAGCTTTGCACTTTTAGAAGAAGTACAAATTAAATCATATTAGTAAAAACATTGATTCTAGTGAAAGCTCAGGGCAGTAAAATCAATTCTAAAGTCAGAGGTATTTCTCTCATTAAATAGTATCCCCATTTTTTTGCATTAGGTGATTAATATTGTTTAATGTTACTAAAACATTATGGAAAAAAAGAGGTATTTTAAAAAATAATAATGCAGATGGATAATTTGACCACACCTTTTTAATTATAAATAAAATTCAGTTACAAAGTTTCTTTATATATTGCTTGTAGTTAGTTATGGAAATCATTTTATATTGCAGTACAAATATTGGATTGTACAATGCAAAAATAAAAAAAATAAAAGGTGCTTTAATAATCTGGAATAAATAAGGTTAAGCTTAGTCCTTCAAAAGTACTGAGAGTGAGGATAAATTTTGCTGTTCGAAAAATCTTCAGTACAGAGTTTTGGGTTTTATTTTTCATTTTCTCAATTTTCTTGCATATTTTTCAGGAACAGTGATCAAAATTGCCCAAAATAGAACAAGATCTCTTGCTGCATTTCTTGCTGATAAAGACTGCATGATATTAAGTAACATTCTTTAATGTGAAGGTCCAGGCTGAAGTCTAAAGAAAATTTTGAGTAAGTTAGGGGTGAGTCAAAACCCTTATCTATAGTTTCTACTGATGGATGTACATCTGTCCTACACACCTAGTTGTGAAACCCTGTGAGCTGGAGAACAAATTGCTGTAACTTTCCTTGCTCAAATAGTCATAATGGACATTACTAATCTTTTAATCTACCTTTTCAAGGGTTTCTGACAAGCTCACAAGAGGCTGAAACATAGACAATTGTCTGCAGTTTGGGCTATTACTGCAAATTTTTGCTGAATCCTTATGAAGCAAAGCCCTTAAAAGTACTGGAAAATGCAAAGAAAATTTTTCCTCCATTTGGGAGCAAACCATGAGGCTGGTTAAGCATGCATCTATTTTTAGAGTTGAGTGTTCTCTGGAAACACTGGTAGGAAATTTTAGTAACAATTTAGGTTAATAAAATAAATACAGGTAAATAAACACTACAAAACTTGAGATCTTAATATTCTGAAAAATTTACTCTGTTTTTGTGGTTAGGGAAAACTATATGGACTGTAGAATTTGACTGGATGCATGCTATAAAGAGTTATTTTTTGCCATTTTATCTGGCCATATCATATGTTGTAAAGAGAAGACAACTTTCCATTGTAATTCCATGTAATTCCAAAGTTGATTTCTATTAATTTGTTCCTTAACATAAACTTCTGTTTTAACTATAAGAAAGGAGTTAGATTTCTTTGTACATCATTTCTTTCCCTACAAATTAGCATAATAAAACTTCTGTTCTTTATTTTACCTAAATGTTCCTCTCAAAGTAGAAAACATTTTTAACAGAGGAGTTTATCCACTTTATGAAAAGAGACATATTTTTTACTTTAAGCCTCTATTTTCAACAAGAACAGTAATAGTCATCATCACCATCCAAGATCTATTATCTTGACCAGGAGTCAAACAAGAAAAACTTTTTAATTAGTTTGACTGTCTCAAATAAGGATTTCTCCCTGAAATTTTTTGTTTAAAAAAGGTAAAAAGGTTTTAATTTTTTTTTCCAATACTTTTCCTCGGGGATTTTTCACCCTTATGAAAAGAAATCTGTTGGGCATCTCCTGCCTCTATTTCCTCATGTTTTATTAAAAAACCCCAGCGGCTTCAGTATCTAGAGTTCCCTGTGACTACAGAGGGAAGAGATTATTCAGATTTTAGGATATGATTACTTGAGCAAACAATCATTCAGCCTGAAGTTTTCCTCTGCAATTTTTCCTTACTATAAACCCCTTTATGTGAACTACTTTTTTTTTTTTTTTTTCTTTTAATGATTTAGTACTTTATACCAGGTCTCTCTGCTTGGGGGGAGGAGGCAGGAGGCATCTTGCAGAGGAGGGTGGGCATTCAAAGGACTTGCACTGTGGGTCCCCCACTCTGTGAAGAGGTGAAGAAGTGTCTGGCTCCAGGAAAGTTGTGAGGGTGTGAATGATGTGCCTCCCGGAGAGCAGCAAAGTGTCCCAGTCCTCGGGGCATGGAGAGGATGGGACAGAGCCTTCTTCTGCAGGGGATGGGTGGTGGGTCTGGTTGCAGGTGGGGGGCTCCTCAGAGTGCCTGCAGCCTCCAGGGCCAAGGAAACCATGGCAGATTTTCATATTGTATTTATAATGCTTGCTTGTATGTTTAATATTCACCTCTGATGCCTATTCATACAAGTGCTTGCACAAACTCCTGCAGGTAATGGAATGGGGTGATAAATACAAGAGCCAAGTTTTTTCACTTTCACATAGCACACAATGTTGTGCTGTGTTTTGCTTGGTGTACTACATTTTTCTTACTTGTAAGCTGTTTTTCCAGGCTGCTGACTGTTCATGCCTGCATCAATCTCAAGTAATTCCTGAAGTGAGGTTCTGCGGGTGACTGTACATTTACGAAGGATGAAATATATTTAAACTTCAGTACAACATTTCTTTTCCTTTCAGAGTCAGTAAAGTTCTCTAGGAGAAAAAGAAAAAAATAAAATACTAAAACACATCACAATTTTTGCGTTGCACTTTATTTCTTTTCTATATATGCTCTGGCTGTTCATAGTTCTGTTGTGTCAGTGAGGCTATGGAATAACAGCAGTGATATACTTCTAAGGAAATGTTTTACATCTTTTTTATTATTACTATTATTGTTTTCTTTCTTTCCTCCTTCCTAGTTGTGCTAAAGTGAGCCATGCCTCAGCTTCTCATTTAGATGCGCTTTCTGCTGCCACAATGTGGGTGTACTCCTGGTCTGTTGATGACAGAGTTTGCAGGGACTTCCTGCTGCTTAGCCAATGGAAGAGACTTGTTAACTTATCTGTTTCTCAGAGAAACGCTGAGGATGAGTTACAGCCCATGAAATAGACGCTGAACAGTCATATAATGCAAGAGGATTGTGGGTTTTGACAGATATGATGCTGTGCCATTGAGGTAATGGGAAATTTTGTTACTGATTGAAGAGAGAAAGACTTTATTTTTTATGTGAAACAGAGAAGTCATAACATAACTATTCACAGAATTTCACATTTATCACCTTTAGTATATTTATATCACTGTAAAGCAGTGTTCTCATTACTATTTTTACTTTAATTCTTAAATAACATTTCTCTTAGGAAGAGTACTATTTTAAAAGCACTTATTTGGGTCTAATTCATGATATACAGAAATAACATTCAAAAGGGGTCTGAATATACATATTAAATTATAAGTAAGCATAACTCATGTAGTACTTATTAAAATAGACTGCAATCTATAGCTGTATTAGCATTGTTTATACATCAAACACAATTTATCCTGATACCAGTACATGGATTAACAAAGATACACTGAAGGCTGGGCAGTTGACTATATTTACATAGTGTAGGTACCTACTTCTATGAACATCTGCGTTTGTATGCTTACAATATAGCTCTTTTCATTAAAAAGCCACAAACTAAACCCCACCTTTTCAAAATAACAGATTTCAAAAACTATATATCTAAATGAGGCATTTTGAGAAAAAATAAGTGGAAAATTTTCATTTCATTTATTGTTTCTAGTGAATTAAATTGACTTGTTATTGTGGTATGTCTTTTAGCCTGAGGCTCTTTCTTTTTCTCTCAAGCCAAACCAATAGTAAAACCTTAAAGGACCATTTGTGTAGCTAAAATTTAAACCACAGAGGGTCATGCAGAAATTAAATTAGTGCCACTGTTAACAAATCCTTTCAACAGAAACTTTGCTCCAGTGCTGTTAAAGACATTAATTAGGGAACTAGGTATAGACAACTGTTTCCAAGGGAGAGATGCTTCTAATCATGTGATTCTCTCTCTGCATCATATGGTGCAAGAATTTCAGATACCATTGCCTGCTTATTAGTTAGGAAGCTGATGACAAGACCTTATGACTATTTTTAGTTGTGCTCTGTTGTGAGGTTGCAAGAAATACAGTACTTAGTGTACTTGTACAATAACTGGAAGCAAAGAGAAAAAACAAGCTTACCTGCAGCTGTGAACCATTCACATTTCTTAGTACTTTGGGTAAAATCTTTTATGCCTTTCTGTCAAAAAGGATTGAAGATTTTTCCTGGGTGATTTGCAGGGGAATGAAGCAGTTTTCCTAAAGGATAACATAATAGAGCATGTGTTAGCAAGCAGTGGAATTAATGGGACGTAATTAAAGAAACTAGAATTTCACAGAGCAGTGGATACCCTTCTTTCTCCTTAAAATAAAGGTCATTGTCAATATGGAGAGAAATGACCTTCGCAAAACAGGAAAACATTCTTGCAGAAAGTAGCATTTTATTATCACTTTGGTTTGTAATATCAGTAATCTGATTATGTATCCTTTGGCATGAAATACACTGAAAGGTAAAGGAGAGGTGATCTGTTCTATGGACAGATCTAACTGTTTGGGAGTCAGGCATGTGTTCCCCCCACCACTTGCTTTTGTGTTGAGTGGTGCCAAATTCATATGAGGTTTCCTGTCTTCAGGTCAATGAAATTAAGATGGCTGGATTTGCACATAAACACAGGGACATTTGTTTGTTGACTATTACATATTTGGTTTCCAAAGAACAAGCGAAAACCAGAAGTCAAAGAGAGAAAATAAATAATCAAAATTCAAATCATCATTTCCACTACCTCTATTACATGCAGTGCGGGGACGTCCTCGATCCTAGTTGCAAGAGATGAACATCAATGGAAGGAGTTCATAGGGCAGTGTGTTCATGTATTTCCTGAAGTTGACTCTTCAGGGCAAAAAGTAGGAAAAGATTTGAAGCACACTTAGGTCACTCTTTTATTTCAGCTGTATTACTGAAGATGGAATTCGTATTTATTTTAATGAAGATATTTGTGGCTAGTAACTTAATAATCAGTAGACAGAAAGAAACCTGTTCAGATGGCATGGATCGCTGAATTTATAATACAGTTTGATGAAAAAAAAATGTGAATAGCCTTGATTTCAGTAGAAGAAAAAACAAACTTAGAAATTAAGTGAAAGGGGTGGGTGTGTATGTGTGGGAGACACAGGTTAACAGAGCTTCCTTTCACTCAGGAATTTCCACAGAAATAAACTCAGAAAAAGAACAATGAAAACAAAAATTAGTATAATTCTATTTTTTATTAAAAGAGAAAAATGAAAGGTTAAGAGCAATGCTAGCTATTAGAAAAAGGGATTAGATTCAGTGTCTAGAATATTTTAAATGTCACCTAATTCTGTTGAAGAAGCAAAAAAATATCTTCCATCTGTTCATTGTTTAATTTACTGCTTCTTTCAAACATCAAGGCTATTGGTTTCTTTTTGCAATATTTATGTAAAATATATACACTCCTGGCTGCAAAGCTGTAAAAATCTGAAAACACAATATGAAACATTCCTCAACCTACTGTATCAGCTTGACGCAATATAGATGCACACATACAGCTGGCACTCTTTTGAAGCCAGATTAGTTCTTTGGCACTAGAGGCACAAGTAAGTGTTGAAAACGAGTAAGGGCTTCTCCAGTGTATCCAGAATGACTACACCATCTAGATTCAGTAAAGTTCAAGGAAGATAAGCTTTGTCAAGTGTTAAATGCTAGAGAGAACGTGTTTCATTCATGTGACAGGGAGTAAGACACCACTCTGTCATTGTGTGGAAATAAGAAAACTAATAATTTATGTTAATTTGTTTACAATGGCTGGGAATGAACTCAGCTGAGAGAAAAACAAGACCATGGCAACAGAGCTGTTGCAACAGTACTCAGAAAACAGATATGAAGGAAATGCAGTAGATGAAGTTTAATACTGAGTTATGGTTCAGGGTTCTGGAACTTTCTTTTTGGCTCTGTCATTTTCTTGAAAATTTTCAGTGGCAAACTAAAAACAATTTTTTTTTTTCTGTAAAAGCATTTTATCAGAAATTCACAGCATGTAGTAAAAAGTTGATTTAAGAAGGCTATTGTTTGAAAAGAAGGTAAAATCACAACAAAAAAAGACTAAATAAGTGAAAACCAGTATGTGAGTATCATACTTATTTCCTCCCCCAAAAAAATGGAGTATGAATCAAGCTAGATGCAAAAAGAATTTATGCTAAATTGAGTGCTTTATTTTAAATCTTCTCTGAATTTAATTTGAGAGTTCTTGATAAACCAAGAAACCCCTACTTGAATCAGATGGTGATGGGCTAAATAGCACCTGCAAACCCCAGAGTTAGTGCAGGTATGCCAGCCCAGGGGTCCTATGTGGACTTTAACCAGGGCCTAAACCAATGGCATACACATTTCAATTATTTTGTTCTGTAACCAGCTCATCTGGATCTAGCCTTCAAAACCCCATACAGTTATCTCACAAATTGTTCTGAAAAGAATCCTAATGCTGCCAAATTCACTGAAACTAGCCTGTCTGTGTTTTCTTCCAGACAAGGAAACTCTTCAGAGCAGAAGCATTATCTAAAACTCAATCATTTTTTACTGCTCTTTCCGGACTCATACTTGAATCACATTTTCAATCCAGCTTCACATTTCCTCTTACATAATATTTCCTTCCTGTCCTATGTTTGTACTTTACCAAGTAGTTACTGTGAATATAAAACCTAAGTACAGGCAGCTTTGCAGGACTTGCTTAAACATAAAATCACCAGCTATCCTCAACAATGATTCCAATCCTAAATATACCAATTTCTGCTGGTCCCAGACAAAACTTAATGAAGTAAAAACTGTGGACCAAGCCAATGGAACAAAACCCTGATCTAGAAGTAGAATTATGCTTCCATTAGAAAAGGGGCAGGGTTATGCCTTGAATTTGGTTTCATAAACCAATGGTCTTGAGAGTGTTCAAAAAAGGAAAAAAATGTGGTGTTGTTTCTTGCTTACTTACCTTGTTATTTCCTCAACTGGTTATGCTATATTTTTATAGCTGATTTTATTCTCTCTTTCTCAAAATTTACATATTTCCTTTCCCTACTGAATTACTGTTATTTTATGCTGTGGGAAGCTCAGAGTCCATAAAGACCACATTCTATGCCAATTTTGAGAGGAAGAAAGATCAAAAATGAATTCCTCCTGGTTATTTTATCATTAGTTCTATTCTGGTGTAAGCATTTCACCCTCATTTTTATGCAGGTTTTTTCAGCCTTTACCTTTATCTTATCTAGGTATCAGAAAATTCTGCCAACAGTTTGAGAATTTACATAGTGCAAGACTACTTTGCATCAAATGTTATGCAGAATCATGAATTAATGCTGCTTCAAAACTAACTAGAAACATTTTCCTGATGAGAAAACTGTCCTGTAGTGCTGTTACATGTTCCATTCCCTGACATACAGTATTAAAAAAAAGGGAGTAAAAAACTAGAAACCTCCCGCACAAGCCCCCCCAAAACCAAACCAAACCAAACAAACCAAAGCAACAACAACCATACCACTCCCCCAAAATCCCCAAAAATAATTTAAAAAACCCCAAAAAACAACAAACCACCAAGCCCCAACAATAAAAAAAATAAGCCTCCTGGCAATTTTTGATCTTCATAGTTAAATGAAGAGACTTCCATGCCAAACTGACAATTCTATGTTCTTTTTTCCAGTCAGGCAATTCAAAGGCCAAGAAAGATCCCATGTGATGTGAACTTCAATTATTAATGCGATGAGAAAAGTGGATAAGGTGAATAAGACGCAGCTAGTGGCTGGTGATAGAGCTAAGCAGTTATTTTACATTGTATATACATGTTTTATTGCAGGAGGGAAGAGGGTCAAAAGCCTGGTTTTGTCATTTTACAAATGTTCCCATAATTTTGGTATTTGGGCATTTATTTGGAGCAATGCAATCAATTAAGAAAAAGAGAAACTAAAGTTCTGCTTAATCTCATTGTACATTGTGTATTTCAACCAATGGCAGGAGATATTTCAAAAGTCTGTGTGAATGTCAGACTTCTTGTATCCCAATGAAAATTCTTATCCAAACCACAAAATAATAAAATTTTAGGGAATTGTTTGAGAAATGTGTGTGTTCAAATTACTGGTCCTGGCTGGGAGTGGGGAGGAAGGGGAAGAAAGGCTTTGGATGTGCACAGGAATTTAGAATAGTTTCACGCACTCGATGTGAGCCAGAGTTGATAAGGAAGAGATCCTCCTATCAATGGCTCTTCCATATTTACTGTGTTCGTTGCTTTTCTACAAAATTTTTTTTTACCCATGAAAATGTTTGAATACCACTGGATTCTCATACCAATACTGAGCTTTACAAACAAAGGTATTCATATTCTGGTCAGGATTAAAGGGAGGACAGAGGCAGGTGATTTTATTGTGTGGGTCTGCCCAGAAGGCCAAGACAATGAAGCCCCCTACAGAGAGGCACAGCCTTATGTTTTCAAGACCTGGCCCTCATGGGGAGCTCCAACCACACCAACATCTTTTGAAGGGACTACAGGGCAGGACACAGGCAATCCAGGAGATTCCTAGAATGCATTGATAACAACTTTCTTCTCAAAGTTACTGAGGATCCAACCAGGAAAGGCTATGCTGGACCTTGTTCTCAACAACAAAGTCCAGCAAGGAGGGGTTAGTGGGGAATGTGAAGACAAAAGGTAGCCTGAGCTGTTCTGACAATTAAACAGTGAAGTTTGAGATCTGCGAGGCAATAAAGAGGATAAAATCTCATTATCCTGAACTTCAGGAGAGCAGACTTCAATGGTCTCTTTGATAGACTGCCATGAGATGGAGTCCTGGAGAGAAGAGGGGCCCAAGAGAGCTGGGTAATAGTCAAGGATTCTCTCCAGACTCAACAGCAATGCATCCCTACAAACAGCAAGTAGGTAAAAAAGCTCTTGAACAAAGTTAAACACAAACAGGTAGCTTAAAGACGGTGGAAGTGGTGAAAGGTATCCTGGGAGAAACAAACAGAAATTGTCTGAGCAGCCAGGGAGCAGGTTAGGAAGGCTAAAACAGTGCAGAAGTAAATCTGGCCAAGGACATCAAGGGTAACATAATACGATTCTTTATGTAAATCAGTGAGAAGAGAAAGAATAAGAAAAATGTGGGTCCTGGATAGAGGAGTCATGATTAGTCAGGAGAGGGAGAAAGCTCAGATACTCAACAGCTTTTTCCTCAAACCATTTTTATTCATGGCTAGGATACTGAAGAAATATAAAATTTGTCATATATTTTATATGCATTGGTGACAACTACTAACAGATTATTTAACTAAATTTCACATTTTGAGGTGTCAAGCAGACATTTGTATGATGTGCATGGACGCTTTTATTAAGTAGCTTTGAATAAACTACAAATTATTTTTTAAAGTATTTGATTAACTATGTTAACAAAAAAATTCAACTCTAAAGCTTTCTTTCATCTTATGTTTGTGAAAGTTAGTAGATTGATTTTGAAAATGGTGTAAAGAAAAGGTTACAGCTACACAAATTTATACCCTTCGAGTCTGATCACTTTCTCATTTTTTTTTGTGTGTGTACACTTGGTTTCTGTTACTCTCACAAATTTACAAATCCCTGGTGACCTGATATTTGTCCAGTACTTACTGGAGCAGTGATAATCTCTCTATTTTGTTCAGTGCTCTAGCTTTCCTTTTTTAATTTTTTTTTAAATTTCTTTTAACTTTTTAATGAGTAGTAACCCTCCATGGTTTATATTTACTGTTGTTCTCCTTCATGGTCATGTACAGTCTCCTAAGTCCAGGAAGCAGTTTTCTATATGAATGAAGTGTTTCTTAAATGTCTGCTGGGAAGTTTTTTCTGTGCGGTATCTGGTACCTAAAGAAAAGGTATGAATCAAAGCTGACTGGTTTTCTACAATGGCACTGTAGTTCTTGTGGGGCTGTGTACTGAAGGGTAAAAGTTTGGATCTCAGATCTGTGAAGCATTATGTCCTGGCCCCCAGGAATTTACCCACTGAATATGTCTCAGAATTAGGGTCAAAGGTGTCTCAAAGAAGTTGTCTGATGAGCTGACCCTAGGGAACAGGACAGATTCTGAAAAAGTCTGTCTAGTGCAAAATGTTCTTAAAGGAAACATTTGAGCTCAAAGAATAGTCCTTTGTTTCAGTAGGAAGTTTCTAAGGACTCCTAACAGATACTGGTTGGTATGGGATCAAAAAAAAAAGAGCAGTGTTTCAGATGTGTGGTTTGTTTATTTTGTTAGGTTGAAGGTTTTGGTGGTTGTTTTTGGTTTTCTTCTGTTGGGGTTTTTTTGGTTTGTTGTTTTGGGTTTTTTTCTTCTTTTTTTTTTTTTATTTGTTTTGTTTTGTTTTATGTTTGTTCTTTTTTTTTTTTTTTTTTTTTTTTTAATCCACTAGCAATTTATCCAGTAATTAAGCATATTGATAATGGTTTTAAGTAGATGAAAGGAAGATCAGTGGGGTAGACTCTGTGAATCCACTAGCAATTTATCCAGTAATTAAGCATATTGATAATGGTTTTAAGTAGATGAAAGGAAGATCAGTGGGGTAGACTCTGTGACACTATTTGTGTAACGGAGAGAGGTACCTAAGACTTAGCTCCCTGTGCTTTAAAAAAACTATTTAAAAGTGGAAGCTCAGATGGAAATGTCACTAGGAAAGTCTTCCGTATTCTATTTTTCTTCTTTGGGTTGAAACTTAGGGGCAAGTAACAGAGGAGTGAGCCAGTGCTCCCAGTGAGCCTGTGTAGAGAGGAGGTGTTATTCTGCTGGTAAGAGAACGTGCACACTACAGGTGCACCTGGATGTGGCCAGGTCAGGCTGAAGTGTGCTCAGCTGCCTGTGAAAGGTGAGCTGTAACACCAACTCTACCACCAAGAGTGCTAGTACAGTTCAAGATGCTTTCTGCAGGAGCAACAACAAAGTTTCTTAACTTTATGCAGATGCCCTGCATATTTTTAGTCTGCTGTGGTAAGTCTGCGGTAAAATGTAACTTCTGAAAGCAGACATGCTTCACAACTGCAATAGAAAACAGTGAATACTTGCCCCTTTTTCTCCCTTTCAACTAGCTATTTTTGCTTATGTTACGTTGTGTTCTCTCCCTTCACTTCTACTTAAAGAAATGAAGAACTATTCTTTCTATGAATTTATTTATTTACTATTTATTTGTCAAGCTGGATTTTTTTCACTGAAGGAGTGGCATAGCAGGCACAAAGTACCTAGAAATCCATCAGCAGCAACTCTTCAAGCCGTACAGATGTTTTGTTTGTTTTACTTGAGGTCTTACCATGGGACTATGTCTAAGGTTAACAAATTAGTAGTTTTTTGTATTCTCGCCACTGCCTGTGTATGCAAAATATGATACCCTATTGCACTCAGGAGAGAGCTCTGATTTTCTAAATTCTTTAATGCTGTGCTAGCTTTGATGTAGAAGGGTAAATCAAACTGACATACTCAGCAGAAGTTTATTACCATTTGTAAACCAAGTACTTTATTAATGTTAATTTTTTTTTTTAATTTATTCTTTCCTCTTATCTGACTCAACTGGACATTCCTCAGCAAAGATGAACATTTATAAACAGAAGCACTGAAAGTCTCCTGTGGTGGCTCTGGGCGCACCCTGGGTATAATAATTTCAAAGATACCCAAAGCCCACAATATTGTAAAGGCAAGTACAAAGAAACCAATGTGAAGAGATGGAAAAATAAAGTTGAAAAATCTCTGAGTTGACATGTTTTCTCTTCATCTTTAACAGTACTGTGCTGTCTGTCAACTGGAGAAATCTCAAAGCCCTGGCAGTAGCACTAATGTAATCTGGTAGTAATTTATGTGCCACTCAAGAAGGGGTCTTTTTTTAACATGAAGAAATTACTCTGATTATATAATTGAATGGCAGGATTCATTACTGGGAAATGCCACCTGTAGAGAAAGATTTGCTCTAAATCCATTTCAACTGTGGAGCAGCAGATTAGTGCAGCATAAGTCACTCAAGAAGCCATCATGAAAATTATAGATGGAATAGACCCAATAACTATGTAATCCAATGCCATCAGAGTATGATTGTTCTTTATAATGTATTTTATCTTGCAAGTGCAATACAGAGTGGCTCAGATGATGAGTATTTACCTACTTTTATAGGAAATAAATGAAATGACAATATGCTAATGACAGATCCAGATTGTGGCTGCTAGCAAAGTATTATTACCATTAGGATTAGCTAGTGTGTTTTCAGTAAAGTTTAAGAAAATAAGTTTCAAATATTCTGTATAGTGCATTCTGAACCAAAAGGACAAGGAAATATTCACTGCTGACTCTTTCTATGATAAGCCCACAATTTGAAGGGTCTGATATATATGCAAAAAAGCATCTGTTTCTAGCTAAAATGATAATGCACTTTGACAAGAGAAAATAGTTACTTTAATATTTTGCATCCCTCTCTTTGCTACTGAAGGCACCCAATATTCTGGTTAATAGTCATCTCTTGGTGAAATTAGTCAGAGATTGTTCTTTACCCCAAAGTGAGGGTAAGAGTGTAGGATAATCTGAACGATTATTTCTTCTGTTTAGATTTACACTTTTATTTATCTTGCAGGGTTGAGCAAAATAATCTTCATTACTGTTTAGCACCTTTATTAAAGATAGTATTGAAAAACAATTATTTGAGTGACATTTATGCATATTTTCTGTTAGCATGAAAAAAGGAGATGTAGAAATGTTGTTTTGACAGTTTTTAAATGAAGCATTTCAACCTTTTTTTTACACAGGTGTACTTTTCATTTGAATGTGACTGAAATTAAAAAGAAGGCTAGAAAAAAGCACTAACTAACCTGACATTAAAAAACCCACTACACTTTTGTTGAGCAAAATGCTTCATTCCATTTCAAATATTTTCCCACTTGAAAGAACATAAAATTTCCCAAAATAGTTTTTTGTTAAGTTTTCACTTTGTGTAAATCGTCAGCTATTTCAGTTCAATGCAAAATGAGTTGATTTTTAGATCTCCAGTAATTTTAGCCAGACTGTAAAATCCATTGAGAGGCCAATGGTACAAGTAATTTTATTTTAACCTTTAACATGTTTCATAAAATTATTGACTCAAGTCATGCCGCTTGTCTCACTGTGAACTGAGGAAAAAATGTGATTTATTTTTCTACTGTAGAGCTTTTGTTGGAGTTTCCTAACTTTAAGGTAGTAATCATTCAAGTCCTGCTATTAGATTAATATTAACTTCACATTTTACAGTTGCAAAATGGAGTCAGAAGAAAGAATTAGTCCAGCAGAGATAAATTTATATCTTATCTTTGCATTGTGTGAATATTCCCCTTTATTTCTGCAGCTTCTCATTGCACATGTGAGAAGAAAGGGTATTAATCTAAAGTCACTAGCATAGAGCAAAGATAGTAATAGAGGTCAGGTCTCATAAGTCTTGTTGTTTTAAAATACTAGATCAAACTGGAAAATAAACTTGATTTTAAATTATGTCACAATGGACAGCTTGATAATATGAGTCATAAATAAAAGGTCAGAGTAATTTTTTATAATTATCTGTTGGGAAACTTAAGTGTAGTTTGAATAAATTTGTTAAAATTATAAGGTATACAGCCTCAAAACTTGAGAAAAACTAAGTCATGGAAGCACAATAGTAATGAGATCCAGTACTGAAAAAAGTCTGCATTTCAAAGACAATTAGATTTTCTATATTTTTCGACCTACAGGCAACAAACAATACAGCTGTCACTCATAGAATGGCTTATAGCAGCACTCATTTTGAAAACTCACTTTATTTTTCCCAATATTCATAAAATTTTAAAATTGAAGGAGAGGGAGTGAAGATAATTAATCTGAATAATTCTGCTGAAGTGTTTCTTAACTTTTTTTTTAAATTTTTTTTTTAATGAAGGGCTTTGAAGCAAATTTGAGGCTATGAAGTCCAAATACTGCCTCCAGTCTCCTGATGATTTGTTTACTACTAGAAAAATACTATTTTTTTTTTTTTTTTTGTTCTATGTGGTAAAAGCATATATTGCTACTCATGACTGCTTTAATGATTTAATGCAGATAACTTCAGCTATCAAGAATAATTGGTGCAATCTAAAATGTCAGCCTAGTGGAGATATTTATGAT
The DNA here is from genome assembly GCF_017590055.1 of Onychostruthus taczanowskii. Lineage (NCBI taxonomy): Eukaryota > Metazoa > Chordata > Aves > Passeriformes > Passeridae > Onychostruthus > Onychostruthus taczanowskii. Next base: position 21,974,667 of record NW_024496525.1, read on the forward strand.
GAGGTGCTTCAAATGTAAAATAATAGGCCAAAATCAACTTCCCAGCCAAATGAACTCCCCTCCCTGACATTACCCGAAAACTTCTTAATCTTCTGCAAAGGAAGTTATTGACCTGCCTCCAAAACATTGCTAATTAGTCTAGAAAAGTGCTAGACTATCACACATCTCAGATGGGTTAGAATTAAGGTCATTGGCACTCCCCCAGATAAAACTGGTTCCTGGAATATATAGCTCAATGCAGCAGTGGGCAGCACAGGTACCTGAATGAGCTGCTCTAAGAAACAGCATGGTTACCAACGAGGTGCTGGAGCTCTGGCAATACACACTTAAAAGGGATGCTTGAAGCTTTAGGTGTCTTCACAGTAAAAAAAAATGATGCCTTGAAAAGAATGGTATTTACTTGGAACACACAGAAATACACTCAAACGTACAGAGGGGATGGGTATATGTATGTGAAAAAAAACCATTAGTCCAAAGTGGGTTCATCTGGCAAATTTTTACAGTGTTGTATTAGTTTGATAGGACCATCTTCCCATAGTAATTCTCATTATCCAAGATCATCACTTAAAAACTATAAATACATTTTAATGCTTCAGACACTTCCTAGATCTGAAAAACCTTGGTCTGATTATTAAACAGATGTGACATCAGCTCCAGATGCTGGAATCTAGGCTTGGCTCTATTTCCTACTTGAAAGGGCAATGGGAATGAAAGTCTGAGACAGAGGAATAATAAGAAGGAAGTTTATCATAAATTGAAAAGACTGGCAAATTTCTCTGAGAATTTGTTCCCTTGCATTTATGAGCTTAAGCTAGTGGCATTATCAATTTTAATGACACTTTGATTAACTATCACTGGATCTTATTTTATTTTTTTTTATTTAGGGTTTCTTATTATGCATGTTCTGGTAAAAACACATGAAAAAAAATTAGTCTGAGGATTCCTTGTGGAATATTGATTCCAGATTTTTAAAAATTGTGTTGCTGAAACAGCACATGCTGAAGTTTAAGCTGTAGAAATTACATATCAAAGTTGTTGTGTTTCACCTTTGAGCATAGTAATGGAATAGTCAGAATGTGAGAGCAGTGAAATAGAATCCAGATCTGGAAAGGACAGCTACCTCATAGAGATGATCTGAACACAGAGTAAGGCCTTCAGTGATTGTGGAGGAGCTACTTGTCTGCTGAGATTAGAGATAAAGCAGAACAAGACTGTTCAACAGCTCTAATGGAAAGTTTGCTGACTTGATTGAGTTCCAAATAACTATCTCCCACTCACCCTGAATAATGCCTCTCCTAGCAAAAGTCAACAACAGCATTGCTTCCAAATATGACATCATTTTCTCTATTCAGAAATCCTATTTTTAGTTATTTGTTTGATGTGAATTGAGATAACGGAATTGTCTTTGCCTAGTAGATATCTTTGAAAAAAAAACAAAAACCCAAACCCACAATAAAGCAAAACATCAAAAAAAGGAAAGATTAGTTAAATATATCTCCAAGATGTTGCTCCACCTCATCATCATCCTGCATGTGTTTATTCTTTCTCCATTGTTTCTTAAGTATCAGTTTTCTAGCTCCTTAGAAAAGGTTTCCTTGAGAAGTAAAAAATGCCCTTTGAGGAAAGTATAATATTTCTGTTTGTATTTAAAATTTATAAATATCTATGTACATTTATAAATATTTATGTCTATCTGTGTCTGTCAAAGTGGAAAAAATCCATAAATGTTGCCTCAGATTACTATTTTTGTACTTTATTTGTTTTGCCCTACATTAGTATTACTATATATATATATATATATATATATATATACATATATACACATTCATATATACATTCATATAAAACTAGAATGCATTTCTAATTGTTTTAATTCTGAAATATCTTCTTTGCTGCAGTATTGCCTCCTGTATAATTTTCCCCACTTCTAATGTAATTAACAATTTAATCTGTTATTTGTCAAGTTCAGCGTGGAGGCTGGTGTAGTTCTTAAATATTTTTAATTCTTTGTATTAACCTTTAGTAAGTTGAAGGCTGTTTTTGAACTCTCTGGGAGTGTTCCCCAGATCAAAATGAAATACCTAGCAGTCACTTACCTAGGTCTACTGAGGGCTGCGCGGTTGTCCAGTAGCAGAGGCCAGATTTGAGCAGAGGCTGTTAAGAAACTAGCAGTCGGTGGTGTTCCAGAATACTCTTTGGGCAAGATCCCAAAGACTGGCACATTTGGAATCATTCAGAAAAGGTTCCCACCATTTTCCCCTAATACCTTTGTCCAATTTCTCCTAGGCAAATTGACCTTTTCATCCACCACTTCAAGACACCTCATGGTTCAGTTATGTAAGCCTATCTCACTAAACTGATTCCTCAACATTGCAGGGTTCTCACCACCCCACCTCTACTCTGCTGTCTGATTTTGGCTGGAAACTATTTTGAATGCTGAAGGGAAAAAAAACCAAAAACCTTTACTCCCTCTTTGCCCTGCAGATATTGTAAAACTTACTAAGAAATATTAGCTGCCCACTGTAAGCCTCATGAAACCTCACCCTGTTGCTCTAACACAGAAGTAAAACCATAATCAGTCCTACATAGACTAGGCATTTCCTTAATCAATGTATTCCTTAAGTAGAGCATTTTCCCTTGATCAGAAAGAGAAGGCTAAACATCTTTTTCTCCATGAGCATAACAACAATTAGAGATCCTCCTGTTCTCTGGATCTTATTTTCCCATTACAAGGCTTTATTCTTTGAACCCCTTATCTCAGAACATGAACAGGACATAACTGAAGATGGAGAGACAGAGAGCCTTCAATCAGTGGTGGCAACAAAATAAAACAACACCTTCCAAACTGCTTCAAAAATACACAGGAAATATCCCTCAAGATCTTTGCTCTTCTTCTGACTGATACAATGTAGTAAGACAGGAACAGCAGGTCCTGTTAAACATATGCTTTCAAGGACTTTTAATGGAAACATTTCATTCTATCCACATAGTGTTAAGTGCGAACTTTCATGAAAAAGTAATGGGAACTAAAGCTGTAGCCAGCTCTAGGTCAGGGAGCAACCTCTGATGAGTGAGTCTCTGTAAGCTTTCACAAGCACTAGAAGACTAAAGTTCATTTATGTATTGGGATCAGGCAGCTTTTATAGACAGATACTTGTTAAGGATGCAAAGGTGTACTGAATTGAAGCATAGTTTTAGGGATGAGTTCACTGGGTGGTGATATGTTTTGAAAGTCTTGAACCTAATCTGCAGATTGCATATGTTCAGGTTTCACCCACTACTGAATATTCATCTGCAATCTAAATACTGAAGGATTGATCTACTTTTGTTTGCAATTGAAGAAGAAAAATATTGCAGGGGTCAGGGGTGGTTGATGTGAGTTTAAAAAAAAAAAGTATGTGAAGCTCCTTATGGGAAAAAAAAAAAAACAATTCAGAAAATTATTGTTGCTTTCTTGCCTCAGTTTCTGTTTATCAAAAGTTCTCTGCCTCAAAGTGATCCTGTTTCTTTGATCTGTAGAAATCATCTGATAGGAGTCACCACTGTTTTCTGACTGTGCACTTGACCACATCTAAAGTGCAGAATTTAGCAGGCAGCAAGAATGTTTTAGTACAAACAAGACCCTACAGTGTGGGAGCCACGTGGAGCTGCCAAACCCATCTCCTTCTCCTGACCTTAAAAGGATGTCAAGAACTTCAAATAGATGAGATGTTGCTGCAGCCTTTTCAGCAAGAGAACTGGTGTCATATGCCCCCCAAGGGCAGGTATGAATCGTATCTTTGTAAAACTCAGGTGACTGTTCTGAAATGTATGGCTTCACAGAACTACACTGAAAGCAAGTCATAGCCTGGCATGTGCATTTGTGGAATGTAAACAGAGATGTGTCCTTCAATTTGCTGCTTGGCTTACATTCCTCAGGCAGAATAAACATACAGGTACTGTGGTTTGTTCAGCCTTCATGAGGGACAGAAGGGGACAGTCAAAATACTGCTCTTTCATCTGCACTGAAATGACTTTAACTGATATTTGCATTAGGCCAAGGAAGGGGGTTGATTTCTAAAGTACTAACCTCATTTCACAAATTAGCAGACTGTTTAGTCCCCCCGTTATTTGGCAAAGGATATGTATGCTCATGTAAAGTGCTGACTTGCTGACTGTCTTACACTGACCACAAGGATATGGTGTCAGATTCATACAAAAAGTAACAGATTTTAGCTTTTCGTGAGAGCCTGTGGCATTTTGATGGATGAGGAAATCGCAAGATAAGACAGGCAGAGGATAATGGCAGATTGTTAAAGATTTGTGTTTAAAAGCACAAAACCAGAATTTTAGTATCAGATATGCTTTTTTGTTATGTATCCTACATCATATTGTTGCTCTATAGTAAATACTAAAGGATAGTTCATCTTAGGACTTTCAAGTTGGATGTAACTTGAAAGTTATTTCTTTTTAATATTTTATAATTCATGCCAGTTGAACTTGACTGCACAAATACCTACTGAAAACTGAAACAAAAAAAGAAGGCAAATTCTTAAGTGAATTTATATGCTGAAATATTTGTAGCATAATCTTTTTACTGTCACCTCCTTCAGATGAGTTTTATCCATATCTAAAGCACCTCTAAAGCTGCGGAAATAATTTTGCTAATTCATCTGGGATTGTATCAGGGCTTTAGTTCTTATCCTGCAAACCTGTAAATAACTTACTTCTTAATTTGGAACATTGAAGTATTTTTGAAAAATTAGTTAGGATGTGTGTATATGTTTTTAACAAACTCTCTACTACAAGTCTGCATACAGCAGCAGACTGATTTCCTGCCTCTCAGATTTAGGCCCTCAAACTGTCAGTGGCAGTAGTGAAATCACTGCTCAACAGCTGCTGGCAGGAAGTTCTGAATACCAACTTTAATTAAAAACTTTATAAATAAACAGTGTCAAGGTTATGCACTCAGTGAGCAATTCTCTGACATCTGGATTAAAAAAATAGAGTTTTTTTTTTCATATTGAAGTCTTTAGTAAAAGAGCCTGAAATATATTTGACCCAACTAGCAGGGCTAGTACTTTCCAAAGTAGTAAATTCCACCAAGACTCTTTCATTTATGACAATCACCAATACTTTGAGGAAGTACTTATGGAAGTTATTTCCAAGAGCACTATAAAATGCATTGCTGTCTATCAATGATGATCTAAGATGAAAAGGCTCAGAGGACAGAGGCTTAACAAGAAAAATAATCTATTGAAAGGACTAGAAATCTCAGGGACTTGCATCATTGCAAGCAGCTGGTTTTTTCCACCGCGTGATTCATTCCCCAGGTACATTGCAGTCAATGGCTGTGCAAACAGCATGTGGATCTCTGAGCCTCAGTGCAAACCTACCTGAAGTGAGAGAACACCACCTGAGGAACCAAGAGCAATGGTAGCTTTTGAAACTCTTCCCACTGCATATGACAGACATATAATTTCAGATGGAGGCCTTGCAGTAAAATAATCTGTAATTCTCACAATCTCATTATTCCTTTTCTGTGGTATTGAGGATTTTTGCAAGTGTAGTTACTGTCTCAGACTTTGTCTCCAGGTTTGAATCTAAGACAGCAATTAACAACTATAAGGAAAAAATCCACAAATTCTACCTAACATAGGCACATATGGCTCAGAAGAGCCAAACTGATTAAAAACCAGCCAACCTTACAATACCATGTAAAGTATACAAAGGTTAGCTCCATCACAGATTGGTGCTGATCTGTGGAAACCTGGATGACCTGTAAGTCCATGTATCTCTATTTGTGTCTAATTCCTTATTTAAATTATTGCAGGGAACAGAAAAGCATAAGATAAAAATATTTGAAAATCTGTTTTTGTTGGGTTTTAATTTTTTTTCTTTTTTTTTTTTTTCTTTTTTTCTTTTTTCTTTTTTTTTATTTTCTTTTTTTCTGTAGTGGTATGAGAAACTAGAGTACAAGAGAACATAGCAACAGATTTGAAAATTTGCATGAAATCAATTTTTTGCATGATACCATTCATTTCAGAATGATCTGACTAGAGAATTAATGCCAATGTACTTAGTGACAGAAAAAAGAAAGGTATCTGTCTGTATCAAATAATCTTTGTAAGTCAATGGAAATCCTATAAACCACACTAAAAGGAAATCCATCAATAATTAGATCCTAGATTTCAAAATGGGTACTTTGTGGTTAGCATATTTTTCTGGAAATTCAGTAGAGGAATGGGGCTTGCATATAAAAACCTATCAATCTGATATGGCCAGGATGATAGAATTGTTTGATTCCCACTGAAAGAGGCAGTCTCATCTATTTTCACTCTGCTTTGCCCACTGTCCTTTCTAAACCTTAGACGAGCAGTCATTTTGGCATGTATCTGATCTCTGCCAGGCCAATTCAACTCTCAGAAAATATTGACTTTTCATGTTTTTATGATACTCTGTCAAATTATGGAATAATGTCTGCTTAGTGAGAAGCCAGAGGAGTGATTGAGCTGGTGGGAATTGATGGTCAGGAGCTGGGGTGGGCTCTGCAGTTGAACGACCCTTCTGACAGCAGCTGGACATTAGGTCAGCACATCAATCCTGTTAAAATATGCTTGCAGGTGTATATTTAGCATACTGGTTCTTTCTGCACAGTCTGTCTTTATTGAAAGACATGCATACTTTGATGCATTTTTCTGTCTTTTTGTTTGTAGCTTGAGATTTTATTGATTATTTTCTGCCACTTGCACCAAGAGCTCTCAGGCTCTTTGAGGTGTTCCAGATCTCCAGTGTGCACCAATCCACTGCTTGGTATTGCAAGGAATTATATCAAGCCTGAGTAAAGAATTATATCAAGCCTGAATGTTGGCCAGCATCAAGGAGTGCATAGCTTTTAATGGCTTTAAGAGGTGCAGTCTTTTTTGCTTTGCTGTAAGGGCATCAATGAAGTATCAGAAATCTCTACTCTCCAGCAGGACTAAGGCCTCAGTAAAACACCAGCTGGAAATATATCGTTGCTTTGTGACTTCAGGACTGAGCCTCAGAGAGCTATAAATCAGCACTGTCAGTTTAGTAACAGCTGTAGGAGGTTGAGAGTCAAGAATTATGTTCTTCCCCAGGTCATATTCCTTCCGGGACTATGAATAAAAATGGCCTTTGGTGCCAGTTTATGCTAGCAAATTAGTTCATCACCAAGTTGTTTTCATTCTCTAAGGACTGATTCTGGGGCCCAAAGTCCAAAGCAGTACATTTGCTCTGTCTGCTTCTAGTAAATGTACTCCAAACTCCACACATTTGAGGTGGGTACTTATTGAAAGCTTTCCCCCACCACAGAAACTAACACAAGTGACTCTTCAGTGGAGCAGTGAAGAGGATCCTACTGTATCTCACACATCTGCTGCAGATACACTTGCCTCTCCTCACAGCCCATCAGTGTACTTTGGTTAACACCTAATAAATCCTAGAGAAACCTTCCTTTGCACATTTTGTTTATAGTGTAATGGCCATGTCTTTGATAGTATTCTTCAGGCACACATCTGTATTCTCAGTGTCAGACAATGAATTGCTTTTCACACGTTTGTGAACGTTTTTTCCTCTAGGTTAATATTGCATAAACACAGTTTCTTTCTAAGTTACCTGACAAGACTTTTTACTCAGCAGTGATCTTCATATCTATTTTTAACTTATTTTAAAACGAAATTCTATTCACTTGTCAACAGATGTCATATTGATCTTTTAATTGCATTTCACTAAACTACAAATAATCTCATAGTTTTCAGATGCTGGCTTTTGAATACTTTTCTTTCCCTCCTTCATTGTCAAAACATTAAAAAAGTATTCTGAATCTTTAGCTTCAACTGTATTACTTTCTACATATTCCTCTGTCTGCTGAAAACATTATTGTCTCTTGGTATTTAATCTGTGTTACACACAGATGTTCCATCTCTAAACCACACACATATATACACACAAAATCTGTGAAAGAAGGAAATTAAGATATATCTTTGTATAAGGGGTAGAAGTGTAAGTACTTCTCATGCAGCTAATTTGGATGAGCAAGATGTGACTGGAACACAGGGACAAGCATCTAGAAAACTCAATAAATTTTTAATGCAGATTTTTCAATCCTTTCAAATACATTGTTATATAAACTCAGGGCATAAATCTATTCTCATCCTTCCTAAGATAATATCATTTTTCTGTGTCCAAACTTCTTTTGCCTTAACTGAAATACATGAAAAAAAAATCAGATAAAGACCTATTTCACCAATGTTTTCAGTAGAAGATTTTGTTAGTTTCATTCTTCATGCACCTTGTAGCTTGTAGAGATTGAGGTAAGATATTAGGCTGACAAATCTAAGTCTTACCTCCTGCTAATATCCAGATATACCACTGATTTTGTGGAAAACAACTTTTATAAATCTGTGATAGGCTTTTCAAGGCACTGAATATTTCAATGGAAAGATCAGTAGGAACTCTCTGTTGTTTGACTATGAACCTCTGCTCTTGAGGGTGAAAATGAGTGTTATCACTCATGAGTAAATCAGAATGCTGAATCAGTAGTACCGAGGCTTTTTATGTTTTTAAAGTTTGACAGGTTCTCAAGGAGTCGATTATTCGTGACATTAAGGTGTCACACACTCCCCTCTTCTTGTCCATTGTAAAATGTCAGCATTCTCATCATATGTGTGAAAGGAAACACAAGGATGAAGAAGCTGTGGTGGGCTGGACATTCTTGGCATTAGCTTCACCTGTGTACTTCAAAAACAAAACTCAGAATCCCACACTACCAGTCTTCAGTGACACAATGACATATCTTGTCCTCTCACAGTAGTTTTTATCATATTGCAATTAACATCAGTGGGAATTTTGCTGTAGACTCAAGGCAAGGTGTAGCCACATCCTCACAGGGCAGAGTGCATGTAGTGGCATTCATGGAATGCACATCTTGTTGTGTGCTACATGGGCAGCAACAGGGCTGCAGCTCTCTTCCCTTCTCCTCCTCCACATTCTTCTCCAAATTCAGTCTCACAGCCCATTGCAAAAGTCCCAGCACGAACACTTATGCAAATTATTTGTAAGGACAGTGTTGCAGTGGTGTTCTGAGCTGAAACAGAAAGTTTTCACACAAAACACAAAGTGGAGGGAGAACAGAGGAAGAAGGAAAAGGAAGAAAATTCAGGGAAAAATGTGAAAATGTTTTCGTTTGATTTTGGAAATAGTTTTCTTTTCTGAGTTTTTGTGAACATCTCCTGTTCAATTTTTACCACTCATGTCACAAAATAATATAATACAAAATATTAATACATATGAACTTAAATTTTTGTGAGAGTAATTTAACATTAAATTTGACCTTTTTTTTTTTTTCATTTTCTTTTGCATTCATTACACCAGGTCTATCTTTAGCAAAAAATAATAATACACAACCTTAAAAATCACAGGAATTTTTAAAATTAATTTTAGCAGCTGGTGTGTTGTTAATTAGAAATATTATACTCTAATAAGCATTCATAATTTGAATGTCTCACAAATTAATTTGAGTATCAACTCAAACTTTATTTATAAGATTTATATGAATTTTGAATTAATTTCATTACATGAACTATTGACTTCTTGAAGTCATTACTGAACAGTTCTGAAGATCACAAATAATTTAGTAAGAAGTAAAAAAAAATAATCTTAAGCAGCAGATTTTTTATCTGCTTGGTAAAATTTACAAAAATAAAGTAGAGGAGAAAAATGTGATTATTGCATTTATTCAAAATTGTGTCATGCTATTTACCCAATTAGTGGATAAACTGGGTAGTGGCAACAGAGAAAAACAGATTTATGCATGTATGAAAGTACTGTTTAAGGTTTTTAAAAGAGAGTGAAAAGGGGAGAGCACAGATTATATAAAATATAATTTTGTAATAAAAACCAGGGAATTCAGTAGAAGATAATCTCATGTATGCTATATTCAAATAACTGTAATAATTTTTACTGGTACCTGCTCATTCTTGACATAGCAGTGAATCTGAACCTGGCTGTCTGCTTTGTATTCTGGATGGAAACATGAGACTTTCCATATTTTGATTAAGAGCTTGGATAGAGTACTAGATGACCTTGTCTGCATGAGCTATGGAAACACCTATCTAGAATTTATATTTTTGCCCTTCTTCAAGCAATTGAATTTTTGGGGAGATAGGTTTTTATGCTTCAAAACAGAAAGATGCTGTAAGCTAATATGTACATTAAACAGCTAAAAAAACCCAAACCAACAAACCAAAAAACCAATAACAATAACAAAAAAAAACACAAAAAGCCAAAGCAAACCAAATAACTAATAACCAAAAAAAAAAAAAAAACCCCACAAAATCCAAACCAAACCAAATAAATCACCAAAAAACCCCCTAAAATATCAGTATTGTGATTCTAATTTAATCTGTAATCACCTTATTACTTTGTCCATTACTTTTTCCTAATGTTGAATAAACCAACATTTTCCTTGCTATGTCTTCACTGAAAAGTTGTTAGAAACCACTAGTACAAATTTGATTCTGCTTTTCTTAAAATAGACCTCAAATTCTGTTACAATACTTTGTGGTACATCCAATCAGGTGAGCAGGATGTTAACATTTGGATGAAGAGGTTATTTCATTTTTCTAATGTATAGCAAAGGTGTACTTCTTGAGACTTCCACAAATTCTCGATCTTTTCCACAAGTTTCAGTTAACATTTAAAGAGTAGACATATCAATTCACAGATGTGTTAACTAGAAATGGTAACAGTACAATAAAGAAATTTCAAAAGTACTCTTACCTCCTCTCCAAGTTATAATTTGTACATCTAGTATAGATATTACTAATTTAATTGCAGTTTTGCAGAGTACTTTTTTCTACCCAGAGTAATCCAGATACTTAAAGTCAGATATTAATCTCCATCATACTTTTACCTACATTCAGCTGGAGACAGAGAGCATGTCCATTTTCTGGGACAATATACTTTGCTGCTCCACTACTTGAATAGCATGTTATTTTAGAATACATGTATACGCTGGTCTTCCCTGAAATTTCTGTTGCACCACACTGCATTTTCCACAAACTATTAATTTTTCTTAAAGTCAGTTAGGTGCAGTATTGTGTTTACTTCAGCTAAACTTATCATGTGGAACATATGGCAAATAAGAAGATGGCATGTAAAGTCTTGGGCAGCTTCTGTTCAAAATTCAGCTCTGCTTTCCATTCCAGTCTTGCTTTTCTCCACTCCTTTCTTATTCTGTGGAACTTTCTAAAACAACTTAAATGCTAAAAAAGATATAATCTTAAAAATAAATAATAATACAAAAACAATTGACAAGGTTGTATAAGGCCCAAGAAAGGAAAAGAAGAATGGAAAATTACAAGCAGATTAATGGCAGCAGGAGGAATGGGATTGTAATAGATGTAGTGAAACCCAGCATTAGTCATGTTTTCCTGTTGTGTAATACTTGCCTATTTTGTGTGTGAACAGATGCCCTTGCTCTTTGCAGCAATGTTTCAAATATAAACCTCATCAGTTTGGATGGATTCTATCTGGACTTGCAAATTATGTTACTGGAGATAATTTTTCTGTTTCCCTTGGTTTCACTTTGCTGTTTGCTTTCTGAAAGATGCATAGAGACTCCCACGTGCAATCTTCCAGCTAAAATAGAAGACAGTCCAAAAGTTGCAATAAAGCTTTGCTGAGCAATTCCTGTTCTCGCAATTACAGTGCATTTTCATTAAATGGATCTCCTGAGACAACTTCTCCAGGTGCAAGGTTGCTGTAGGTTTGTGGCTCTCAAAGGTGCTGAAATTCTATACCACTTTATTGTCCTCTACATCACACTATTTCATGCAGCTCTTCTGTCTTGCATATTCCAACAAAACCTTACCAAGCGAGAAGCTGCCACTTTAGCAAGAATGCCAGCCACACACACAAAAATGTACAGCTTATAGTTCTGAGGCATTGAAATATTCTTATTATGAAAGTTCCAATACAAAAATACTATCATTTTTGGGAAAACTACTTTTCCTGCAGAAACAATGAGGTATCATACCTAGTATATACAACTAATTAAGAAGTTTTACTGATCTCTGAAAAAACCTAAACAAAACTCAAAACTTTTCTGAAAATATAGAGTTTGGAACACACCGTGAATAGTAAAATTAAGAGATTTGCTTTGTAAACAATTTTAAGATATGTGCAGAGATTAGCAATACCTATTTAAGAACATTAAGAAGGTGTAGACAATAATAATGAGTGTGTTGTGTTTCAGAGGAGAAAGAAAGATTTTCTTATTAGTGAACACCAGAACAGTTCAAAATTAAGACTGAGTAAGAATAAATGCTCATAATTTCATAACATTACTGTTAGGCAATGCAAGAGATATTAGACTGCAATGGCATCCTAAGATATTCAGTACTGGACATATATTTCTTTCTATACTGTTGAAAAGGAGTTCAACTTCTGCAGCTGAAAGATTCAGGTTTTCATTCAGTACCTGTCTTAGGTATCACCACCTTTGACATGTAGTTGGGATTTTCTTAGTTAGTTAGTTTTATAATAATGAATCTTGCTTATCTTTTGGGTACATTAATGTTCCCATATTAGGCTCAGTGTTTTTGTGACAGCTCATCAAACATTTGACTTCCTTGTGTTGTCTTGATTTTGTGTCCTTTATAAAACTTTACGTTCTCCCAAAGTGTACTATGCAGTTTTTTACACTGTGTTATGGAGGATAAGTTAATCTTCTTTATCAATGTACCATTGAACTGCAATGTATAAACATACACTGACTTTTGTATATTACCTATTTATTTTATCTGCTTTACTTTTGTCCCAAGAAAAAGCATCAGAATTATTCTTCAGCAAATATTGATTATGAATAATATTAATATGATTAACATAATTAAGTAATAGAAATATATATTCATATAAATATTAATTGTATGAATGTAAAAGGTTTAAATAAGGCTTGCAATACATTTATGTAGAATTTTAGACCACCAAGGTTTTGCAGTGTTTCTTTAAAATAAGAATAAAAAGACATTGCAGGTGTCTATTCTCAATATAAGATAGTAATGTAAACTTACCACTAGTTTTTTTAAATAGAAGGTTTTTAATTAGATAGCTGCTTTTGAAATGTGTTTAATGAGAATTATTTTCATAACTCCTCTTTACATAAATCACTGTATTGATTTTCCAGACATTTTCAGTAACAAAAATATATGTAGGAAAAAGGAATCTAACTAATTATATTCCTTTCTTCGTTGTTAGACTGACTTTATGTATTACATCTTGCACCTCAATACAAATGTTTTGAGATAGTTCCATGCCTGACTTGAATTTAGAAAATAATTAGGGCTAGAGTGTAACCAATAACTTTGCAGTTAGCAATATAAGAAGTTTCTAATTTTTTTTATGCTTTTGTCTGGATTGAGCACCAAGCCATCACAGACCTACTAAATGCAAGATAAAATTATATTTAACTTCTTTTATGAAGAGGTTTATTCCTCTCAAGACCTGTAAAAATCTGTGATCCTAGAGCTAGCCAGATGCTGTGTATAAGTAGATTTTTTTGAAGTATCCAATCAAAAATATAATTTTTTAATTAATAGAAAAATAAAAATTAATTAAAAATTGAAGAGATGCTTAGAATGGCTACTGCAATCATGATCTCAGGGGAAGTTTATGATTCTGGCTTAGTGCAGTGAAATGTAGGTTAATCAAGGATGATTCTCTATGAATGATCCTGCATTAAAGAGATGCAAAGAACAACATAAAAGCACATTATCTGTTCATCAGTATCTGTAGACAGGATATTAGGACGTCTCTGTCAATTAGAGTAACAGTCTGCTACTAGATACAGTGCTAACACACAACTAATCTGACTTTAATGCCTACGATATCATGGGTGAACATGATGATGTATGTGGGAGATGCCTGCCTATGTTCATTGTTAAAGAGGCCGTATTTTGGCCAGTACGTCCTTGAGCTGAGCTGTGTTTATAACAAAAGCACAGTATACCCAAATTCGCATAACTGCTGTCAGCAAATGCAGCATCAAGTACAAAGATATAATATCAGCAATGGTCTTTTGGACAATCTTAAACAGGTTCAAAATCTGAAATTAAAAGAATATGACCCCTTCTGACAGCTTGTAATACCCTAAGGGTTGTAACAGTTCCTTACAAATGCCCTAGTGATAATTAGGCTTTGTTAAACCCCATAAACAATTATGTGAATAGCCTCCCTATACATTAAAGGGAACTAAATCTGATTTAACATAATTTACTTCCAAGGCAAAGTAAGGTAAAACAGCCACATAATGAGGTAAATGCAATCAAGTTATTAGGATTCATATTCTGAATTACACTGATGTAAAAATCCTGAGAACCGAGTGTGTTTTGCAAGAAGTGCAACTCTACTTTTCTTGTTAACAATCTCTCAAAGCATCTATGTCGTATTCAGTACATGAGACTCAATACTTCAACAAAGGCAAAATAGACTAGGGCTGATATATTCTAGGTAACACATGGATTGCTTTGGGCATTTCTTTTAACATAGCTATTTGAAAACTGAGGTAGAAAAGAGAGTGGGAAAGGGACATTAGATTCCAGAACAGTCACAAAATGAAAACCAGATATTTATGAGAAAGAGCTGACAAAGGATTTGGCCAGCTAAATATTGTCAGTCTTTCTTAGGCAGCTAGTTTTTCCCAAATAGTGTATGGAAAGAGGGGCATGAATCCCATAGAACATGTCCTGTGGTGATCAATACAAATAGATACTTTCCATTCATCTTAGAAGCAGCTACATGCACTACTGAAGGATAGAGCAAATCCCTTAATCTCATCCTGGTATTAATAACCTATTAAGATCACATCACAAAAGCCTAGCTGTTATCAAGGTCAGAAGAAAACTCTTAATAATGAATTGTTTTAAAACATTACAATAGGACTTTGAATCAAAAAGTTATGAATTTTGTAATGTAAGAGAACTTATTCTGATCTCTTCTAAACCTTCCTCTATTTCTAAATATTTTATTGTATCAATGAGAATAGGAGTCTCATATTATTTTTAAAGCTGAACTTGTGAGATTAGTGTTATATGTTCATATTATTCCTCCTCAAGGCAGTCCATTATTTCTGATTAATTTTAATTAAGCCAGCAAATGGCCTTTTATCTCTGTACTTTCAGTAGCTGCTCCATGTTAACATTTGTTTGAGTATACATTTAATAAATATCTTAACCCTTCAGCAGCAGCTGGAGCTGGAGTGCTGGTAATGAAGATGTATGGAAATAAGGACAGGAGAAAAGCATTAGAATGAAATGGATTAAGTTGGCTGAAAAGTCGGAAAGGCTCACATAACAAATGATGCTACAAGAATGTCAGGGCTGAATAAATACCAAATTGATTTAACTGAGTTCCTTCTTCAAGGTCACACCTAAGAGATTATATTTGTGGCTTTTTGCCACACAAATTCTGTTTGGATTAGTGAAGAGTAAAGCAGTGCCCTGGAGAAAAAGAAAATATACTGTTAATTTCTGTACAATGGCAGCAGTTCCTTTGATTAATATGCAATTCTTATGTTTTCCAAATAGAAGAGATTTTTGAAATCCCATGTAAAGTGACTAGCTCTTATAATTCTGCACAGAAATTACATATTACCTGCCATCTGTCCCCCACTTAGCCAACTGGAAAGAAGATATTAAATAAAATCTGGCTACTGATGATAGACTGTGCACTGTCTAGTACCCTCATTAGTTCCTAGAACCTGCATAGTGACGTGAAAGGAGAAAGAGTTTAATAATAATGACAGACTCTACTGAGAAAACTTGCTTAGTTTTGGTTGAAATTTTACATTTCTTGCAGTCAAGATTCTAATTCAAGGAAAGCCAATGCAGCCAATTTATACAGCTTTTGGTTATTGGATATTGAAAAATATAAATCTCAGAATTATGTAATTATTTCTTCAAAAATTCTCAAATGATAAGATTTTTTATAACCAAAATTATTTTAATAATATGAAGTAATTCAATTTTAAAGAAGGATGGAAAAGCATGAGGTAACTTCGAGTTATATATAAGTGACTGATGCTTGAAACATGCATAAATTAAGAATATTTGTTTTATCTATGATTTTGGGTTGACTTTTATCTTCTATTTTTACTCTCTTTTTCCAGAATGTTTTATTCACAATTGGATAAAGGTGTTATGAAGCCCTGAAATTCACTGGGAGGTAGAATTTTTAAATCCTTTATTCTTTACCTTCAGACCATGCAGTTTCTCATACTGCATAAGGTAAGCAAATAATATCTTCCTGATGGTGTGCTTTGTTTTTAAAAGGGATTGGCTTTGGTAACAAATGCACAATTTAACTATAAATCCAAGGTGTGGTTCATGTATGATACAATACCTTTTCTTGCCTTCATATTACAGAAACCACTTAACAGGTTTTGCTCAAAAACTATGCTTTAAAAGACACTAAAGAGACCTCACCTATCGATCATTATGATAGATCTTAAAAGTAAAAGCAGATGATACATCAGCTGAGCCCATTGACTGCCATCAGCTAAACTACAATCCCCAGTAAAATTTCCTGTTTTCCTTCATCATTTTCAACATTTATGGAGGTACTTTTACTTCACTGGATTGAAGTTCTAAATAATGATTAAGTTTCAGAAATCTTCTCCATAATGTTTAATTCGTGTATTTTGAAAGTTCTGTTGCAAAAATTCTTGCAGATGTTCTGTGGAACTGCTGTAATGTTTCCGTCTCTTCCTTACCCTCTCCTCTAAACTATACCTCTGCTAACATGAGTACAGAAATATAGGGTTTAGGGGAAATTACTGAACTTCTGAACAAACTTTATTTTTTCCATATATTCTGTGTAACCAGAGAGAAAGAAAATATACCTGGAAATGGGTCCCTCACAGGCAAAGGCAGATGATCATCTCTGTGAGTCTGGAAGGCAAATTATTTTTTGGTTGAATTAATGGAATACTACCAGTGTGCTTGTATTCTGGAAAAGAGAAAAGAAACAAACCAAAACCTCTTCATAAACCTGCAAGGGTTTCTGAACTGCATTTGTTACAGTGCTAAAACAGTGTGATTACAATTTTACATAGAAAATGTCTGCTTATTTAACTATGTGCCAGTTATAATTAATAATTAGTGTCGGTTGAACCCTAAAGTCTTTATACCTATTAAACCTTTTATGAAAGGATTTAATAAGTAAAATAGATTTTATTGTGTCTAGTTTGAAGCAGATAGGCTTTAGGGTTTCAATGGTCAAAAACTTAATTTCCTCAATAGTTTTTTTTTCATTTTGGTCATACAATTTATTGTATGATACAATTCTTTTAGGAATACTGTCAGACAAGGTATTACTAATATAATTATTCTGTAAAGTACTTTGGATTGTGACTCTGGAATTTTTTCTTCCTTTATTTCTACTGAGCTTATTTAGCACCAGCTAGAGGTTTGAGTTTATCATGGGTTAGAGTGCTTTCATAAATAAATATTAAAATGTGGTTCTATTCTTTTCCATTTACAGTGCAGCAGGATTCAGACAAGTTTACTGAGTCCGTTATGTTGAAGTTAATATCTTTGTTTGATTGTGTATGCAAAAAAAAAAAAAAGGTATTGTATATTGAAAATAAATGATCCCTTTCACAATAGAAAATATAGAGTTACATAAGAACCTGTGTTGATTTGGCACTGATGCAGCTGATGGCTTCAAGCATTTCAAACACCAGCTTCCAGGCCACTGGCTTGGATTAGAACTCAAGTTTTTTAAATATCTATATAAGACTTTGAAAAAAACATACCCCAAAAGTCCTGAAAGACTATGTAAGTTATAATTACACCTCTCTTAAAAGTCCTTTACTCTTACCAAAGCAGTGAGGTGAAATATAAACAGGATTCATTTATCTTGTCCACCCAAAACTCTGTTTCTTTATTTATGTATTCTTTCAACTTGTCATTCTTCTTTTGTTTTAACAGTTGCAGCAGGAAAAAGTGGATCTTTCAATGGTCTGTAAGGTTCTAAACTGGTAAATGTTTCAAGGTTATGTGACCACACCTACATTTTGACACATTAAAGTAATTTTTACCTATTTTGTAATATTGTGTACTATTTGAGCCTTGGAGGGGAAAAAAATTATTAAACATAAAAAAGCAGTGAGGGCGCAGAAGGCATTTGGTGTCTTTTTTACAAAAAACTCATCAGGAACATACCTGACTCACCAAAATTAATTAATATTTGCACCGACCTCTTTGATCTGGATTTCTACAATTCAGTGTTTGTGTGACCACAAGTTATATGACCAGGCTGCAGCTAAACTTCACCAAAATAAGGGGAACAAAAGAAAAATTTTTATCCTCCCTTTGCAAATGAGCATCTTGTGTTAACCCTATAACATGCAGATACTTTATAGAATCATAGAATATCTCCAGTTGGAAGGGACCCATAATGATTATCAAGTCCAACTCCCAATGCTTCTTTGCTCCTACTTTTAAAGAAATTTTGATACCAGAATAGAAGAAAATCAGAGGAGTCATGACTTTGATTTGACTTTTCAAATACTTTTAAATTTTCTATTATAAAATTTTTTCTTTCATGGATTGTGGACAGTTAACTGAAGCAGCTGAGCTTAATATTACACAGCAGTGCCTTCTGAATGGTTAATGGTCAGAAGCTGCCGCCGTAAAATTATTGTTGAATGACATCACTGAAGTCTTATCAAAGGCCCCCACACTTCTTAAGTGGTAGCCAAGGTCAAGTGGATAATGACTTTGGAAGTGCCTGTGACAGCCCATGGCAATTCAAATGACACTTGTCTCTGCAACTGGTCTACATTCTTTGCACAAATTGTACCAAGCCTGGCTTTCTCTCAGACAACAGAGGCAGCTGACAGAAACCTCAGTGGCCATAGAGTCTTGTTGCCTCTGCCAGCCTCAGAGACTGAAATGAAGCCCTGAACTCCAGCCCCCATCTGTACCCCACTGAATGTTCTTCTGCCATGGAAAGAAACAGCCAGAGCACCGTCTTGTGTTACCTCGAAAACCCCTTAGTGCAGAACAAAATATTGCCAATGCTACTGCATATTCTGAATCCAATGTCTAGGCCTTGCTGAAAGGAGTAGATAAGCCCACATGTAAAACCAAGTTAGGTCATCATGATCGTTATCACCCTCCATTGAATACCAGAGGAATAAGTAATGAGCAGGCGCTTGTTGCAAAGTGTTAGGGAGACACATCTTTTATTTTTTATGTGCAATAAAAGATGTGACTGGAATGCAAGACAACATTGGTTTGATTCCTTGCACCTGGAGTTTGGGAGTTGTTTGTATCATTCTCCTTTTCATGTCAAATGTGGGTCTCCTCATCCAGTTTCTTAATTTTTACAATGTGTGTTTTTTCACTTTTTATTTAGCTATGTCATAGGTGAAGGTATTTGAAGTAATATCTCATTTCATTTGTGATTTATTTACACATGGCACACTCACACCATAGCTGTAATTGTCTGGAGAATAATGATTCAGTGCATGAAAACTCTCAGTGTATGGCATTTGTTTTCATTCTGCATGGGATCTAAACCAAAACAATCCCAAAACTTAAAAAAAAAAAAAAAAAAAAAAAAAAAAAAGAAAGAAGGAAAGAAAGAAGGAAAGAAAGAAAAATGTGTCAAAACAGATGTTTTAAGAAGGGGAAAAAATCCCAGTGTTTTTAGCTTTTCTCTTTCTCTCTGTCTCAGTGTCAGCAAAAGTAATCAGTTGAATATGTACCTTAAAGTTTGCCTTGCATAGAACAGTGAAAGTAAAGTGCCTCTAGTAAAATATGCCAGTTTTTGAAATGAATCAATGAATAATTAAATCAATATATATTATCCCAATGTTATTATTAGGTATGCCTATAAACACTTCATAACCACTCTCATACCTTTCCTTCTCAACAGATACAATGCATGTATCTGTTTCAGAAGAAACACATTAAAGTATTCACAGAAACAAAAATATATTTGTCACTATAAGACAGTCATTTACCCTTTGCTACATGTCCAAAATTTAACACACATATAACATGTAAAGGAATTCATCAGCTCATTTCCTTTTTCCTGACAGACTCATTCCTTGCACTGACTGCTAGTAGGAATCACCTAAAAAGTGGGTAAGGCAGAACAATAGCAGTAGGAAGGTTAGTCAAACCCTGCTGTAAAGACCAGCAAAATGTGTCTTGGGTACTTTATCTTATCAACAACAATTCAAATTCATATTAATATATGTGCAAAGTCTATTACTCAAATAAGTGATCGACTTTGAAGGAAATAATTTCCTCATTACTAGCCCATCTCCAGAACATGTGTTTATAAAACAATATTCATAGGAGTTCTCTGAAAATACTTCACTCTTGTTTCTCCGTCTAAGATGAGTGCTGTTCTTCCCTGGGAGCAGCAAGAGGGGAGGGTCAACTCCATAGATCTTCTACAATGTTTTTGAGGACTCTGCTCTTCCCAGAAGCCACCAACGCACTGTACTAACAGCAGTAAGAAGAATAAAAATTGTGTCCTATTTTGCTAGCTTGGGAGAATTATCAATGCTGTCCTTTACATGCAGCAAAAGAAAAAAAATTAAAATACTCTAGTACACTGCCTACTGTGTACTGAGTTCTGGTCAGAGCAGAAATAAAATACTTCCTTCTTAATAAATACTGTTTTCTTTATGTGTGAAAACTGTTGCTGTTGGTAGCTGAAGTCTGGTCTGAACACAGTTTTTTTATCTGGTAAAATGCTCTTGGCTTGGTTATTTTTTCCCTTTATACTGAGATATATGCAATTATGCACTTATTTATATCAGTTCTACTTCTCGGAGAAGAAGAAATAAACCACTAGTGAACACAATTTCACATCAGTGAGCCAGTAATCAAAACCACACTTAAGAAATTGCACCACATAAATCTTTTGATACAGTCATAACAGTGCAAGTCTTGTGCATAAACCTTTCGGAATGCAGCAAGTATCCTTGTGATCTGTATTCATTACTGGCATTACTGGTACCCTCTGACAGAGCCTCCACAATATTTGTAATGTTTGTGCTGGTGTTTTATTACTTCCCATTCCCATCATAGCTAAATAGAAAACCTGTGGAGGAGGTAGCATTAAAAATAATTAAATTAATTATTTAATAAGTATGTAATAACTCATAAAATGTTGATTTGCCTTTTGGTGAAGCTTTCTGAGTAGTGAATTATGAAGGGTTTGGTAGCATACAGAGAGAAGTACATTTTAGACTTACCTGAAACAGTTTGCACCTTATGTATCTGCACCTTTGCAAGCCGGGGAAGCCCTTTCCCATATTACATTCTGTAGATGCTCCTCTCTTTAAGGTATCTCTTTCTCAGTAGTATACCATTTATTTTCTTTGGTGGGGAAGAAAAACATGCATTCTTTTCTCCCTGATAAAATGAGCAGAAATTCAAATCAAGCTTCCACACACCAAAAAAGAAAAATATTTTTAATTCACACTTTACAGGCCATATTTGACTATCTGCTAAGTTTCTAAACAAGCTGTTGCTTATTATGAACAGTATTGCCTGCATAAAGCTTAATTATAACAGAAACACCATTACAGTCCTTGATTTTTCCATCTTCATTTTGACTCCTCCTCTTCAAGCAGTTGTAAAGGTATCAAAATCAACACTGATTATAACAATTGGGTCATTCAGTCAATCATTTCAGAATAACAATAAAACAGATTGACATTGTAAAAAACAGCAGGCTATAGATAATCTTAACCAGTACAGGAACCTAAACCCTTGTGATCTGTTTTACCAATTAATTATACAGTATTCTTGGTATGCTACAGTCAGTGGTGGTAAATTGACAAGTTGCCTCTGCCAATCCTTTTCCCCTATGTTAAAGTGCAGGATCTTTGTTAAGGAAAATTACCTTTTTGTTTCAAAGATCTTTGTTTTGTCAATACAGATTTTGAATTCTCATGCTGATTTAAGCCTCTCATTTAAAGCTTGACAATGCAAGAAGCAAAGAAAACAGATATACACTAAAAGCTGAGGTGCTTTAACACCTTAAGCATCTCCACAGGCTTCAGTTCTGGTGAAGAGTAGTTACCAATAACTAAAACCTGGTAGTAGTTTTTTAATGTCTGTTAAACAGATGACATTGGCCAAGTATTTTTTTGTATAGAGCTGTTGAGAATGAACTTTCCTGTTTGAACTCTGAAAGAGCTTTTTGCAGGTTTTCATTACGAGGTATACTTTTAGGTCTTTGTGAATAAAAAAAATCCAGGCACTTAGTTTGAGAAAAAATACAATTTGCTCTTTGCTGACTTTTAAGATCATTAAATTACCTTTGGAATTTAAAGAGTCTTAAGAAATCAGGAGGTTTTAGGTAGAAAGTTCAAGGAAGTATTTTTCCATATGGAGATAACAATAAAGGCAAAATGAAGTCCTATTCCTTGGACATGAAAATAGGAAAAAGTAGTTTCCTCTCATCTACCATAAAAATAAGAAAACTGATTTATTTTTCTTTCTAGTTATTACAAAGTAGAAATTCCCATGAGAAACCACCTCATGGTTTGGGTGAAATTGTAGAAGTTTAATAATTGACTTATTAGAAACAGTATTCAAGCCTAGTAAGAAAAAGCAATTTTCTTATAGAAGTACTTGTAAAAATAGTTATAATTTTTGGGTCTGTATTAAATTAAATTAATGAAATCTGAACCAGTACAAGATTTTCTATCAGCAAATGAACATTTACTGGAGTATTTTTAGAGTTGTTTGTAATTTTTGTTTGATTCAATATTTATTTTTCCTCTGAATTATGAAGCATAGACTGTGGAATTTTGATGTTCTGGCATAGTGATTTAAAAATAAATAATCATAGTAAAACTCAAGAAATTTCTATAGATACATTCATAACTACATGTCTTTGAAAGATAACCAAGCTTGCTTGCTTTTGGAACAAGCACTTCTGGATTCAGTTTTTCTCTAGTTGCACATCAAGGATAGTCTAATTTACTTAAATGGGTTCTTCTATTCCTACAAAATAATGTGAGCAGAAATTAATTCTGGGCATAACACATTTCTCCTTGTGCATGTTGTAAATAATGGAAAAGTCTTGGTGAATTGAAATGCATCGCTGTCCTCACAGGCATGATTCTGTACAGGTCTCTTGATGCTAAATAACTCAGAGGAGGAGGCTGTTGTAACTTACAATACCTTTCAGCAGTCTAGATTTAAGCCCATGGCTCAAAGACTTGAAGCTATTTAAGCCATCTTTATCCTATTATCAATGTCTGATCTTAAGATCAGACATCTTTTTTTTTGTCCCAGTATTATACACAGGCACTATATAGTTACACTGATGTAACATCTAATATAAACAGCATTCTGCTGATTTTGAAGTGCCTTGTAATGTCCTCACATTCACATTTCACATAAGTAAACTGTGCTCCAGGTTGTGTTTTACCACATCAGGATTGCTGCATTTTATAAAAATGCAAAGGCAGATGTCATAGTATTAAATTAGCACAAATTTTGAAGTACCCGAGACAAAAAAAAAAAGTCAGAAAATTGCATTCTGAAACACCTTTTTTCACATTCTGCTAGTAACATGCTGAAGAACCCATGGTAAATAATGTTCAAGGAGAATGCAATTAGTTTATGTTTTATAAAGAAAAAAAAAGGAAAATGGTAACAGAAGTAACTTTTCATATTACCTACATAAGTATTATCATAAAATCATGTACTAGTATTATTTAGATTGGGAAAGACCTTTGAGAGCATCAAGTCCAACTGTAAACATGAATCATTAAGAGGCATAATTGTCAATAGGATAAAATAAGGTTTTTCTTTTTGACATTACTCAGCTAAATTAACAGGAGCATGAAGCATGAAGCATATTAGAGTGCAAAAATCTTAACATTAAAAAGGAAAATTTTTATTCAATTTTAACCCTCATTCTTTTGTTGTTTTTATTAAAAAACTCTGCTTAGAATGTGTCTGTTCAAAGATTAATATATCTGTCAGTTGAACCAATACTGCAGTAACAAGCATAAGAAATTCAAGGTGGATTTATTGGGACAGTCAGAAAGTGAGAACCATCTTAAAATACTTTAAGAATGACAGTTATATGAGTTAAAGGATGGGGGGTGAGAGTAAAAAAAGACTGAAATTGGCCCTGGGTAAAGACAGGAAAATGGAATCATAAATCATATGAGACAGCTGTGTTCTTTTATCCATGGATCCAGATGTTCCCACTAAATGTGTAACAACTCCAGAATTATTTTACAAGGAGGAAAGGAACTGTGAATATTCGATTTCTCTCTTTCTTAAACAAGACTAGCTGGGAATGTTTGATGCCAAGTAGAAACTTTGACCCATGCTTGCAGGAGAGCAGCCTCTGAACAGAGTTCTTAAACATAACTCCTTACCAATGTGGACTATGATATGATTTAAACAGCCAGTGCTAAAAGGCTAAAGTCATACTGGGATCTTTTTGAAAACAGTGACTAGAATCAAATCTATGGTTGAAGCATCTGGGTAATACGAGGCTAGATGCCCTCACTGACTAGGAATTTCTAAATGCTAGCCAGTATCAGGGGATGATGGAGTCCTGCTAGAATTATAATCAGTTTCATACTGAGATCGGAGGTAGATGAATATTAGATGGTGAGAAAATGAAATTATAAGTCAATTCAGATATATTTTGAAATAGCTCAAGACAGATCGTGACAAAGCTATTTAAATATCTTCCAAATGAACATTCTTTTCCTCTCTTGTCTCTGCCTCATCCTTAAAATGCAATAGCTGATCACATAACAGCTTATGTTTTAAATAAAATAGAGAAGGAAAAGTTTTTTCACTCTTCTAAATGTTTCTTTATTACAAGAGTAAAATAGAATAATATGTTTTTCTTTGTATTAGTTTCCTTCACCAATAGAGTTTGGAAACTTAAAGGCTAATACCTATAGCTGTTCCACAGTCATCTAAAAAGATACCTTACACTGATAATAAAAAATAGCACACTATTGGGTTTTATTAGGTTATTTCTGTAGTTACACCTCTGTGACTGAAGACAGCTATTAGGTGATTATCACACCATTGTTTGCAGAAGAGGGGAGAGGAGGATGAGACTCCATAAAATAATAAAGGATAAGAATGTTTTTGAAAATACATATGTTATATTTTCTTTTAAGTTTGATCTATAAGGACCTGAGCTGCTATTTTCAATTTAGCTCAAAGCAAGAAATACATAGAAAAATAAAAGGCAGAGACATCCACTTCTGGATTTAGAGGGTGCTGTTGAAATCATGGAGATAAATATGTACATCCCCATTTGAAGCCTCATGAAGTTTATTTGGATTGAAGAAATTAAGGCTCTTGTAGTGCCATTATATGCATTCATAGTGCCATTCCACAGAATCCCGAGTCCTGTAAAATTGTGGGTACTTCTCTTCAGTTTGTTTTCTGTAGTTCAGGGCATGATAATATTGAGCGTGATATTTTGTGCCTGTAGAGGTTTTCTGCATCCTTGCATAAAAGAAACCACTGCAGAAAAGGTGTGATATTTTCAAGATTTATCATGGATTGAGACATCGACATTTTTAAACAAGTTAGCTAATACTGTGTCCTTCATGTCTTTAGCTGTTTGTTGGATTTTTTTTGTTTTTGTTTTTTTTGAGCAAAAATAATAGTTTCTCAATTTGACAGGTCTGTTATATAAAATATTGAATTTTGTGTTGCTATGTAAATGTGGTTAGGAAGATTTTTTTTTTCAAAAAACAACATTCTTCTTTCTCTTTTGTGTTTTCCCTCAAAACTTTTAATACTGAAATGAGCTTGAAAAAATTGTGACTACCTTTTTAATATAAATTGTGGATAGAAGTTCTTACATTCTCACAGACCTCCTGAAGTATTTAGAAACCCTCTTTTCTTTCTGACAGACCTATATAAATGTATACCAGCTTTGAGACATCAGTGGGGTAAGTACTCTTAGAAGACTTTTCCAAAAGGATGAGACAACCATGGTTGTTTTTTAGACTATGATGACATCGAGAACACCAACACATTTTATAAATTTCAAAAATGTAATTAGATATACAGCTACTTCTTTTTCATTTTCCGCTATGAAAACATCATGACTTTTTATGCCTATTATTAAGAAAACACTGCCTTGAGGGAGTTGCTGTAACAGTTTAAAATTAATCCATATTTCATCCTTTGGTTTAGGTGGTGAGTACTTTTTAATTCTTATATGATCTTAAAACTGCACCCAATTAAAAAATTCTCCTTCAGTTTTTATATTGTATTCCATTATTATATGTAAAAAACTGGATTTCCATGATTTTCAATCTTTACTCACTTTGTTATCTTCTCAAGGTATGATCAAATTATCAGTGCTTACCTGAAGTTTCTTCCAAGCCTTTGGATCACTTTTTGAGCAGAAAGCCAGGTATATGGCAATTAGAAATATTTGTGAGTTCACCTCCGAAGGCTGAGGAAACCTGCTTACAGTTTAAAGTGAGTAGTGGTGTGATAAACACTTCTTAAAAAAGGAAAATATAAAGTACAAGAACAATATACTGTAGGAGGAGTGAATCAGATGCATGAGGATTTTCTAAATAGTTCTATCAATCTGTTCAATATTAGAAAAGGCTTATTTAACTTTAAAAGGGATAGATAGAAAATCTAAGATTTTAAATCCTGTGGATGGTGACCAGAATATTGTGACCTGAACATCAAATTTTGTAGCAGAGAAAAATATGTCAATCTAAACTACAATAGGATTTCTGGTATAACTATGATCACAGAAGGAAGAAAGAGAAATCAAACTGGAATATTGTTACTTGTAAATTCTCTTTAATCTAAACATATGACAATACATTAAAAGTAAGATTTAACAAAGAGGAAGAAGTGGCTCAAAGCACCATATTGGGTGGAGAAGCTACTTGTGTTATTGCCTCTCATCAGTAGACAAATGAAGAAAACATCCTAACACATATTCAACCAGATATGGAAGAAGCAGGTTGACCCACAGAATCACAGAATCGTTAAGGTTGGAAAAGATCTTGAAGTTCTTAGATTCCAGCTCTCAATCTAGAAAAAAAAGGGACCTTAAGGACCTTCCTAACCATTGCAAATTTCAATATAGATTCTGGACTTTTAACTTTACACTCTGAAGGATTCATTTTAACATGGTTAAAATCTTCAGAAAATCTGGAATGAAATTTTTGTCCCATCTCCTACAAATGGCTTTGAATTTGTGGGACATATGGTGAATTTTTGTTTTTTCAACACTTAACTGACTTATATTACTGATAAACAAAAGGAAAAAGGATTTTTTGCCTTTAGGTGATGTATTTTCTCCTGATGGAAGCTGACAATGAACTAAATAGCTATGTTTGGTATTCTACATGCATAGAATTGTGACTGGCCACTCCATAGAAAAATGTCAGTGTTTTAGAAGTAACAAATGGTTATTTTACTTCTCTTAACCTCATAAAAATTAATGAAACATGGTTGACAAGAGCTGAGAAAGAACTTAGCTGAAAACATGAACATACCGAGAATACTTAGGAATTCCATTAATCCCTTGATAAAAGAAACTAAAAGACCTGTCTTTGCTCCAGAATTTCTGATAGACTCTTACAAACTTTTTTTTTTGCTGAAGAAAAGTGCCAATCCTAATAGGGAATAAAAAGCTTGGTTAGAATTAAATAATCTTTGGGAAATAAGCCATTTATTTTTCTGTTCAGGATGTACCCTGTAATGGACTTCCATAATGGAATATGCTAGGGTGTACTGGTGTCTTCAGAGAATCAGAAAAATAATAATTCTAATTCTTGGTTTCCTTAAGTATCTTACCTATTCTTAGGAGTATAAAGACACTAAGGATTTCTGAGACTTTCAACCCAATTCTACTGCAGCATCCTCAGTTTTATTAAGATAGAAAAATAGTTGGCAAAAAATGAAAATACAAAGCACTAATGCTTTTTTTCCTACCCTTAGATTTCATTCAATCAATTTATTTTCCTCAAGCAAGGACCAGGTGTTGAGACCCATTTTATTAGCCCTTCCATGAAAATGCAGGGAGTTTCTGACCCTGCTGTATATAATTGGAAAGCTGAGTAATTACATGCTATATAATTATATGTTTAGTTCTTTTGAAATGGACCCAGGCAACAGCTTTCAGCCAGGAAAATGCCAGAAAAAAAAAAAAAAGCAACAAAAAACTAAAAAACAACAACAAAAAAAAAAAAAAAAACAAAAAAAAAAAAAAACAAAAAAACACACAAAAAAAAACCCCAAAAAAACTCTATGAATAAAATCACCTAAAAAAAAAACCAAAACAAACAGAAACCAAAACACACACACAAAAAAACCCCAATAATGTTCTGTTTCTGTGTTTACATTTTATACATATATATTTTTAATACGTGAAATGACCATACATTAATCCTTTATCTACTTTTTTTCTGCATTCTCTGTTCACAAATATTTTAGAGTATGTCTTTCAAAGAAAAAACATAAGCAACAATATTATTTTTCTGATGACTAGGAGAAAAACATTTTTTTTCCCAATCTCTTCTCCCCCTCCAGCCCTTCACTCATTATTGTGTTGCTAACCTACTCCACCTTTTTGTGTGCTTTAGAGCGATCTGTCAAAATATAGAAAAATAATTTTTAAATTAAGATCTTGAAAAGATATGAAAAGAAATTCTTAGAGAATACAGCATTGTCTAAAGAGAAAGACAGAGGAAACATGGAGACAAAAGATGTGGGCAAATTTAGGAATGTTGTGGTATGGCTATGCAAAAATAAGTCAACTTTTTAATTATATGGGTAGATTTGGTTTGGGGTTTTTAAAATTTTGTTTTGTTTTAGTTTGGTTTGGGTTTTTTGTGTTTTTTTTTTTTGTTTGTTTGTTTGTTTGTTGATTGCTTTTTTGGTTTTCTAGGTCCCAAATGGAATTTATTGAAGTAATGGAACTACTAGATTTAGTCCAGGGTTTTCTAGAGGTTTAGGAAATTTTGAAAATTTCATTTACATACAATAGTTCTTCCTTCTGTCTCAACGTCTCCAGGCAGGATATGCAAAGAAGAAGAAATGAGTAGGGTGGATTTCCTTGTGCCTTGAAATCTTAGACCCTCCTTCAGGGAAGAAGCAGAATTGTTTTGTGCCACAATACCAACTAATAGTGTGCACTCAAGAAGTGAGAAGACAGAGATAATCAAATCAGTTCCGAGAATAATAGGATGCAAAGAGAATTCAAAGAAATTTTTCTATTCAAGTACATAGAACAACCCTCTTTTCCGCACAGAAGTGGGTGTTGCTTGAATATGTATGACCAATAGCATTGCATGACCACTCGATGGACATTCTTCTTCACATGTACCAGGTGGCAGAACTGATGTTTTGAAATCTTACTGTATGAAATGCTGAGTAGAGCATACTGTCAAGTACTAGGTGACTATATAGGGACCATATTTCTTTCATAGTCACTGTGGAAATTTTAGAAGCTATTATAAAAAAAATTCCAACAATTTACAAGCTGACTTTATTATTGCACTTCATCTTTTTCTTTACTGTTACTTCACTGACCTCAGGCAAGTTTGCAGAATTACCATGCTGGAAAAAGTTTAAATGTCTGTTTCGATACTGAATGGAAAGAAAATGTTTAATTCTACAATTGCATCATTCATTATAAATATTCTAAGTCAGGGAGTTCTGGGATTTCATTTGTCCAGGGCCTAGTACAATAGTTCCCCTGATTGTGCTCTTGAAGCATTATGAATTGATGAATAAATGAATAAATATCATCTCAATGTTTCAGGCAGAGGCATGAAATCCTTTTTACACACCTAAATGTGCTATATAGTATTTTCTATAGAGAGAATTTCTTTCCTAATGGCAGGTAACAATAGCTTTAAAATAGGAAGATTCATAATCCTTATGGGCTTCATCCTATTGTGTAATTGAAAATAAAACCAATATATATTATCATTACATAACTCTTGTATTAAAATAAATGTAATAAATTATTTTTAATTGTGTTTCATAAACAATTGTTTCATTGGTTGATAAAGTAAAAGGAACAATTAAGTAAAAAAAGGCCAAACAAATTTCAATAAATGAGAGAAATTTTGATTAGTGTATATAATGGGTCTATGAGTGTATATATTATGTTTAAAGTATTTCCTATTCCTGTGGGGTATTTACTAAACTAGACCTATTTGAGAATCCACAACCACATACAAACAAAGCCTGCTGATGTTGCAGTTTTCATATGTACTTTTGAATAGTCACATATCTACAGTGCACAGCAACAAAGCAGAGAATGTTATTCCTTTGGCAACATGAGCTGGTACAGCATAGGAAATTTGGCATGATTTTTTAGCTGTTCCAAACTTTTTGGTCCGCATTCTTAGTCTTCCCACAACTTCTTAGGGACATTCCGGCAGTTCAAAGCTGTTGTAAAATGCACACATCCTGTTTTTCAAAGACTGAATGTTGTAACTTATTGTTCAAATATCTTCACGAAGGAGTTTTGCCTATTAAAGCAAAACTGTATTATAAAAGCTGAAGAGATGACCACTGCACCCTGAATAGGCCTTCTGACTGAGTCCCCGGACTGCATGCTGATGAAGATGTGCTGATGGAGACTCAGGTATGGGCTGGGGGGACAAGAATGTATTCACAGAGGGATCAAGCTTAGCATCTTCAAGGTGAGGACCACAGACCACAGGGCTATCAGCTGCCAGACTGGCACAGACCCTCACACCAAAGCCTGGGGGGATGGAAGGTTTTGGGTGAGTAGTGAAGAAGCCTCCGGTTTGAGGCAGTGAATGCCCATCCTCTGCTGTGCAGAGGAGCCCAGCTGTGGGGCCCCTCCACCCCGGGAAAAGCCGCATCCTCACAAAGGACAGCAGTCATGGTCTGTAAGAATCCGCACCTGGATGGGCTGTTTGGGTCCAACCTGGCTAGCTACGGACTACAGCACACATAATCTTACATGAACAAAAGACCAGAAGCCCTCTTCTCTATGTGGGGATGAACGTCCTCTGAAAAGACACCTCAGACCCAGGCGACACCCCAGATGCGAAAGACAGCGTAGCTTGATGGTGGGAGACTTTTATCCCTGGGGGAACGGGGGGCAGAGGAAGAGGACCACGGCCAATGGGATACCAGCGAGGAGCGGCAAGGGGAGGGACTGACCAGGGAAGAGACCACCAGGGGTACTGGGGAGAGGGGTGGGTGAGAGAAAGACCATGTGATAAGAGAGGGGAAGAACAAACCGTGTGATGTAACATAAACTATTCAGTGCAATATAAAGACTACTCAGTGTAAATCTCCAATCACCCAGTGCAAAACAACAACTAAATAAACTATTTAGTGCAATAGAACAATAGCCCATCGGAGGCCTCTCACAAAAGGGCCCCCAGACCCTGCACCAGAGCACTGCAAAAGATGCAACAGGCCCACAGTGTTGCAAGGGACAGTGTCAAACCGGACCCCTGCAAGGGAGGCATCTGGGTGTTCCCACAGGGCCCAAATGTATACTAATCCATGGGATTCTACACCTTTTGGCACAGCAGGGGCAGCAGCAGCTGGGGGACCATCACCACCCAGATGACAAGAGAGAGGGGGAAAAACAGTTGTTGTTGGAACCCTAGATGGGTGATGTGTTTACACATAACCCCTGTCACTCTCCCTCTGTGCCCCCATCCCCACCATGAAAAACTTTTTCTATTTTTTCTTTCTTCTTTTCCATTTCATTCTCTTTGCTTCTTTTAGTTTTAAATAAAATATAGTAGTATATTGGCACCAACATCTAACATTTAGTTTTAATCATGTTTTTTGGGTATATTTTGAACATTTCTGGGTCTGATCCATTTTATTCACAGAGGCTTG
Source organism: Onychostruthus taczanowskii (assembly GCF_017590055.1). Lineage (NCBI taxonomy): Eukaryota > Metazoa > Chordata > Aves > Passeriformes > Passeridae > Onychostruthus > Onychostruthus taczanowskii. Next base: position 22,006,583 of record NW_024496525.1, read on the forward strand.
GTCTCCTTTTTCTTCACTGTTAAACCAATTCTTTACAAATTGAGAAAAGCACAAAGCTGAGAGCTCCAGGGACCCTATAGCTACAAAAGGTGTGCCAGGGAGAACATGGAACAGCCCCAGCATTGCTCCTTCAACGCCTTTTTGCTTCGCCACCACCCACGTACTGGGCACCTCAGCAAAAGGCTGCTTTTACTGCTCTGCTTAGGGTTAGGCTTATACTTAAGGTTCCCTCAGCAGCTTGGCTCAACTTGAACTGAATACTTTGTTAAAGTAGGCAGAAACATCTCATAAATTACTTTTAGGGATTCCCTGCTGTGTGGCAGCCCTGACTCTCTTTTCCTTGAGTACAAGAGATTAAATGGTTGTGGGGAGTGAAAAAAGGGCACATTTGTCACTTATTCCCAGAGATTGCTTGCCAGTCGCTGTTAGACAACAAAATGATTCCCAATTTGCTTGAACCTAGGTAAGGACAAATATATACTTGAGCCACAGTTTCTAATGTTCTTAACTTGATTTCTAGTGTGCCCTGAGTAACTAGTGAAGAAAACATTTCTTTATAATTTTTCCTGTTCCCTGGCTATTCGTCATGCTCAGACTGGGGTTTCTAAACCTTTGAAGGAAGAAAGGAGTTAATCCTTTCTCTCACACAGTCTTAATTCATAGGCTTCAAGCTGAGTACCTCTAGTTCAGAACATTAATAGAATAATAACTTCTTACTATTTTATTCATTTAATCCTATAAGAAGCACGTTCTACTAAAAAGAAAGTCAGGAGGTGGTTGGTTAGAGATTCTAAATGTGCAGTGAAACAGCCTGCCTTCATCTAGAGGTGTAGGAAACAGCAGCAGAAAAAGAGCCACCGTCCGTGGATGTGACCCTGAATAGACCTTTTTATGAATCTTATATGTCCCTGTCCTATGTATTTCTTGTTTTTTAACTTTCTCTTGAGACTTATATTTAAGTTAGTTGTTTTTTATCATATTGCTGTTTAATCCTATGAGGGATGGAAAGGAAAACAGCTTGTAAGGTTTGTAACGACCTTGAAAACAGAAACAGCTGCCAAGGTCACATTTAACCTGTTGACTGAGTTCGGCAGGGAACTTTCAGATTGACCAGTTTTTGCCCCTGCTAAAGGTATCAGTCAATGGAAATCCCAGAAATAAAATGGGTTAGACACTTCTCCCTTCAAAGATGAAGAAATGTTTATACATGCATATATTTAAATCTATATGTAAGGTGCATCACGAGGAATATCTGATAAGAAGTCATGCCTACTATACAGCTTGCACTTACATTCCTTGAAGTTCCATTAAAAGTTAACTTTTAATTCAGCTTTGATCTGAGAAGTTTTGTGGTAGAGTGCAGTAAGGTTATTTCTCTAATCCAGAGACTGACAGCACAAAAGAATCTGGAAAAATGCTTTATAAAGTGGTCCTGTGGGGATTCTTTCTGTTGGTGCAATCAGATTTGCTCATGGTTTTTAGAGACAAATCATGACTGTTCCACACTCCCACACCCACCCCTTTCACACTGTGAGCCTTGAAATTTAATTGAGGTTTTGAAAATACTCAGTGTTCTTTCTGATTGGTCATGAATAATAAAACACTTGCAATTAGAATGCAAATTATTATTCTGTTGATGATGAAAGAACCACAGTAGAAAACCAGTTTATCCTTGTATTGTTTGGACTGTAGTAAAAAAAAAATATATGAGAGAAAAAAGAAGATGAGGTATCTATAAGAAAAATTAAAAAGAAAAAGAAAAAGGAATTAAGGAATGTTCTTTTCTAGATATATTTTATATTAACTAATAATTCCAAGCTATATTTTTCAATAATTTTCTTCTCTACATAATTCAGCTGTGGACTGTAAGGGATGCAAAAAGCAAATATGTAGACCTCTGGAAAGGGTTTACAAATTTGTTGTTTAGAGAAGGAAACCAGTCCAGGTAACACTGGTTTAGTACTGCACAATGATTGTGAAGAAAAGGACAAATGTAGGCAGTGGAAAAGGTAGCAAAAAAAGGGCAATTTTCAACCTATTCACTTTTGTGGCTCTTGGATCATTTGTATCTTGGGGATCTTTGTGATCTTTTTGTCATTTCTTCACCCCAGTGGCTAGGTCATGACTAACTCCAGGTGCAGAACTGTGATTTAATCATGCTCAGATCCAGATTAATGTTTATATTTTTTCTCCAAAAATGAAATTGCTGTCTACAATTTCAAGAAAAGTAATGGAAATAACAATTACCTGCTACCCTGATTAGTTGCTTGGTCCTTGGCTAGAGCATAATAATCATATTTAAGGAACAAGTGCTTTAAAGGTTTAAAACTGTTGTTAGCCTTGTCAATGCTCTGGCAGGTGAACTGTACAAAATCAGTGGCTATTTGCTTTGGTTGTGTTTTCTTTGAGAATTTTTCTTACTTTTGTGGGGTTTGTTTGTTCATATCTAAACTCACTTTTTCCTTCTTTACAGAAGAAAAATAATATTTTTAAAATATGTTTTTTATAAAATGGAACCCTAACAGTATGATATTAATTGAAATTTCAAAATTTATTTATTAAAATTGATATTTAAAAAATTAAACAATTTTAATATCACTTTGATCAATACATCCCAGCCCTTCATTTTTGTTATCTATTCCTCTATACTTTCAAGTTTGTATTACTGCAGGCTTTCAAATTATTCTACACATCCTAGGTCTTTACAGATTTTAGCAGCTAAAATTCCATGAGACAGATAAATGTAGTTTGGTCCAATGAGAACCAAAACATACATTCTTCATTGTGCTGAATTCAAATTCATGTTGTAGTTGAAGGCTAATACAAGAATATTGACTTAAATATTTCAAATTTTGTTAATACAGAATTTGTCAGCCTCACACTTTCCAGTCTGGACATGCTTTTCTTTTTCCTTTCACCTACTCTATAGCTCATAGTTAGACAGCTTTTCTGTGTTAAATGCTTTGACAAAGCTCAGGACACCTTTGGTGAATAGAGCATTAATCTTGGACTTGAGCAATTCTGTCCAAAGTCTGTGTGAACTTGGGAAGCCAATTAGTTTTTCAACTTTGGTTCTACATCTCTAACATTCAGATGTCAATTTTAGTTCTGTAGTTTGTAAATTTAGACAAGTAACCTTCAAGACAAATGCTTTTACCTAAAAGAATAAGGAAATCAACCATTTATGTAATGGAGACAGACTCTATGAATTAATAAGGACTTCTCATTAAGAAAGTTAAACAAACCACACAAAATTCCCCCTTTCTACCTGAAAGCAGTTTAGATAGTCAACAAAAATTTAGCCTTCCATTAAGCACTCTATTTAAAATTATTTGTAGTTTAAAAGACATTGAAAATTAATGAGGACTAAGCGTCAGCAACATAAGTAAATATTCTTTATTATTTTCATGCTTGACCTTGAGATTTTCTTCTTTAAGAAATTAAATAATATAAAATTTCTCAAAAAAACCAATTGCTTTTCACAAAAATCTTGTGGCTTGTATTTTGTTTAAAAAAAATAGAAAAAACTGTAGCAATTTTAACTATGTCTAAATTAAAAGCTAAAATGACATGAGGAGAGACATTTATATACATTGTTGAGTTGTGGACAATTTCATGGCTTTTTATGCATGGAAAAATATATTAATAACATACAACCTCTTAATTAAAGACTGAGGTTAATTTTTAATTAAAAAAATTAATTTTTATGGAGCAACAATCTTTGGAAACTCACTGTTATGTTCTTAAACACTGCATGTGTGTTCTGCTCAGAAATCCAGGTACTTAAGGCAGAAAATAGCTTTTTTGATAGTAAAACAGTCATGTCCTGCCATTGTTGACCCAAAATATCTGCTGCCTACAACTGTCATATGTACCAGCCTAAGTAGCACATCCCTGAGTTTGCAGACTATTGGAAAATGTACATTTTAATTAATTTCTGTCTATGCCTGAACTGCAAGCAGTGTTGCCCAGCTTTTGAGAGCAGAACAAATCCTGACATCTCTAACAAAACCATATTGATTCCTGTCTATTATGCCCCGCAAACATTTGGATATGTGAATATTTGATTTAACAAGCATACCTCCTTCTATTAAATGACTAGAATGAACTCTTCATTATGTTAGAGTACCTGTGTGTATTTTGTCCATGTAATAACATTTGTAGGGTGGGAGAGAATTCAGGTTTCAAGAAAAATGCAAACTGGGGAAAAAGAGTGCCAAAACTAAAGGCCAGAGAATAATTTTTCTCTCCTGTGATTTGCTCCAGGCTTACTATGTTACTCAGAGCTGGCAATGGTTGAAAGTATTATACTGTTGGACAAGACCCAACTTCCATGTCCAAGGATGATGAAAAAATGATTCTGTTACAGCCTTATCTCCACCTGGGCACTCAAGCCAAGTTACAACTGTTCTGATGGTGCCCCGTGCATTGGCCCAGACACAAACTACAATCCTAAAGCAATCCTCAGTGGACTCAATCCTTTATCAGACCTAGTGAGTGAATTATGCCTAGTGAGTTATTCTTAACCATTGTGTGCCATGAACAGAATTTTATCAAGAAGACTAGGAAAATAAACACATATACTGAACAGCTTTGAAAAATGTAATCCAAAAACCGGATGAGTCACGTTCATCTCAATTAAGTTCATACAAAATCCACTGCTTTCCTGACATGTATCCCAGTGAAACCAAATACTATATAATATTGGCATATGCTTATTTCATACATAATTTCTGCCATTAGCATAAATCTTTGGGGTCTTTTTTTATTGTCTAGGAAAAATTATAATATTACTATTGAAATGCTGCAGTAGGATGGGAGGTATTTGTAATTTGTATTTTAATGAAAGAAAAAAATTAAATATGTTGCATCCACATAGATTTGTTCAATTTAAAATATTTCATGTACCCTTATTTTCATTTTCCAAAATTAGTTTACAAACTAAGATCTTTTGAGGTTGTTAGCAATGCAGACTGATTAAGCTGATAATAATATTGTGAAAGATTTAAAGACTAGTCCATTGTGATATAGAATAATTAATAATACTGCATCTATTGCAAATGTTTTTATAGATAATTTCAATAAATTAATATTTACAGTATGTGAGAATTTCTTTTTTTTTTTGTTATTTTTATGGATGCAAGCTGGCTTACAGCTGAATTGTCTGCCTCAACAGGAGTGTTTTTCAATATTTAAAAGCACACTACAGAATAGTTTGTCACAAATGTACCAGATATATCCAGCTTTGGGTAATTGAATACCCACATGTTCAAAGAATTCACAGAAGCAGTGCCCTTCCTGAATCAAAATGAGACTAGAATAAGAGGATATTTCACAGCTTTAGGAAGAAGTTCAGAAATGTTAAGACACCTTAAATGTACTTTATGAAAGTTTCAGCAATATTTTGAAGGGGATTTGCTAACAAATGCTAGAATGAGTTATTTTCTATGTAGTCAGGAGATTGCAGTGGCAAAACAAAACTTAGAAATAACATAGTTATACTTCCCCACTTAGAGCACCACAGCAGTCAGTGCAGAGGGGTGGCAAAAAGCAGTAATTACAGTTCATGGTTTCTTAGCTCTGGTGTCATCAGAGGTCAAATTCTGTAAGTGAGAATATCTTAAGTGTCACAGCCATAATAGTTTAATTTTTTTTTACAAAATCTTTTACCTGATGCAAATTAAGGAATGGCACATTTCCCCTTTTTAGCATCTTTTGCATAGAAAAAAGATTATGGAAGAAAGATTACATTTACCTTTCAAAATTTCCTTTCTTCCTTTCCCCATGTATGTTGGGAGGACCAGCTGTATATTGACTACAACTGTTACTTACTTTTAGTGGGATAACAGAATATTAGCTCTTGCCAAGACACAGATTTGCAAATAAGTAGATTTGCAAGTATTCAGGGCTCATCAGGATCATCTCTCAGAGGAGAAGTTGTTCTTATTGCTCTCATCCAGTCTCTTCATCTGCACTACTAATAGAGGAGAGCTCTTAGCCTACATTTCTTCTTCCTTTCCCCTTTTCTCCACTTTCAGTCTTCACATTTGCAAATTACATTATACGTACATGTGATATAATTACTTAAAAGATAAATTTTGGTAGAAGCTCATGCAGTTTCCTAGTGCAGGTGCAATTAATAACAAATGATAATTATATATCCTTATAAAATACTACTAAAGTCTGTAGAGTTCTTGTTTGATGGATTTTCATGAATCAACTTTTAGCAAAGGTGAGATAAGGTAAAAAGATTTCAGGAAATAAAATGTCTCCCTTCTTCTTTGGAATCTCCTCTACAATGGACCTTTTGCTGTGTTATGATCTCTGTTATTATTGGAAGTATCTTCTAGAAATATAATGTGTAGACTACTCCTTACATTTTCAATGTGGCCTATTAGACCAATTTTTGAAATTAAAATTTGCCAATAACCCAGAGGGATAGGACAGCCCTGATTTACAGCAATCTCTCAAGAAAAGTAGATACTCAGATCTGTTCTTTGCAAGTAAGTCACAAATAAAGGCTTTGAAAATGAGGTTTTGAAAAATTCAAGGGACTGCTTACTGACCATTTACTGTCACATGACAAAGTCAAAGAGAGAATTGAAACTTGTTAAGCTTCTGGAAATCATCTGGCCAAATGTCTTAATTTGCTAAAACAGCATTTAAATGTAATTTCCTAATTAATAATAATAATTTAAAAAAAAGTGAAAAGGACACTCAAAAGAAGTGGCAGAGAAACCAGTCAGGCCCAAGTACAAGTGAATCTTGTACCTCTCAAGAGACAACTCTTTGTGTGTATGTGTGCACGAGATGGAAACAGTGTCCAGTTTGACAGGATAATGTTCAGAAATTATGCAATCACTAATGGAAAGGCTGATAAATTAAGGATATAGTTAACAATATACCAAAATATTGAGGTCCAACATATTATTAATCAGTGAAATACTGGTATATTTCAGCAGCTGAAGCCTGATGTCTGGAAAAACCACATTAAACATTTAGAAACAATAATTTCTGGCATCCCTTTCTGTAAACGGATCCTACCAAAGTGTAATTTTTGGTGTATTTTCGGTTCCCCTTGTCTAAACATTTGTTTAGTGTTGTCATGTACTGCTAAACATCTGCCACATTTGATTTCGGACACAGTTCTGTTTCAACGATGAGTAAAAATGTTCCTGCATGTATATTTTTCAATCATTACTATTAAAAAATAGCTTGGGACTGAGTGCCTGCCTGAGCATTGGAAACTCCTAATTTTGTGTTTAAAAAGGTCCTTGCTCTGAAAATGCAAAATTTGAGAGTAATTTTAAAGCAGACCACTACAATAAACAGTGTTTATTTTCCATAGTTTTAAGACACTTCTTACAGCGGTTCTCCTCAAGAACAGCTAGTTTTAAGGTATCAATTATCTTTTAACCTCAAAGGTCAGCTCCAGACCTAAGAGACATCTGGTAGCTAGCCCATTGTTGTGGAGAGAAACAGCACTCTCTTGTGCAATGCTGATGCTTCACAATAATGTCATATATTTGCCTTGTTCACATTTAGAAAATGCCATTCTTATAATTTATGGAGTAACCCTGCATGGAAGATCTAACAGCATGCACACAAGAAAAGAAAATACCTAGAAAAGTACATGTGCAAATGTGTACTGTCTGCAAGTAAACAAAGTATATTTATCACAGCTGCACTAACACTCCAACATAAAATTATTGGATAGTTAACTATTCAGCCCTAATTTCATTTTAGATTACTTTGTTATTGGGAGTCTTGCTAAGAAATAGGATACTAAAGGAGGTGTTTAAGTCAAAATATACCTGAAATAGCTTGTAAAAGTATATGGGTGACCAGTTCTAAAAGGCACTAAGCTGCATCATATCTGTTTTTTTTAAAACTGTGTGACCTCTTTAAACTATAACCACCTTTATACTTCTCTGCTAGTACGATATTGTATATTTATATAGGGGATTATTAATAGCACAACTGCAATGTAATCAAATGCAGGATTCAATAACAACACGTAAGTTAAAATACCGTATGAATATAAAATTCCCTTTCAATCTTGCTCAACCTAATTTAGGGCTTCCCCCTGCTCTCTTTTTCTTACTTTGTTTTAAATAATGTACTTTTTCAGCTACCACTATGACAAGGAAGGTGAGAAAGGAGAAAGACAGCAGAGCAGGTTTATTTTGGTAACATTCTTGTTCATGTGGAAGAAGATTGCATTACATGCAGTTTGATCCCCAGATAAGAATGTTCAAAGAAACAGAATCAGAGGCCAATTATGAGCCTTCAGCCTTCAATCTAAAGTGAAGGATTGTGACGGTTTGCTTAAGATGAGGGCTTTTTGGTAAGTGAGCTGTGTTAGAGGAGTGATGCCCAATTAACTAATTGATCTGATTCAAAGCTGAAGCCTCTCATAAAAGAAAAAGGAAAAGTGATCACTTTGGAAAATCTTGCCATTTTCTCTTGCGATCATCCTAATTATCTTCTGATAAAAATGATAAAAGTGAAGGGGGAAAGAGAAAGGAAGGATGTGAGAAATTAAGAAGCACATGACCAGTTGTAATGTGTCAAATATTTTAACCCAAGGTGTAGCTGCTTTTTATTTCATCTAGGTGCAATGAAGTTTAATATAACAGAATTACATTTGAGTTCCTTTACAATAACTGAAGCCTTAGTGACAGATAAACAATTATTTAAAACTATTTTACAGAAGCTTATTTTATCAATCATTGTGTTTATCCCCAAGCTAACTATTAAGGAAAAAACAATCTAGATTTTTTTTTAGGTGGTTAAATGATTCATTTTACTTGTTTGGGCATTTGAACATGTCCATTGTAAATGTATTGATTAAGTTCCATATGAATTATTAATTCTATCAGAATTCTTTGGCCAAAGCGAAGTGTACACATAAACACCAGTATCATCAGATTAGAAATATGACTGGTGCAGAACTAAAAAAAAAAAAAAAAAAGATCAAATTATTCAGAAAGCAAAATAACAGAAAACAATGAATTCTTACCTGAGAAGAAGCAAGAAAATTAAGGTGCTGAGTGTTGAATCCTTTGGCCATTGAAGTTTACAAATGTTAGTGGTCTTAATATGCCAATGGAAACACAAGATTATGATTCAAAAACTCTTTGGTTACATTTCACACCAATAGTATCAGTGCTCTCAGTGTAATGTAATGACCTTGATGATGAACTACTGAAGCTCCTTCCTAGGGCTTGTGCTTGAGGTTGAAAACTGAGAAGGGTAGATTAATATGAAGAAAACACATGCAGGTCAAATACCTTGTCATGCCCAGTGCATTCACTTCAATGTACCTTCATAAACTTTAATGTATTTTAAAAAAGTATCCCTTTTCAAAGCTTATTAGTGATTTCAAGGGTTGCAGAAAAAAAACCAAAATGGACAAAAAGTCCTATCTTTTGTATGTGTTGTATCATTTCAGAGTTCAGCCACATTCTGTATTTTAGTCCAAGTGAATTACAGTAAACAAATGCGTTCAGCAAGATGCAATCTAAGCACCAGTAGCCAGCATGCAACATTAATCTGGAGTATTTTTCTCTGCACCTTCAATTCAGAAATTCCTTGCAATTAAAGACTGAGCCATAATTTTACACAGGTATGAGAAATTACTTTCCCTTATATTGAGGCTTACTTTTAATGTATGTGGCAGCTTTGCTTTGGCAGAACCCCTATAGCTGCAACATTTGCTTTCAGTTTTTGTTCTCCAGTGTAAAACTGAAATTATTTCTGTCAGTTTATGAAGGAACAGTTGTTTTCCTTTATAATTTTCTTTAATGCATCTGGAAGACTATTTTATACTGCTGTATTTTCACAGCTTATCTTCTTGTATAAATGTTTAAGTATGGATTCATGAACATCCTGAGAATGGTGGTAATTATCAAAAACCATATTCCCTTCCTCCTTTTCTCACTCTATAAAACACTTTCCTCCAAAGAGAGCTACTACACAACATTTTGTGGAATTGCTATGGAATAAGTTGCTACTCACTGAAAGCAAGGGATTGGATCTGCTTCTCAGAGTATGTTGTGTATAATGTACACTAGTATATGTTTGCTTTTTGAATTAGAAGTGTACAGAAAACAGCATGCTATGAAAAGCCAGTGTCCATAAAGGAGACAGAGAAGTCCTGCAAATTGATTCGAATAAAGGGAGAGTCCACTGAGGCACATGCCCACAGGGTTTTCTCTCTCACAGTTTTGGAGGGGGAAACCTCCCTTCATTCCAAACTCCTGGCCACACATTGCCCTCTTCCTTTCCCCATTCCTGAGGTGCAGAGATGGTACAGCCTTCCCAAACCTCATACCACACATGCCCTCTTGAATTTACCATTTTTCCCCAAAGTTCAGCAACTCAAGCTTGTGCAGATCCACTTCTCTGTTTCAGGAGCGAGACTGTCTGGACTCTGTAACAAACCTGCTTCTTGAAGTTAATAGAGAACTTAAGACCCATTTCAAAGAGGTAAACACCCATATCTTCACCAACAGAAATATTTGTAAACACCTTAGCACACATCTTCTCTATCAGAGAAGATAGTGAGCTTCAATACTAACAATTTGCTCTGGTCTGGAGTTGAAGAAGCTTGCAGTATAATGAATTACTGATTTGACAGTCACCTTACACCAAATTCAGAAGGCCCCTGTTTATATTCTAGCCTCTTAATCTTATCCTTTTGTCCAGCTTTGGAAAACCAACATGGCATGCTTAACAGCTAATTAGGGGCCCTGACCTGACATAAGAGAAGAAGGGTTTTGGGTCAAGAAGGTAATTAGGAAGAACTGAAAGACACAGTATCCTTTTCTCTCCTGTGCCCTCTTCACCCCCGCCATCCCCACTGCATTCTTGGAATGGAAGAAGAATGACCATTTTTGTGATTTTTCCCGTATCATGAATTCCCTCACCACAATGACTCCACTACCGTCTTCCATCCTACGTCCATTTGTTTGCTTCTACATAAATTTGCAAAGGAAACCACACCATTTTATTCAGATTTATTAAATGTAGGTGGGAATTGACAAAAGTTTCTCACAGATCCTTACTGCTTGTAAATTCATAAATCCTACAAGACTAACAATATTTTTTCATGAATTAGTTGATATCACTATTGCAAATGTAGATCAGAAAGTGAGAGCACAAGAAGTTTTAGATACTCATTTAGATCATTTCTACATATGCTTTCACTAGTTTAGATCATGTGCAAATATGCTTTGTAATAAAATGTAATTTTTAGAGCTATAAAAAACCCTCTCAGCTGTTCTTTTCAAACTAGATGTCTGAAATTTTTAATCTAATTTTTGCATAGATTTACTCAACATTCCCCAAACTTTTGAGTCATGGGTATGAATACACAGTTTCTCAATGCAGATTTTGTAGCAAAGCCACAGTGCACCTGATTATCAGTCTATCCTAACTCCAGCTTACTCCTAACTCCAAAAAGTATGTATTTTTCAGGATATGAATGAAGAATCTCCTAGGTTTACTTTAATCCGTTACCCTAGAACTCTTTCATAGGTTTCAGTTTTCATTATTGCAAAGCTTCTCTAGAATGGAATTACGTAAATTCAAAAATCTTACCAGAAGTAATAAATTGTATTAAAAAAGAAAAATAATCTACTGAAACACTCTGTTTCTTTTGCCCACTCTAATGAGTGTTAAAATTGTTAATCTGTGTGAGGGGAAAAGACTATGCAACTTTGTGAACAAGATAGAATGGGAAATATCTTAGGAACAAGAAGGAACTTAAAAGGTCTTATTCAGGACCAAGTATAAGATCTGATTTCCAGAAAATTAAATATTTTCAAGGTGTGAGTTTAACTACAGTATTTACAAATCTTTAGAGTGTGTGGGAAACCTGTACTGATTCTTTAAGGCACAGACAAGAACAGACAGATCTGGGCCAGTTTTTCCATGATGGAAAATAACAGAATTTTGTAATTTATTTTTTTGATCAATGAAAGATAATAGACACTTACACAAGAGCTAATAAGATAACTGATATGGAACATTCAATGCCACATTAAATGCTAAGCACAAGCATTAAAATACTTCTGTGTCTTTAAAAACATTTCTAATTAGTACATGATGACTAATGCTTTTGCATTTACAAGACATTCCCCAAAATGTCTTGTAAATTCATGTTGTTAATATCTAGAACTGATGCAACCCTAACTTAAATCACAGAGACCTGAGATATCTCTGAAATAAAACAGCATCTTGTAAAAGAATATACACTAGAGAAATGAACAATTTTAGATAAAAGACTTATGAAGTAAAATATTTAATTTTTGGTAATGATAAATGCAGCTACATTTTTTGTATGATCTGAACTTATCCATTGAAATGAAGCTGGACCACAGAAAAGAACGCAAACCTCCAAAACAGCCTAATTCTACTTTCTACTGAATTTCATGCTTAACTTCACATGTCAAATGTTTAAAAAACTGTGTGGGTGTTACTTAGATCTATATTTATACATATGAAAATAAAGCTAATACAATACACTTTGCACTGCATATAAATTTTTCTTCATAGGCTGTCAGTATATACTTAAAGATGCATTCAGTTGGGTGGTTCTTTCCTCTGCATCTGCAAAGGAAGTGCTTTTGAAAGTTTCTATATTCATTTCAGGAATATAAATTACTCAAGAGTATAAGCATATACAAATGTGTATTTTGAGTGTAAAACAAAATGTGGATAAAACCAAGAACAATTTTCAGTAAGTGATTCCACACTGAATAAGAGTCTTTCACTCAGGAGTTTGAAACTGACTTGAGCAAAGAATAGAGACCCAGTATTTTTAGATGGAAAGGGGAAAAGTAGTAAACTGCTTTGTTTCTAAAATGCAATTGGTTATTTTAAATTCCAGGTTCAGTTGTATATCTTTATAATTTATGTTCATTTTCAAATGCTGTTGCTAATAAGCAATTGTCTGAGTCTATAGTTCAGCTACATTGAAATATTGGAAAGATAAGTGTAACTTTTACATTTTTTCATACAATAGGAAATTATTATTTATAAGTAAGGATATTTAATTAAATTTGGAATACATATGAAGCTTTAGTCTGACAGTCTGTTTACTTTGTCACAAATTCTAGTGATGAAAACTTTACTAGAGATATTACAATATATATGAGGGAATAAAAGAGCAGTTGTCAAAGTTGGTACAAAGGGGCAGTTAGCTTGTATACAATGCTCTAAAAAACAAGTACAGACCAATATTTCTGCTTGCCAATTTCCCCTTCTTCAAGATGATTCCAAGACTGAGGTAACAGTCAAGTGTTAAACCCTTGCTAGTTTTTTTAAATTATTATTTTTAAATAACAAATGAAGCCTAACTGAAAATTTTATTGTTTTCATGTCCGCTTCCTACATGCATTAGCTCAGGATGTGATAAAGCTGCAGCAATTACCTATGGCCTTTTCAGTGACTAACGCCAAGTGATTTCCTGAGTACTCCTAGACAATGGGTCAGGAAATCAGCCTCGTGACCAGGAAACTTTAATTATTTTTGCATTTTTTTCTTGAAGCTAAGAGGCCTAAAACAATAGATGCAATAAAGTACTGTTCAGTTCATGATTGCAATGCCTATAAGCAGAGATGGGCAAAGAGATAAATGTCTGAAGTACTCATTTTAAATCCAACTCTTTTTTCTGATATTGGCACTTCTGGTCTCAATTATTTTTCATCATTGACACTTGCACAAAAAATTTTATATTTTGTTCAAAGTACACCAATATATTTGAATGCCATACAAAATTAACCACATCGTAATCATATGTAGGGTAATAAACATAAATTTCTATATGCACCACCACCACCAATTTTCACAACCAAATAGAAATTTTCTAACAAAACTTTTTTGTTGTTGTTGCTGTCATTCTTGAAGTCAAACAATTATTTTTTCCTTCACTTTACCTTGAAAATTTTGAATAACATCCCCATCAAAATTTAAGAAAGCTCCCAATTTCTTCAATGGGGTTTGATGATAGTGGGCCTGAGATATCAGCCCATGTCTCTTAAGCTTCAAATGATATTTTAGCTCCTTCTGTTCATAACAGAAGTGAGGAAAACAGACCTGGGAGAGAGTTTTTAAAACCTTCTAAGTATTGTGATTCACATATCACAATTTCGTAGCTATGCTTTAATTTTTTGTAATTTTAAAGAAGGAGAAAAAATTTATAAATACATAAGATCTAAGCTTTCATTTAAGCTAATAAAAATGATTTGCTGAGAATTAAAATGGCAAGATGATTCCAGTGGAACTCTTCTGTGAAAATGTAAGCTATAAGAAGAACTAGTAAAATTTCAAGCCTGACTCCCACAGGACTTAAAGAATAAATCAAACTGGGAGCAGACAGCAAAAGAACCATGTAACAAAATTAGTTAACAAAAAGAAACTCTATTTCCCCTACATGAAATAAAATGATGAATAATGGGAAACTGTCAAACTCCCTTGCCTCAGTTTCCCTAAGAAATGTTTAAATGACAGAATGAGTTTAATCTCACTGTTCAAAAAATACTTTGAAGTCTCTTTCTTGGTTGATTCTGTAAGAAGTGCAAGTTGGTGTAAATTTTGGACAGGTGTGTTATTTGGACAACCACATGGATCATTATTTTTTTTGAGCAGACTAATCTGGAGTTTGTTTGTTCATGCAATATTGTGCTCAATCTAACTCTAGATATGATGGAGAAGGAAATGGCAGAAAAGAGAATGTATAAACACCTTGACTATTCTTGTAACTCCCCTCCCTGCCAAACAACAACAAAAAAATTATATTATCAGTAGAGAAGTTGTAGTTTTCCTAGTGTTAGACCTCAGAACTTCAAAAAGGAAGAAAAAAAAATTTTCTTCACAGTGAACTCAGTCTTCAGATCAAGATGTGTTTTCTTTGGTTTTTTTACTTTCAGTAAACAGGTGTTTACTGAACCTTTACAACTGTTTGTTTGAACTGTTACTTTGGAAACTTACTTAACACACAGGATTTCTGTAAAATTAAATAAATTCAATTTTCCCATGGAAAATATATCTTTATATGTATTATAGATAGGCACACAATATTATATTTATTGAAAATATAATATATGTTGTTGAATATATTACAGCTCGAAGAGAAATAGCTTTGTAAAGAACAAAATTTACATCATTAAAATTTAACAAATATCTCATGCACTAAATTTACAATCCTTCCTGTATATTTGTGTTAAATATTAATAATTTTTTTATTTGCTGAGGGCCTTGCAGGCTTGAGAATTTATCAACAGAGACAGGATAGACATGTCTGAAAAGTTTTCAGTCTGGAATAAAGATTAAAGAAAACTGAAAGCTCAAGAAAAGACCAACAGTTTCAACAGGTATGGCTCCAGCTGTTGACACCACAAAAAATGATGGAAACATTTGAAACAGCAGTGTACATCTAGAATTTTTCATGGAGAGGATGATAATTAAATATGCTCTCAGAGAAAGGCAGGGCAAGGGATGGCTGAAGAAAATTGTGATAAAAACTGAGGATTAGGATACAGTAAGGAGTTTACAGAGAACTAAGACGATACAGCAGTAGAAGAGACTATTTTGTTTTACTTTCCCTGTAATGCACATGAAGTTTAAGTTAAAATGCATATTAAATAATGGAATTTCCTACCTGTGTAGTAACCAGAAATATAACAATAACACCATAAACAGCAGAACCATTGAAGTCTGGTATCTTGTATTTGGACTGTATTGGTACCTGGTATAGCACAAGATCCACTTAATACTTATTCCATACTTCTACCAACATTCCAGGCGATGTTTCCCAGTTTAAACTCTGTATTATTCCATTAAAATTGAGCTATGTCACAAAGCATTTTTTTTTCCCGTGAAGGACCTCTGTCTATGCCAAAGTAGTCCATTTGGCCAATAAACTTAAACTCTGTCATACAGAGGTGAGAGCTGATGGACAGATACAGAGAAAGAGAAGGGAACAAACTATGATCTCATTTCCTTTAGAGAACAGACTATAAATGACAAAAGCTTCTATAAACACTATCTCAACTTGTCTGAGTCTAAAGAAAGGTTCAGATCAAAATCTAGGCTCATGGCTGGATTGCATTTATTTTGAATTATTCCACTCATTTTCAATATGGTTTTGAAGCAAAAATTACTATGAGAAACCCCATGTAGTGATTCCCAAGGCTAAGCTTCCCAGGGGTTAAAGTTTCACAATCTTGAGCAAAACATTTAAATGTTCAGTACTGCTGTCAGCACAATACATCAATTAAAGTTCCAAGCAGTGTCAGTTGCACTTGTTTATTTCATATATTATATTTATCTTTTCCTGGATTTCAAGTACCTTCTGATCAGCTTTCTTATCCTTTGAAAACATCTGTACATAATTGTTTCAAACGAACAGAAACTTACTGCAATATCTATTCAGTTGTCAGACAATCAAGGTCATACAAGGTGCAAAAATGCTTATCTATATGAGAACAGGCTGAAATCACCCCTTACATAACCCCAGTGACTCCAATTACAACTTTGTTTTCAGTGGGGAAAATACTTGGAACTTGTAGTGGATTTTTCAAAGTCATCTTTTCCAAGACCCTTGGCTATAGTTCAGACAGGAATGTACGATTTAGAAGAGACCACAGGAGAGCTGTGATTCCTTAGCTTGGAGGTTTATGCATTTTTTAGGGGGTTTGGTACTTCCTTATGGTCTAAGGACTGAATCCAGTTGTATCCATCAGTTGCACTGTAAATTGATAATCAGTTCTGGGATCACAAATCAGAACAAGAGACTTGATCCTGCCCTTCCCCCGCCTTCTGCCTCTTCTCCCCCAAAGGCTTACAAAATAATTCAGAGTTCTGCTCAAATCTACAGGATATACCATGTCATGTATAGTATAAACATTGCAATATTTGATGGTTTTTAACTTATTCACAACATTTAGCTCACAAATGGATTTTAGCATCTAAAGTCATTTGCTTGTTCTAAAATTGTACTTGAAGCAAATATTTCTGTTTTCTCTCCAGTTTATGAATCTAAATAGAATTATAAACCAATAAAGATCAATATACATGCCAGGTAAAATGTAAATACATATTATGAGACACATGTATTCTGAAGTGCCTTTGCAATTCTAAATCCTCAGTTCAGACCACCGTAGGAGTATCTTACATCTCCTTCCAGAGCAGATTGAGAATTTTCCTCTAGAGCAATACAGACACACGGGAAAATATGTACCAAATTTAATATGCACTCAGAACCTCAACAGGGCATGAACTTGAAACCTGGAGCTGGTGTTTGTCACTTTAACTTTAAAAGTTAGATTCAGCTGAGTTACTAAAACAGTGGAAAATTCCTCTATAACTGGTGACAGAAAATTACAAATTAAAATATTTGGAATCAAGACCCAAAAGCAGAAAGAGAAAAGGCATGTAAAGGTATGGAGATCACTTCAGATCACATTAAATTATGTTTTGAAGGTGTTTGAAATGAAAGTATTATCTAAAGTTTTAAATATGTTTTTGAATCCCAGCTAATATGGAAATTTGAAGTTTACTTGTCACACGTGGGACATCATTTTGTAATAAAAAAGAAGTTTTATTGCTAAATTTATTTTAATTATTCTAGTTAAACTACGTGTCCACATCTGTAGCCATTTCAGCATGCATAAGTTAATGTGAAAAAACTGTACAGAAAAACTGAGCAGAAACAGAGGAAGAAGTCAAAAATTAAGAAAGCTCTTCAAATAATGTGATAGAACTTGAATTGGGAATTTTTAAGCCACACAAATGAAGAGGCCAAATTATTAATATTTTTTCCCCTTATGCTTTTCTGGTGACCCCTTCTATCATTAACAACCTTGAATAACATTTATAGAACAGGAATAGAAAAGTTCAGACATGATTAGAAGATAATAGAGTTGTTCCTGCCAGAAAAGTACTTCAAAAAATTTGCAAACCTGAACAGTGACAAAATCTAACCCCAAGATACAAATATCCAAGAAAAATAGCATGAAATCTTAATTCTGTGTAGATCTTCCAACTGATTTTCATGGCCTTATGCCGCTGAAGAAAAAAATGCATCTTACATACCAAAAAGATAACCCAACTTTTTTTCTGGTCCCTCGAAATGTGAGAGTTTAGCAACTCATACATGGATTAAAATAAGTTGTCTTGGAACAATTTAGAAGAAACTTTTTCTGTCCTGGGAATCCTGCCAAGTCTCTCTACCCTTGTAAATTCAAACTCCTATTATCCAATTTTTCACATTAAATTTTTTTTCTCTGACATGCAACCCCTTTTTAATATGGCTTCCTGGTCATTTACATAGTTTTGCCATTGCAGATCTAATCCAGTCCTCCGAAATATTCCTATTGAGTTTACCTTTTTAACTACTCAGTCACTTACCAGCTTCCACACTTTACTGCTTCACTTTTATACACACTGTTTATTCAACTTAGTCTCACTCTACTCTATTAACATAAGGGCCTAATTCTCTGCAAGCTGTATCATTCTGGATTTTGTTTGCTCACCACTTTTTTAAAAAAATGGCACCAAAACCAGCAGCAAAATCAAAAGGAGATTTAACCACAGATAAAATAAATTGTTTAACTTCTTTCTTACTTTCCTTCTGAATTATGCAGGGCCTGCATTCATCTAGCCAGTTTTCAAGCCATTCATTCCTTCTGCTTTTCTTTTCCAAATTAAGCATCCTTTTAGTAGTTGATATTTTGAAAAGTAACATTGAGGTAGTTATAGAAGATAACATAATCACATAGTCTTCCTTCAATAAAATTTGAAAGTCTTTCAATAAAATTGAAATCCTTAAGTCTTTCATTCCAAATACATTTTTACATCTCTCAGAGAAGGTAATACTTCCTACACTTTAGAAAACCTTTACATTCAGTCCAAAATAAGTCAAAATATATGTGACAGGTACCCATAAAAGTCAGAATTGTGATGAAAATCCATAATTAGGCTTCAGCCATCCAAACGGAGATTTCATTATAGAAAAATTACCTTGTTTGAGTCATAATTACTATGGAAACTCCAAATGAAATGGCAACTTGAGAAAATGGGTATTCCTGTCCTATACCTTGTCTATACTCCTCATCTTGTCTGCATGAGATCAAGGTAAAACCCACTGAAAAGTTTATCTCCCTCTTTTAGGTAGTTTTTTCACCTCAGCTTCTTTACTTTACACACTTTTCCACCTGACATCTTCAGATACTCAATCTCATTTAAGGCCTCCTGCTCTTCTAAAGGAAGAAACACCTCTATGTCCAGCATGCATTAAATCTCAACCCCTTGGCTTGAATTCATACAGAACCTCAAGACTCATTAGACCTGCCAGAAATAGATTTAGATATATTGAGAAAAGGGATAAAGGGAGAAGTTATAAAAAGAAGTGTTGGTCTTGGTTAAAATTTTATGCATTGAGTATTCATGACAATCCAATACAGTAAAATATGTGACTATGATCTGTTTCTTAGGTAACTGTACTTTGCATGAGAATTTAGTGATCCAATTGGAAAACTGCACAGGATGAAAAATTTGTAAAACCTTCAAACTTTCCTGAATAATTTTGTGAGATTTATTATTTTACAACAAAAGTCCTATGCCCTTACTGCATGGACAGCTGGTAGCAGATATTTGTGTTTAGAAATGTGAGCCATCCTTTTATTTTAGATCTGAGAAGAATTACTAAGAAAGTTATTTTGCTGAAGAGAGGAGAACTATGTGATGTGGGTGTTTGCACATTCATCAGAAAAAGAGAAGATGCGATGAAAGACTTGGGAATTTATGTGAAAGCTTGTGCGGGGGAAATGTCTAAAATGAAGCTGTGAGGCAGTTAAATCTCTTACTAAATTTACCAAAGATTAAAAAGTAAAAATTATCATTGAACTGAATAACAAATGAAGAGAAATAAGTCACAACTTCATGTTTCCATTGTATTCTGGTTTTCACCCCATGCACTTTTTGCATGTAAGCAGAGTTTTGTCTTGTCATGGTTGTGCAATTGTGCACACTGAAAATGAATTTTAAAAAAATAGCATGCAAAGAAACCATTTATAAACAACTCTGGTGTACACAGCCATTAAATAGGCATGTGTGCAGTTCCCCTGAAAGTGTTTTTTCCCAGAGTAACCTAAGAAACAACCATTCTGTTAAACAGTATCTTAAATTAGTTAGGGAAACATATGGTGTGCCCTCCTATAGAGGCTATATTTTGACTATAGCTTTCTGAACTAGGTTTTGGCATGAAATATCTGCCCAAGGACATACAAGGTCTTTACATGAAATACAACTTGTAATATGCTATCAATAATGATTTACAGCTGTGAATGATTAGATATTAGGTTTATCAGGGTAGGGTTTTGTATAATTTGGAGAAATATTTTTCTTATGTAAAACTCAAAGTAGAATAACATCTGTTTTGGGGGAAGGACACATTTTTCTGAGTCAGTGCTGGTGGGAGATGAAGTACATAGGTGAGGTAAGTGAAGTGGAGAGAACCCAAGGCGTTCTGAAAAATATTCACACTTCATTTATTATACACTTTCATGTGAGCATGTTTACTTGTCTTTTCATACAGCTGTAAGTTGGTTGCAATTGCTTTCCTAACAAAACTGCTGCAATTGGGAAACATAGGTGCAGGCACTTAAACAGAAATGTTCATTAATACTTCATTTCTTACAAAAAACCAATACTATAGTTCCAGTTTACAATATTATATTGTACAGCCATTTATTTCTTTAAAGGAAATTCCAATGCCTGTACATCTTTTTTGCTATGCTACTGCAATTAAATATAATAAGTGAGGTACTTTTTATTTTTATTTTTTCCTAATTGACATGGTAGTAATCAGTCAAAGGTTAGACTCAATGATCTTAGAGGTCTTTCCCAGCCTGGATGATTCCTTGATTCTGTGCTATGCAACTTGCTCCACCCATTCTTTACGAAGGCATGAGGCATCAACATAATTTTCTGCTCAATTTCCAATCAGCCAGAGTGAGAACATAACTCCTGCTGATTTCTATGAACTGGAACAAGTGCCAGAGTCAGTATTGCTTACCTCTATGCTGATTTGTCAATGCCTCACAATGCAGGTTAATTAAAACCCTCACATTTTCAATACATCTATCAGAAAAGGGTATGGCTAAATATGCACATTCCACAATAGGGTTCAGCATTTTGTACACTAACATTAATCTTAATAAAATCTTTACAGCGGCATTATTGCAGACGCTAAAATGCACTACTAGGTGCTCCAGGATTTATTGTGCAACAACTTTGCATCATGGTGGAGACTGCCCCTGTAGCCAGAACATTCTTTCAGCAGTACTTTAAAAGCAGCCATGAAAAAAAGCATTTGAGAAACTGGAGAAAGAGGAAGTAAGAGCTCTAGATTTGATTTGGAAGTACTAACCCAACACTTCCATTACTTTCTTGTCATGAGAAGGAGCAAAACTTGTCTTTTCTAAAAAGACAGAGAATGAAGTTTCAACTGCTTGTAGCAGTCAAGTATTCTGAGCTAAAAATCAGCTTTAACTATGAGGTGATAATATGTGCTTACATGAACATTAGGATTCTCCTGTTTAATAGCTCAGTGGATCTTAGTTTGTCGGTGGTTGTGTACCATGCAAAAACCATTGCCAGCTAAAATTAAAAGGGAAATTTGTATCTTCTGCTTGGATGGTGTATAAGCATATAATTATACAAACATACACACCTCCACATCTACATTAAATTTTTGCTGCTAAAATTTGTTTGCCATTTTTCTTTACTTAAATTTATGTTAAGTTTACTATAGTTTACTTTGAGCTAACAGGCTGTTGAGACATCTCATACACTGAAATTGCCATTTGGGTTATATACTTTGCAGTTCTGTAATGCAATAATGCATCCCTTAAATCTCTTCAGTATTCCACCTTGGGGCTTAATCCAGTTCAACTGCATGCAGAGCACTAATTGACATTGTCTGGTTTCATGACCCTGGTCAAATGTTTTACAATAATTACAGCAAACAACATAAACTTGCTGAATAAGCATAGTCTGTGTTGATGTCAAGAAGACTGGCTGTTGTCTTTAGAGACTTCTAAGACAATAGTGACAGATATTTTTGCTCAGTAACTGTTTTTCACTTGCAGCTGACCATCTTCCAGTGCTGTTAAAACACTTTATCCCTGCTTGATTTTGTTTTCTTCAGTGTACCATAACTAACGATGTTTCTACGCTCATTTAGCAAGTGAAAATGTGTGTCTGAAAGTTGTTTGTAGTGACTGCTACTATACAGATAATTTCTGCACATAATTTATATGTTTAATGTACACCCATGGCAGTCAGATCAGAGCTGCTTAGCAGTAGGCACTGAACAGGATTCTTTCATAAGGTAGTTTCTTAAACAATAGCTTTAAATATTGCGGATTAAATAGAATAAGTTTAAAGTCTGAAAAGGCAGATTGAAGAAATTTAATCAGGTTTTGGCAGAAGGAGTAGATACCTTCTTCAATTACCTCATGTTATTGCCAAGGCATTTTCTTTAGGTTTAACAGCAGAAATCCAACCATGATGATGAGTTCTTCATTAACAAGGACCATAAAACAGATTCATGTTTAGCTTTAAAATCTGCTGAACTGTGTTTCATAGCTGTTGTCTCCTGGTATGAGTTTTTTTGTATTTTGACTTTAAAGTTCAAAATTTATATTTATTAATATAAATATTAATATAAATATTAAAGAGAACTTCAGAAGGAAAGTCTGCTCTACATCAGGAGTGAACGCTTTAGTCTTGTAAAAACGCCCTGGTTTACAATGTCTTTTCTGTCCATAATGAAGTTAAGCATAAGAACTATAGAGGATTTAAGATATGCTGTTGTCAGTTAGTTTATTTTGACTATTAGTTTATTTTGCAGTTCTTATAAGGTATGTCAGGCCTACCTTGTAATGTGCTTGGACATAAGTTGTAGTATAATAAACGAATGTTTACTTAGATTATCGTTTCAAATTACTGGTGGAAATAAGTGCTCTCTCTGGCCTTGGGAAGGTACGGTGCTGGCCACCTGTCTCTGCCCCCCCAGACTTGCTGCTGTGGAGCATATGCAGCAGAAAGAGCAGTTAGATCCTGATCTTGCTCTGAAGTAATGAAACATGTCAGCAGCTGTTTTCCTGCTTATTTAATGCAGTGTTTAACTCTTCCTTAGCAGGAATTTAGAAGTCTGAAGAGACTGGAACACAACTAACCAGATTTATTAGACAAAGCCATGCCAGTGCAATCCTGTATTTCCCATCAAGACTTTGTTTCCACTACACTCTAAGAGAAAAATTTGCATAATGGGCAAGTAAAATTGCATAAATTATTTAAGTTTCCAGACAAAAGCAGCTGCCTTAAAAGAAAAATTCCTCCTCTTAGACATTTAGTCCACAAGCATTATTACAAAGGATGAAATAACTTCCTCTTCATAGTAAAACTCCAGTTAGTTGCAGATTATCTCTTTGTCATGGCATAATACATTAGAAAATGTTTCTGGGTGCATATACTTTTATGGAAATCACTGATAGATACATACTATGGAGCACTATACAAATAGTTAGTCTAAATACAATAGCAGTTAGATAAGAGGGAAAAATAAACAAGTTTTACTGTAACTTGGAGGAGTACAGAACAGGTACGTAGCAGATGAAGGGCAGCTGTACTCTTCTGTCTCAGTCTTCTTCCTTCAGTCTCCCATTCTTCTCTCAACACACATCACTCCTAGGCTATTTCTTCCATTAACTTCAGTAACCTTTACAGAAGAATGAATATTATTGGTTTAAAACATATATGCCCCAATATGCATACATTCATGGATAAAGAATGATTGACTTCTGTTAGATAATTAAATTTAGGCAGAGATATCACATGTGAGGTAGTGCACAGACTTGTTGAAGACTAACCCTAACCCTAGGATGTAAACGCAGCCCTGGGCTAAGGCTGGTTCCAAGGAAAAAGCTGTGCAGGAAGCCACGTTGTGGCAGTTTTGTGTTCCCCTTGCATCAATAACTGCTGGAGTATGTGTATGCAAAACATCTCTCACTTCTACAGTGCTATTTATTTCTTTATTTGTGCAATCACTCTCTAACACCCAGAGTTCAGATGTAGAAGGGATTTTACCTCTATCACATTCTGCACAAATGCACAATGGTGTCATCCCAAGCAAGGCAGATCAGAGGCAACAAACGTGGGAATGCAGGAAAGCAGAATGGCACTGGTTAGCATCCCCTCCATGAAGCAAATAGTAAATTTTTATTTTAAGCACCACAGTAACCAAAGTACTAAAGAAACTATTTGAAGGAGAGGTAGCCTTTTTGGAGTATTTACACCATGAGCGACAGGAAAAGACCTATTCTATTGTTAAGTGTCCTGCTTGGACCTATAAGTTGCCTGCTTAACCCAGTAATTTTATCTTTACTTGTCTTTTAATGTTCTTTTTTCACTTTTTATTGCACTAAATAACTTCCTTACCGAAAGCTGATTAATATTACACAATTTAATGATCAACAATGTTTGCCACAATTAATATATTTATATTAATATATTTTGAATAGATTATCTTATATTAACATATTTTGAAATGCACAAAGATTCATTTTCTTCATGTTTTTTCCAAACTACCAACAAAACCTATGTAAAATCATCCCCCCAGAAATTATGGAGGAGAAAGCAAAAGCCAAAAGTTCTACTGAGCCCTGTGGGTCATGGAAAGATATTTTTATTGATAAATTCAAATTCTAAGACTTCATTTGCCATCCTTAATTCATTCACAGGGAAATAAAGTGTGAAACCTCACTAGTTTTTTGTAGATGAAGCCTGTTCAAGAACACAATTACACAACTGACATAGCTATGCATTTGCTTAATAAGGGATAAGAAATTTAAACCAGATATACAGCAACATTCTTTTATCTTTTATCAAGGTGGGTGTCCATGGCTCTTTGAATTTTGAGCTTTCAGAAATAACAATACCAGCAAGGCAGTTATAACATGCAGCTCTTTGTGAGATTTCATTTAGGATTGCTGCAAAGTTACTGAGAAAAAGAGCAGTAAATATACAGTTTAAAAAGCAAACAAAATTCTAATGTTACAATACCTTCTCTTTGTTATCTCCCTTGTATGCAAAGACATACAACCCTGCTTTTTGCTGTGTGGAAACAGAAATATTATCCTGTGGGCTCTATATGATAGTGATGGAGCAGATGGTGCTTTCTGTTCTCTCAGAAGTATCTTAAATCACATAAGCAGAATTTCATTAGCAGTTGATCAAAATTTGGTATTTTTGATCTGCTTTAGGTTCTAAGTCTCTATGAATGAAGTAGATGATGGCTAATCTAATAAAGATACAATGAGATACATCCAGTAATATTTCTCAGTCTCAGCTTTTGTTGTAAACTAAACCAAACATAATTCAAAATTAAATTAGAGCCCTTGATTATTTTGAAAGAATGCATTTCAGGGGTTTTTCTAAAGTTGCAGCTCAATTTGCAAATAGAATTAAAAATCCATGAAAACCAAAAATTATTTGGAACACGTTCCAAGTTTGAAGATTCTGAAAGAGTTGATGTGCATCCAAAACTGATCAAAATGTTTTCTCCCTTGTGGGGACCTTGTCACAATCTACAATTTCCTCATATGGGTTAGGATTGTGTAGTTTAATAATTAAATGAACAATGACATTTACTCTGACACTGTGTGGAGAACTAAAGATGTGAGTTTGGTTGGATTTTTTTTTACAACTGTTTCAACACAGAAGACAACAAATTAGACAGTCACATCTGTCTATGTAGTTATGTAGAGCTATTTTTATTATGGAATTTTCATGAATCCAAAGGATTGTAGATTTCACCTTACTCTAAATTTCATCTTCTTTCTTTTTTTTTTTTGTCTTCAAATCTCAGTGTAGGAGAATGAAGCTGCAGATACCAAAGATTAAATTATAGCACTGTTCCATTTTATCTGAGGAAACCTTTTCTTATCCATAGTGATTCCTTTGAGTGATAGAAAGTCAATCACAATAAAAGGTAAAAACTGAATACAAATACCTCAAATTTAAGTTCAGTACTCTTAAGTTCAAGATGATCGTTCTCCTGTTGTGAGACTTGATTTGATATTTTTTGTTTAAATTGCTCTACCTGCACAGAGTAATACAGATATCCCATTTCTGGAAATATCTAGACTTGAGACTCTTTTTTTCTGAGAGTCTAATTAATTTGAAGACATCTGCATTAGTGAGAAGTAGAAAACATTAATGATATCACATTAGTCAGAGCCGCAATTCATTACTTCTTGACTATCAAACCTTCTATCTGACCTAAATACAGTCCAGTTTCTTTGTGACATCCAAGTCATTTGTCTCAGAGTCTTCAGGTCACACATATTCACACATTTCTTTGAATTAATTTTAATAAAAAATTCCACCGCCCCAAAAGTATTCTAGTTATGCTTAAATGTAAACACAAAATCACATTTGAGGGATGAGGTGTCAAGTTAGTTCTTGTGTTATCTGTTAGAGCTTGTTAGGTTGTGCTGTTTACATTAATTTGATTTAATGTCCTTAAACATACAGCACAAGCCAAGACTAAACAACAAATGCAACAAATATATCTGCAGGTTTGTGATGCACAGATGTAGGCAAAGTTGAAAATGAAACAAATTAAAATAAATTTTTGACTGTATTGTTAATTGACAAGATATCAGGACTTTATATTGGTAAGACTTTGAGCCAGACCTGCAAAAGAGAAACTACATTGCATTAAACTCCTACGCTCCCTGTGGCTCAGAATAAGCAAATCCTTTGTGTTTGCATTCTCCCTTCAAATTATATATGTCATTGATCCTTCAGTTCACATCTTCTCTGCTGGTGTAAATTAGCATTGAAACATCCAAGCAATGTTTATGTAAACTGAAGAACTGACATTAACTTTTAGTTCCTGAACTGAGCACAAATTTGACAATGTATTCATTGTGCACATGAACATGACAGATAAAAAGGGAACATTTTGTTTCTTCCAGTGTTATACTGTATTGCTATACTGCACAAGTGAAAATAGAATTTTTTTTAATTTGAAGTTCAACTCCAATAAATAAATTGTGAAGAAAAATAGATCAAACTTCTTTTTTTACCTTTTCTTTTAGGGATCAAAGAAAAGCAATAGTTACTAACATTCATTTAATGGAACATTCATGAACTCTGATTAAATAACATTCATGGAACTCTGATTAAATTCTTGTGTTGTAGTGTTCCTTCAGGTTTAAATAAATTATTGGATTTATGCCGAAAAAATGGGGTCTACACTAACACTGAGGAACTTGTTTGGCCCATTACACAACTGGAGACGTACAGTAATTGAAAGAAAATGAATAAACAAATAATCAAACAAACTTTTTCTGAGATTTATGCTAAAAACAAAATAAATCCTTAATGACAGAAATACCTGTAAATTGTAGTAATTCACAGCTGTACAACTAAGACAGGAACATGGGTTATTTCAGGTCTTATTATTGTTAGTTTTTATTAGGACAGCAACTAAAGGCCAATAAACAATGAAACGTGATTATGCTAGACAATAGAAGATAATTTCCTTTCATAGAGTATTGATCACATATTAAGTGCACAGAATGTGGAGCATCCTAAATATCATCAAGATAAAAAATGGCAGAAAGACTAAAGGAGTCTCCCATTTTTTTTACTATTTTTTTAAAGAAGTTCTTGTTAATGAAAGCTAAAATCCATGGAGAAAGGAGGGAATGTAAATAGCAGGGTTGTAGGTATGTAAAAGATAAAAAGGAAATATGGAGAGGAAACAAACATGTTGCAGATAAAAAGGAAGAGTTTTTAGGACACACCTCCAAGCCCTGATCAGAAAATGCCTTTCATTACTGCAGGAACAGGGAGGTCTCTGACCACACAGCCAGCATTAGAATTGCTCCTTATGCAGGAACACCTCACACAGGCCTGTGAGTAGTCTGCCCCAATATCCACAGATGTAAAAGATAGTCACGAATACTGTCACCAATGCAATGTGACATCACAGGCATATTTGTGGCTTTAGAAAGAACCATGTTGTATAAATGAATAACACTGTCATTTATTCCTTCTCTAGTTTATTATGTTGGGTAGGTGATTTCAGTTTTGGTTTATTTTTTTCTTTGACTTTTTATGCATCAGAACTACTTTTTCATAGAACTGTGCTAAGGAGATTTCTCTATATACTGCTATAGTGATAAGTTAAGGAGAAAATACTTGTTTATTACACTATAGATATTCCTTTTTTCAGAAAAAAAAATTTCACTACTGAGGTTCTGAGTAAAAGAAAAATATTCTAATGTTTTTGATTCAAGATAAAAACAATACACTTTTATTTAGCTCCAGGACATGATCAAGCAATCCTTCTTCAAGTCCATTCTCCTTTCTCTTCCTATCTAATTACCAGCACTAAAATATATCTTCATTTGTGTTTCTTCTGTTAAGTAATACTAGAAGTGAAATCAAATTGAGGGTTCATTTAAAGTAATCCCATAAGCACATCAGGCCTTAAGCTCATAAGGTCTGGGATAATTCAGGAAATATTTGATATCATTTTTAATGTAATACAGACTGTCTTCAAGGTTCATTTTTTTTCCTCACTTAAGAAAGTATTGAAATTTTTGTATCATGGTGCAAGATTTAAAACTGCATGTTATGTACTGCATACATATAATGTTTTCTCTAATAAATACAGATTAGAATTAGACTCTTTGAAGTAAATCTAATAAATCACTTGAATGACATCAGGACTGTTATGTCTTAGAGTCATTATGTGTAATTGGCTAATGGTGTATTTACTCTTGTGCTATTGGATCACCCTCAGGGATAATTCCAGTAAGTCTTGAATCTCAAGAAGGATTTCTCTCTAGAGGTAATTTTTTTTTTTTTTAGTAAAGAATGCTAGCTAATTACTTTTATTTAAATTCATTTGTAAAGCAATAAATCTGTCTTGAGGTCTCACTACATTTCAAGTGATGAATTTGATGCTCTCTGATGCCTTAAATTTCCCCCTTGAGCCAAAAAAGGTGATGAGAAAAGGAAAGGAAGCCCCAAAATCCAGAGTTCATGAAATGCAGTATTAAAACCATATGTAGCATATTCAAAGAGGATCTCAGTCAGTGCCTTCTGGTTAGGAATTACTATAAAAGACTAAAATTTTTGTTTAAAAGGAGAAGTATAAACTTAACATACTAAGGGCATAGAAGATTTCTCTGGAAGTATGGAAGGTAGCCAATACTGGGATTCTATTGTCTAATATATCATGATTCTCAGAAAAGAGTACAGAAGCTATAAAAAATTGTAATCCTCAATGCCATCTTGTAGGAAGACAAACACATATTACATATTCAAAATTATTTTTTCTTCTCTCTGAATAGCTCTATATCTCATGTATTGATTTGCAGATGTACCTTTAAATATGGTTCTTATAGCTTATTGAAAATAACAAACTTTTTTGAAGGTTCATGTAATAGGAAATTTGGCAGCTCATAAACTCACATTTACTGTGCAGTAGAAAAATAAACTGAAAAAATATCAAGAAAACCCTAAAAAATTCTTGGTTTTAAAGCAAAAGGAAAGGGAAAATTATAACAAAATACATTTACTGTTTAAAGATAATTTGCAAAGGTAGGTGCTTCAAAATGACTCTGCAACATGTTTCAAAGTAATAATTAATAAGATAAAGATATTTAAATTAAGCAAAATTAAATAAATTAATAAAATAAAATAAATATTTAGGACTTTGACATTA
Source organism: Onychostruthus taczanowskii (assembly GCF_017590055.1). Lineage (NCBI taxonomy): Eukaryota > Metazoa > Chordata > Aves > Passeriformes > Passeridae > Onychostruthus > Onychostruthus taczanowskii. The sequence continues at coordinate 22,036,404 of NW_024496525.1, forward strand.
AACTTCAGAATTACTGGTTTCTTTTAATTAGTTTCCTTCAGCTGCTAGCTTTAGAATGTTTTATTGGAAATGTGTGATTCTAATTAAGACACAAGACCTTTCTGGAGATATTATTTCTAGGTGAGCAGTAAAATTTGTAGTACGTGGACCACACATTCCAAATTGATTTGAGGATATCATTACCTTTTCTGTCTTCATCCTAGAGGCTAACAAATTCACCTTGGAATTAAATTATCAATTTAATAAAACAATTTGCTGTAATTTTATTGCCATAAAAATGTTATTCAGCAAAATATGAGGTTTATTCTAAAAAGCCTATTGCTTTCTATTCAGTTCCAGATTGACCAGTACCCATCCTTTCCATTTTGTTTCTCTCTCTGGGCAGTTTGAACTAGAAGCATGATGTAAAAAACCTGAGTTATTGGAATATTCTTGATTTTAATTAAGGTGGTAGAGCTTTTGGTTTTCAGTTGAAGGTTGGGATGTAATCATCAGATGGAGTGGAAGAACAGAAACTGAAAAGGTAAAATTGCATTATTATGGACAAAAGTCTTTCAGCCTGAGCTGCAAAGATGAACCAAAGCTTTTAGCTCAAAGAAAGAAATCCTATGTGCCTTAGAAAAATAAGGCTGATGTGAAGAGAACAGGAATCAGCTTTTTTAAAGGACCTGTTCTTTAGACTGTAACAAGGTAAACAGTGTGATTATTAGAAACTATGTTCAAGTGGCAAGATGTGCAATGGAACAAGAAAAAGTATTTACCATTAATTTCCCTGACACGTCTTTGGTACTAAGTGCACAAAACAATAACTTGTTAGAGGGGTTTGGGAAATTTTAAATGACTAGTTTATAGAGAATCAAGTTGACAAAAGAGCAGCATATAAAGCTGTCCTTAACATCTAACAATCTATGTCAGTAACGGTTGTGGATGACTGCAGGCCAGATAAATAAGAAGTACTAATAATAATGTTTAATCAGATAGTCTTTTGAGAAAATTATGCTAGCTGAGTTTGGTGCAAAAATTTGGGTTTGCACTTGTTGATATATGGAATTATTCTGTTGCTGAGATATATTTCTGTGACCCCCACAGTGGTAGCCTTTCTATACCTTTTTCATCAGTTTAAAAGTTTAAAACTGTGGTGATGACAAGGATTTTTAAAGGCTGAGAGGAGGTGGCTGCTCCTTTGAAACCAATGGTCCATGCCTTTATTTGGTTCCTGGTAGATTGCTCTTGTCTTGCAGTGAAATGTTGTGTCACAATTCCTTGTCACTTGATCTAGGAAGGGCAGGTTTGTGATAGATGGATATATGAGCTGAACTGGAGTGTTGGCAGCCAATGGAACTGCACTGTGGTGGGCGTGGTCAGGTAAGATGCCACTCGAGCTGCTGTCATTGACACGAGACCACAGACAGGTTGATCTTGGGTAACTTTGCCTAAAGAGAGTAACTCTTCTCTGTTTAGTGGCACTTTGACTAATCCATGCATGTTTTTGTGTAATGTTGCTTGTTATATGGGTGTTTTCCGAACTGCTTTGACACTGATTCCAGAAACCAAAAATGCCATAAAGAAGCTGATACATTACACTTTGTTGGGATGAAAAATATCAGACACTAATAAGTTCTTTTAGCCCAAAATTGATGAAAATCATTTCTTCTTGGTCAAATTCAAGGTACATTTCTCTAGTTTGTTTGGCTTGTTTTTTTCCCTATTGGTAGAATTCTCTGACTAACAGAATATCATTATCTATTGAAAGTACAGATAATTGCAGTAGTTGCAGTGCATAAAACATATTTCTATATCATTTAAGAAAGGTGTTTAAAGCTTTATCAGTACATTAAAAGCAGCAAAAATGTTGTATCATGCTTTTTGTTTTATTAGTAGGTTTATGGTTTGATTTGCGATTTGGTAGTTTTCCTTGGTGCAGTTTTCCTTTTGTCTCCGCCTTTTTCCCAGTTATGTTGTCAGCCAGTTTCTAGTTTCTATTTCTCCAGACTTTATCCATTTACTGAAACTGTTTTTTCTTTCTTGGAAGTTTATTGGTTCACTTCTGTTATCCCCGCCTAGGTTTTTTACTCCCAACTCTCCTGATTTGTTGAAAGTTGGGCCTTCCTTTGACTTTCTCCCGAGATATAAGTCTTTGTTTGTCCCTTGATCAGGGCCCAGGAGAGGAAAAAAGGGGAAGTTTACTATCAAATAAAGTTTCCCTGGGACCCATGTGCACTGCCTGTGTTTTATACTGCGCCGAAACAATTGACAACTGGGATTCAAAGGAGCTCCAGGGGAAAAACTGCCGCCACCCTCTCTTAACATCAGCTAGCTGGGGAAAGAGAAGCGGCACAAAAATATTCCAGGCTAATTACTAATGCAGTAGTTCATATATCTTTATATTTTTCTTCATTTTAATGATGCAGAACTCTGGAGGTGAATTTCTATTTTGATATAGACTACAGATATACACTACACAACTGTTCATATGGAATGTCTATTTCTCATATCTAGGAACTAAGGAAATCATCACTTAGAGCAACTTTCAAAAAATGTGAGATGAAAGAGAAGATTTACATCTTTGAAACATCTCTTTTTTCTTTACAGTCTGTCTTTAACACAACAGAATATGAACAAAATATATTTTAAATGTCTAACCAACCTCAATTTCTTCTGTTTCCAATATATTTCCTTGTTCTACCAAATAACAAACAAAAAATTAGAATCATGATTCACTCATTTGCAGGTGATCTATGATGCAATCTGTAAGTCCTTACAATTGTGTTTCTCAATCAGCACTATAAACAACTCAATTTTTTGAATATACTTCACAGATAACATATTCAAGTTTGATTTATTTTATGAAGGTTTTTTAGAAGGAAAACATACCTAGGAAGCACAAGAAAAAGTAGGACTTACACAAAAGTAAACAAATCATCACTTTTTATACCACTCTAATTTCTTACTTTAATAAAGAAGTGAAATTACAACAGAATTGATTGTATTGGTCTTACAGTTCAGTAAATTTCAGTTCAGTGACTTTTCTTCTGATATATAGATAGTCTTGGAACCATGAGGACAAAAATCCCATTGCAATATCTATTATTTATCCAAAGTCAGACCTTGTGACAGGCCTTTTTATATTTTGTTATCTGTCCTTCCATGTCCAGGCATAGAATCTAGGCATAACTTGGAAGCTTCTATCTGCTAAACATACAAATGTTTCATAGCAGAAGACAGCCATAAAATAACTCAAAGGATACTTACACTGCTTCTGTCAAGATTGCAGGTTTTATATAATTTCAATAATCAGGTCTGTGGTTATGTTGTTCTGATTTCAGGAAGAGGTGGGACCATTGTATTTGGATATGTTTATGTTTGAATTGAGGAATAAAATAAAATAATGGTATTATTATTCAAAAAATTAAGTTATGGAAAAGACCTCTTCTGTGTGTTATTTTGTTGGAAGCAATGGACTGGGCCAGTGGTATTTCAGTGCTTGGTGTGACAGGTAGCTGATATCACTGAAGTGTGAACCAAAGCTCAGAAAAATGCCAGGATATAATACTATAAGCTAACAGGCATATTTGGGGATTTTACTCAAATTTTAATTTGTCTCATGAAGAAAAGCACTCTGCCCTCTGACACAATGAACTTAGGTGCTTCTCAGCAAGTCAATAAATGCCTATTTTGTTCAGAAAGTTCTCCAGTGAGTGACTCTTACACACTGAGTTATTCCAACTTCCTGTATCTACATCAGATCCATTCCTAAGATGTTCCTAGATTTGTGTTGCCTACTAGAAGTAGTAGCAGTAGAAGGAAACAAAGAAGCTTGAGACTCTTGGCATGGAAGAGGAAAGGGAAGAGAAGATAAACTCACCAAGTCAAACACAAAATAATAAGATAATAAGAGCCTTAAAAGTGGATTTTTTTCATTCCTGTTCTTATTTATGTTGAAATCAGTAATGTCAGACTAGCATCTGACATTATAATGGATGCACCTCTCTTTGTCTATAAAATTGTAATTAGTGCAGGCAGATTCTTCTTATCCTCTTCTTCAAACATTGTCTTAAAGTTTCTCAAATTCAAAGATGCTGTCTTGTTCTCCTAAGCAAAGAAAGAAGCAGAAGACATCTGTAAGAGGAACAGCTTTTACATTCCCAAGGAATTGCTGGGCATCATAATATTATCAAGGAATTAGTGCAAGTCAACTTTGGCTCTCGGTCAGATGCTTTTTACTTTGAGAGCTGGCTTTGGAAAAGCCTTAGGGAATCACAAATGTCAGAACTGGGTTACAGTATAGCTTTCCTGCCTTTTTAAACAGTGTCCTGTGTTAACCTGTCTGTCGCTTCTGGTAAGTTTCAAAAGCAGAAGTAAAAAGGCAAGTCTATGTAGGAAAAACGTGAGAAAGAAATTCAGAAACACCATCCTTCTTTCTACAGGCAGAGAATATCACCAGAGCACAGTTGGTATTTTTCATTATTGAGAACATGCAGCAGCTTAGTTTCACCAAGTCTAATTGATTTTTACAGCTGGTCCATGAAAGGCTAAAGATGGTATGAAATTTGAAAAGGACTCCTGTCTAGCCCCTGAAGATTCTGGCATCTGTGGAGACAACAGAAAATCTTTGGAACTGGAATTACTAATATATCTAACAATTATGTCAGGTCTCTGGGGTATTTAAGGTACTCATTGATCTCTCCATACTGCAGGTAGTTAAAAGAAGCCATACCCTTTCTCTTAAGAAAATCTCACACATCTCTCACTTAATTTCATTTTACTACCAAAAGGTTGAATAGGCTTATGTCACATATGACATAATTAGTTAATCTATAGAAGGCCACATCTTACTGAATAAGCATGTTTTATTATTCATTAGAGGCAAAAGAGATCATGCAGCTGAGAGAAGTCTCCTATAGCTGATCAAAGGAAGGGTTTGTCTGAAAAAAAGTACACTGTGGAAGGAATTAATCAAGTGCTGCTGTAAAAGTCATTCTTTCATAGCACTTAATCTTATTCAGGATGTCAAATTTCTTCATGTGTGGTCAATCTTCCTTACCACTGATAAACAAATCCATGGTATGCACACATTAAGAGTGTTGAGATTTAAGCATGTACCCCAAACTTTTCCTGAATGCTAAAGCTTTTTGGTTGCCTTTAGATGCTTAAAAGCAACTCTTCATCCATGTGATATCAGCATCAATTCTAAAGAGAATAAAAGTTTTGTACCTGTTAATTTGTAAAAAAGGAAGGGCAGATCTCAAATTGCCAAAATGTCTCCAACTTGTAGGTATGCCTGGCTTCCATGAGGAGCATAATTTAACAAAGTCTTACCTACTCTATTTGCTTGATTAATAAATAAATCATAATGAATCTTACCCTTTCCCTCTTGGTAATTCATTATTATGTTTCAACATGAAGCATTTCCTACTTTGAAAATTACTTTCCATAACAATTTAATATATTAATTAATACACATATTTCAAGAAAACATCTAACTCAAGGAAATTCATATAGTTGTTACAAGCTGCTTATTGAAATCATGCACAATAGCAGTTGATGATTTTGGGTGACCATAGATTTCAGAAAGACTGGTTAAGAAGACTTTTCTATGAAATCCATTCTTGTATTAGTGTACACCCCCTCCACCCCACCCCATTCTAGCACCATAAGTTAAATTTCGAAGTCAGTGAGAAAGCTCTGTAAGGTGTGATATTTGAACACTGATATTTTGACACAGTAAAAGACACAAAGGGTTCTGTGAATCTAGGAGCAGCTTAGAATACAAAATATGTAAAACTCCTAAGTGTAATGTTAATGACATTAATAAATTTGCATTGTGAACTAAAAAAGATGCCTATCAATAGATATAAATGTTTAGACAAAAGTTTATAAAATATCCAGTAACCGTAATGTACCATTTATTTTGTCATAGAAACATAACATGAATTTTCCGTACAGGCACTTTCCTAATATTTCTCTATGAGTTATAGAAATCCAGATAGTTTTTTTACTAACCACTTCTTTATTTCACTTTTTAGGCAAATATGGTTAAACCTCACCTGTGAGAGGCACTTCCTAGCTGGCTTTTCCTCCTCCTAGACAAAAATATCAGATATAGTTTGATGGTGGCAGTGTCAGGAATTTTGAGCATGACATTAGAATTTAGCCTGAATTACACCTCCTGGGACCCAGCCTAAATACCTGAGATCAACTTTGTGCCATGTGGGGAGTCATCTGATCTAGTACTAAACAGTGTTCCAGTTGAAATTGAGGAGCCTACTTATTATACCTATGATACAATTTACAATAAAAATGGCTTGAGGGAATTTGAGCTGATCATTTGGCTGGCACCTTTGTAATAAGGAATCATGTATTCTGCTGGTGCTTCCCTAAGTTCTCCTGACTCACAGCAAGTTTGACATCTAGAAAAGACCAGCAACACACTGATGTATCATATCAGGGATAAAAAAAAAAAAAATCTTTCTGCTATGGGGGTTGAGGGGAAAGCCTCATACATTCTTTTGATTAAAGGGAATGGGATAGAGAGAGAATCACCTTGTTGGAGGGATTTTTTTTTTTTTCTATTAGAAAATAAATGAAACCATTTCTACGTTCACTGAGACAGTATCAGGCTGAGAGGCTGCATAAACCCTCATATGCAAAGCAGCAGTGAAGTTACATTTTTAAAAAGGTTTCTAAGGTTGAATTTGGAGGGAAAGGTGAATTTGAGATTGCAAACTTTCTGAGACTATAAGACTTGGAATAATAAATGACTGACTTCCTCTTTTCAATAAAGCTGTGCTTTTTTCTCACACTCCATTTCCTTGCAGCTAATAAACTGTAATGAAATAACAGTGTCATTATACTTCTGTGTTGTACAGATATCCTTTCTCACTGTCTCTTCTTGAGGCTAATTTATCTCTCTGATTATAGGTTTATAAGAAATTTACACTCCACATCCCTTTCATTTCTCTATTTCCCTCTGTCTATGATGAGAACACTTTTTAATTGACACCTAAGAAAAGATATCACAGAGATATTATAAAAAAAGTGTTAGAGGACTTTAGACTCATTTGAAATGTCAGATAGACAAGTTAATTACAAGCACACAAAATGAAAGACTATTGACCCTCTGAGGCCTAGTAAATAGTTTCACACTTTTGGTTCTTTGCTTCTCCCTTCCATCCCCTAAAGAGGCTGCAGCTAGAGATGGTTCCTTAGAAGCATATGATGGCTGTCTAAAGAGGCAGTTTCTCCTATTGACTAATCCATGTACACTAACTAGATTTAGAAGGATTGTAATGCTGGCAGAATGAAAAATCATTTTAACATTATTTTTAAATATGGAAAGGAAAAAGGTGACCCATAATAGACACATTCTGTCATTAGAGTCTACCAATGGTGGCAGTTTTCCACCTGCAGCTAATGTGCAGCTGAGTTCGGCCATACGTGATCTCACATGAATGCACACATCTATATAGAAACAAGACTTTGTTCAGCAGAATCAGCATAACTGAGACAGGCCTTTTTGACACTATAAATCTGAAACACACTGCAGTTATGTATATTCAATGTATGAAGGCTAAAGTGTCTCCGTCTCTCTGGGTGCCTCCCAGTGAACCCCGACCAGCCCCGGGAAGGTCTCAGATTATTATATAAGAAGCACTGATAGAGCTAAAGAAAGACCCAAGAGATCAAAATTGTGAGATATAAATGAAATGTTGTATGACACTTTGACATACTTTCAATGCCTGAGCTTTTTTTTTTTGGACTGAGTTACTGACTGAAAACCTCCTTTCCAATCAGTGCTCCTTGAATTAAGCTACTATGCTATTAGAACAGAGACAAAAATATTGATTCTCTTTCTCGGAACTACAATTTCTCCACATTTGGCTCAATTTCTTTTGGTTAGACTTAGAGACAAAGTTAATATTGCATTGAAAGGGCAATTCCAAAGCAAACAGTAACTGGGGACACTCTTTTTCTTTCCCATATTACATCAACATGACTACCTCACAAGTATCCTGTGGATGGCCTGTGTAAGTGTGTCTGGCAATTAATGAAAATGTTGGAAATTTGAAATGTGGGGTTCCACAGGCTCTAAGGAATAGCCTTTATCTGTGTTCCGTCTATACCAGAAACCGTGCTTGTACCTCTGCAGTGTGAAAGGAACGGTGAGTTTAAAGTCATTAATGGGTCTATCATTAAAAAATTACTAATGGTTAGTAATTCCAGGACAATTTCTTACTCCAATGGTATAACTGTCTTAGAATCAGGTCAGAATGGAAGAGGTTTCAGAGAGGTACCAGCACTGCCAGTTGGCAGAAATGGCAAAGTATTGAAGGAAAGTTCCCAGAAAGTTCCTCTGGCATGTACTTTTTGAGTTGATAATTAGTTCTCAAGTGTGTTTTGCAGTGTCTCTCAGCTGTCTTTGTCTGAGAATGTGGAATATGCTGAAAAAAATTAGGAGCAGAAAGCTTTACCAAGGTGAGTGAAATTCCTCCAACATGCCTCATTTTGCTTTGCATTTACTAAATTACATGCAAGCAGCTCATTTTAGCTCATCATAACTGACAATGGAATGATGAGTCTTCAATAAATTCAAACCATGTGGATTTCATGAAACAGAGAAAAAGGTGTTATTGAGCTCATAGACCTGCAGGTCATGTGTGGACATCTTTATTGTAGATGTCCAGTCATCCTATAATCCCTTCATTAACACAGAATATATGGAGATAAGTGTGCAAATTAGGGGATACCACCCATATGAATAATATTTCAAAAGTGCAAAATCCCCCTATGGATTATACGCATTTATGATGCTTTCCTCAAACATAATAATTTCTGTTCTCTGCAATTCTAGAGTTCATATTTTCTTCCTTTACAGGTGATCTGAGAATACCAAACAACCCCAGCCGTTTTTTTTAGTGACTCAAATTTACAAACGGGTCACCAAAACATGTAGAACAAGGACATTGAAGAAAACAACTTGGTTCATTGTTTCAAATGCATATTTCCCCTATACTCCATGCATTCAGTAGCATCCAAACTGAGTTTAGGACAGTGAAGTTTTTCGCATAATTTATTCAGTGGAGAAGAGGACCACTACCATTCTAGTGTGCACTCATGCAAGAAATGAAGACTTACACTCTTTTAAGCACCATATCTGAAATTGGATTGATTTAAGGGAATCTAATGTGATACAATTTACATGGTGAAGCAGTTAGTAAGAAGATTGCAGTAAGAAAATCAAACAACATAGAAGCATAGAGAGAGCTAATCCCTGCTGCTGTAATTAAGAGAGCAATATATTACAATCATAAACATCTCTTTAAATAGTTATGTCAGGTCATTAAGAGAACACCTGAGTTTGTTGCAACATGTCCTCACAAAGCAGATGGGACCCTGTCAATTTGGCGAAAACCCAGTGAAATCTGCTGGTAGGCATTATTGCAGCCTCCACGTTGTTACTGTTACCTCACCTTCAGCTAGGAAGATAGCATCAGACAGATGGTAATTAATTCTGGACAGGTCAAAAGGAATTACTGTGAAAGAAGAGAAAAATGGTCTGGATATCACGGCTCCTGGTTTAAGTTTCTCGGCACCACTGAATCATAGCAAGGATTAACCATACATAAACTATAAGGTGTATAACCCACTTGAAGCTCTTCACTTTCACAGCAACAATAATTATTGATACACTGATATTCCAGTTTATTAAAAATAATGCTTTGAAATCTTTGAAAAGTAAGATAAAAAAAGGAAATTCTGAACATATTTAATACTACTTAGTAGCAAGGGTTTGTTTGGTTACAGCTTCTTGTTTGGTTGGTCAGTCGATTTTGTTGTTTGGGGTTTTTTTCTGAAATATCTTTGATTGTTTATTTTACCTCTATTTCAGCTTTAAATCTCAGCTAAACTTCTTCCTAAAGCCTACTGTCCTCCACATCTCCTTATTAAAACATGTCTCCTTCACTGTAACTATCACTGGGACATGAGAAAAGGACTTGACATGTCAGTTATGAACTTAAAGTAACTTTTGATTATAATACAATGAAGATGTTTTGGGTTTGGTTTTTGGTTTTTTTTTTTCCATCTTCCTGAAGTCTAGCTGGTCTACTTATTTCTCTATCATGTGGAACAATACACTAGTTAGTTTTAAATAATAAAATAGGATTTTATGTAACTACATATAAGCTGCTAGAGATTTCATAATTAGGGTAGAAAAATACAGAAATGTAGCTCCCAGAGTCTATAAGCTAATTGCAAACTTTTCTTTAGTAACATAACTGTTGACATGCTAACAATAATTATCAAAATTATCATCCTAATTCTCAGTTCTTCATTAAATTCTATTTGTTGCAATCAAGTGCATCCTTGGACTTCAGAAAGAAAGTAAGTAGGAACATATTTTATAACTTTTCCTTTTTAGAGTGGTTTTATCATCATAAAGATATAAGACAGTGCTTTTACCAGCAGGAGAAATAGTGGAAGAAGATAAAAACAAGCGAAATAACTGAAAAGTTCCTTTTATCCATCTCCTTGCTAAATAGAGGTCCAGTTTACACAAGTCATTTAAAAAGGCAAAAAATTATATCTGTGAAACTCTGATCTAAAGACTGTCATGTTCACATTCTCTTAGTCACTTGAAGCATCTCTATAGCAGTTTTGTCTTTTTAACAGAGAATTCTTTAGTGTTCCAGAACTTATATTGTGATACTCTAAATCATTTACTGAGCCATACACCCTCTATGCTCATGAGACTTCATTAAGTTTGAAATATCAAGTGTTTGTTAATAGATTTTCTTTCCCTAATTTTTCTATTTTACCTTTAAATAAAAAGCCATAAAATTATATTAATTGACTAGATAAAAAAAAAAAAAAAACCCTCAGAGTACACTAGTGTATGCCAAACCAACTTTGGCACAGAGAAATTAAATAAATACAAATACTGTGAAGAAAATAAGAAAAAAATATTACCAAACATTAATAAAAAATAAAGAAAGAAAACCCCACAGCATAATAATACAATAGAAAGAAAGTGAAATCCTGGAATGTTTTGGAAAAGAAAAAGGTTATCCAATTATCCTCATGCACAATGTTTTACTGAAGACCTGAGAAGCCAAATTTCATTCCTTACATTGAAAAAACTCACTTTTGAAAAATTGCTTTAAAAGTAAAATAAACCCCTATTGAGCTCAAAATCTTACATGATGGTAATACAGTATAAATTTACCTAAATTCAAAAGAAAATAATTAAGATGGAAACTATTGTAGTGAATCTGAAAATTTACTTGGAATCATTTGGCATATGATCTTCATCAAATGCATGAATCACTATTTAAAAAAAAAAAAAAAGCCAACCTACTTCAAACCACTGGTAAAGCATGAGTTAATGACACCATGTTCTGTCATAAAAGAGTCACTTGATTTAAAAAGTAAAAAAAAAAAAAAATGTTATGGCCTATTTTCAATAAAGCAGAAGAAAATAGACAAAATAAGAATCTCATTTTGCTCAAACACTGACAATCCTTAAGAGAACTCCTGAAATATGGCTGTAAAACTGTCATAAGGTCTGGGCATATTTCTTTCTACTTGGGATTGCACACAAACTTGGCATAGTGATTCAGTCATTAGATGTAGTGGCAGGATCTGCTATTCCGGATCTCTAGCTTCCAGGGTCTTTGTTGACCCTCTGTAATCCTGACCTCAAACATTCCATTTTCCCACTCATTGCATTCTTTTGATCAGAAAACAGTAATCACAGCAAATTGCCCTATAGCTTTGTTTTACATTAGTGACAACTAGCAAAAAAATATGAACAGTGTAATCAAATTACTACAGTTTATAATTTGCACAATAACCCAAACTGTGGAAAGGGACATACAGGGGTTTCCATTTAATTTAGGAAGTTTATCTTACTTAAATCTATCCAGCTGTGTTGTCTGTGAGAGAGAAAAAAGTGTATTCTCAACACGAATTATACACAATGTCAAATTTTACTAAAGACCAGGAAAAATGTAATTCTTACAAGATTCGTATCCTCAGTTAAAGACTAGAGGCAAGTTTTATATTTTTCTTGACCTGATTGCATTTTTGTAGTGAAAACTATAAACTCTTTAGTCTGCACTGGGATTTTATTTCAAATTAACCAACTTAAGAATACATGTTTTTATGACTGATGGCAAGGTTTTTGATTGCATGAAGTACAAGAAAGTGTTGCATATGTTTCCATCAAGAAGGTGATTTTTGGAATCAGGTCTTTGTCAAACCAAAAGTACATAAAAACATAGTAAGACTGCGGCAGATAGATCAGAGTTATATTTCATAGCATAACATACAACATTTTCAACTACAATTATTCACTAAAGCATGCATTGAAACTTAGATTTGACATTCACCCATAAAACAATAACATGATTGAAAAGTAGTTTCATCTGGCATTGTAATTTCTAATAATAGTCTTATCATGAACATACACGTAATGATAAGCTACAGGGCAATCATTTATTCCAATTTTATTGTTCTACTAGTTACTATGGGACTAGGCTGATTAGATCTAAAGATAACACTACTACTGATATAGACAAATAAAAGCCTAATTTGAAACTAGTAAGAAAAATAGGAAAGCAAGTAAAAGAAGGAAAAATCAGATCAGTGTAAACAAAAATGTAATTTCGAAGTTTGATTAGTTAGGACATTCTTTTTAAGGAGTCACAGAGTCTATATGACAAAATGCATGATTGTTAACAGCAGGCATTCAGGCTATCTTTAACACAAACTCTCAGGGTTACCTAGACTGCAAAACTGCAAAGCTCAGCAAAGCTGCGCATTTAGGGCATAGAAATGAGTGCTCCTTCCCTTGGGACACCAACTCCTGGCCCTATAGCAAGAAAGACAAAAGCCTGACAAGTTCATATGTGACAACTGCAATACATCAGCAATCATATCTGGCAGCCTGAAGTGGGAACTTTTGAGTTATTTTAACTGTTAGCAGGATTTCAAGCAAATTATAGCAAGCTGCTTTGCCTAAACAAAGAAAATTGCTGACAATAGCAGGAAGATTAGGAACATGCCCCTTTATCTTCCCCAAACATTTACTGTTCCAAAAACCACTGTATTTCTTTCTTGTCACTTTAAATGTGAGATAATAAAAAAATACCAAGAAAACAACAGACATAAAAAATAATCTGTAGTCCATAGTATCTTTTTCAGACAAAAATCTGAACCTTTCGTATTCTTTTATTCTATCAAGAAATATTGCATAATATTAGCTCTTGACTGTTCAGTCAGGCTTTAAAGTGACATCAATCAGTTTATACTTGCTCCTTCAAGGCTTGATCAAAGAGCATAATTATGCTATTTCTGAGCATTTTGAAGTTTCCCTTTGCTTAAGTAGCATAAAAGTTGATGATAGATATATTAAAACATGATAATGTCATCTGCAATTATACTATGGGCCTAGTTTTTATTTCCTTTCTGTATATACTTGAGTGATCACATTTAACAAACTCTATTTGTGTACATATATATATGTGTAATCATATATATTATAATCCTATAATATTTTATATATTATTATATAATTATTTTATATAGTTATTATTTATATTTAAATATATTTATTATTATATACTATATATTATATTATATATATATATGTGTAATTGTGTTGAAACTTAAACATGTAACAAAATTCAATTAAATTATTCAATACCACAGTAGCACATGGAAACTTCAGATGAACTGTAGGATCTTGTAAGGTTGCTGTTCAGTGAATATTTTCCTTACAATGAGAATAAATAGAATTATTCTTCATCTGTGTTTTAGAATGCTGAGTTGTAGAGATATTAAAAGACCTGTCTGAGATCAAACAATGTATGTGCAATATAGACTGGAGGATTCAGGCATGTAATTTAAGATTATCTGTCTTTCCACAAAGTGGACAGAGAATAGCTGACAACAATTTCTTATTTAGCTTTCATATTTAAGATTACTTAGAAATTTCCCAGAATATATTGCATGTGTTGGAATTTAGGGATGACATTTATAATGTTAATTAATAAGAGATGGCTTCTCCATAATGTCATGGCAATATATTCATGGAGTTTTTTTTTTTTTTTTTTTTTTTTTAAACTATCTGAAGTTCATAGAACAGTTCTGGATAATGCAGGAGGGTTTTTTTTGTTTTTCTTTGCATGTGACACATAACGGCATATGAAATATATGCCATAAAGACTGTTCTGTATTAAATCATTATTACAACCATGGGAAAGAGGGCAAGTTGACCTTGGTTATACTATAGAGAATTCTATTCCTGATTTGATCCACATTTGGGTTCAGCTAATTCATCTGTTCCCCACATTTATTTCAAGTAATCAAAGCTATGCTTCTTCATTTTAATTTTGTATTATATTCCTCTATTCTTCTATTGTAGCAGTAATGCAATGCAGATCTCAAGAGGTGTGTATGGACCAAAATGTTGCAAAGGGTTTGCAGTGTAAATACTGTCATTACTTAGTACAGGTGAGCCTTGAACGTGGTGTTTTCAAGAGTGACATTTCCAGAAGAGAAATATGGCAGTATCAGTATATGGTAGTATTCAAATTAAGAAACCATGGAGGTTTCTTAATGAAAACAGACACATTTTCGTTGCTCTTGGAGTTCAAAACACTGCATGCAGCATTCTGATGCAGCTTAGATTGAGTGAGCAGGTTTCTTTGCATGCTGTCTGTCAGTAATATTTTTAGCAAATTTTCAGGGGTTTTTTTTGAAGAAGATACTGTGAAGAAGACGAGACTATAATTTCTCTTATTTCTGTAAATGCTCTGTCTCCCTACTCCACTTGAATCCATGCTTCTTTCTTTCTTCTTAACTCTTCTGGAAATAACTTTGATAAAGGGTTTGCAAGACTCATTCATTAAGATCCACCAAGTGTTGGAGGTGCAACAAGGTATATCTGAAACTTGTAGTACAATCAGAGCAGAGCAGAGCAAGCCTCAGGTAAGCAGACGAGTATGGTTTTTTTGATGAAGGCAGTAGGAGAGTCCAAGTGACAAAACTGATAGAAGAATCTGTGATGTAAGCAAGACAGATCATATCTTACTAAAGCAACAGAAAATATGGCCAGACATTTTTTCTGCTTTTGTTTTCCTTATGAATTTTACTCCTGCTGAACAGAACACCCAAAACTGATTTCAATATGTCTGCTCTTAGAATTCACTTTTGCAAATGTGCATCTGCATAGATGTGTGTATTTCTCAGGAAAAAAAGGACTTTTATAGTTATACTCCAGACCCTGAAAAAATCATTTAGGCATTCTTGAATTATCAATTTTAAAAGCACATCTGAAACACAAAATGGGGTAAAATGGGGGATATATTGAGTACTGATCTTGAGTGTCTTTTTAAAATGCCATATTAGTTAGTCTGATATCTTACTGCCAAACAACCTGTGCTCTTAAACAAGCATTATTCAGAGTTCTGGATTTATATTTGCCATTTAAATACACTCAACTACTCTCACATTCTTTTAATAAGTTAAGGCATGAAAATATTCAATGCACATGATGTTACTTGTGCAGCAGTGATGGAAGGATAAAATGAATCAAATCATCTAAACATGTCTTAATCATGCTGCCAAAACTGCATAAATTCTATGGGAGCTTCTTCCCAAGGAGATAAACACACAGAGTTTTTAGGTAACAAAAGAAGCCATCAAATTTCAAGACATTGCATCAAACTTCTCTCCCCCCAAAAAAAAAAAAAAAAAAAAAAGTTATACTTTATGATCATTTTTCCAACTTTTGATCTGAACTTGCAATCTGAAAGAATGACACAGCCACAGGATTAACCTCCCATAACTAACAATCACATATATTAATTTCTCAAGCTAAAGAATGCATATTAAGCAAATGTGTGCTCAATTATACAAGAAGAAATTCCCCATGGTGGATGCTATTAGATTGTGAAATAGTTTCTGAAAGGAAACTGTGGAATCCTAATAGCTGACGATAGTTTAAACCATGGGGAAAGAAATTTTTGCTGTTTGAAAAGTGTGGAAAATCTGTTTAAACATTGTTTCTGGACACTAATTTATATGTAGTAAGGGGGGAGAGAGAGTCTATGTCCTACTGCTGTGACAAATTGACTTATAAACTTGAAAATTCAATATGCAGAAGGGGACTAAACTTGGTAAACAGCAGCAAAGGCAAATTTGGATATTTAATAGTGCATGTTTATTTAGCAGAATTGGTTCATGGCAGATAGCTGCAGACAGATAAAAATATGAAAGTGTATATTAGGTAAAATACTGAGGGTGCAAAGTCTCCTAAAGTATAACAGTGATCTTTAACTGACAATCCTACTTCACTTAACAAAGAATTCAGTGTTTTTCTCTTTCTTCTTCTTCCCCTTTCCCCCTTCTTTGTATTCCCTGGATATTTAATGCCTTACATAGTGGCCGGGTGAGCATATGTTCTTGGTTAAGGACAATTGTTTATGAAATTTTTTCAGGTTTCAGATTTCTTTGTGGCAAGCAGAACACCCAGGCCCCTGGCTGGTAGCAATTGGAGCCATTCAGAAGTATGTAAACATTAGAGTGAGGAATTTATGAGTCTACAGTTCAGCTGTATGGAACATTTTTTTCTTTTTGTGTTTTGTGTGTGTAAATAAATTCCATAACTTCAAACACAGCTGAGCAGTACCTGGGTGTAGATAGAAAGGAACAACATCTGGAAATAATAACTACTTAGCCATTGGTCTAATGCCTATAGAAGAGCTAAGATAATATTCACATTTAAATTCAGAAGGTTTTTCCAAATGAATCACCCACATGATCCTGGGCTAAGCAAATAAATAGGATAAAGGTGTAAGGAGATATAATTAGGGGACTGTAATAGAAATTCCCAGTTGCTGACTGAATCTCTAAATAAATAAGTAAATGGAGATTCCTGATCAGTTGAAGATTCTCTGGAAATTAAGGCTGGCAATTGAAATGATATTAACATCTACATTATTAGCCACAAAAAAAAGCCTTTATTTTGATGTGCAAAGTAGCCTCTTGTATTGCAGAAGAATATGGGTAATTTTACCATGACTATATGGTCATGGTCATTTATTTTCATGTCTTATTATAATAAGACATCGAAAATGTCTTTTTCTGAATGGTGGGGGAAAAAGGCCTATGATCAAAGTTCCTTTCAGCCTGCCCTACCACTTGCCTGTTGCTGAATGTACTGAACATTTTAAACTCATCTAAGTGGCTTAATAACACAGAAAACAGCATTTATAAAGATGCATAAGTATTACGTAGTGTTGCAGTGTGCTTTTATACTTTGTAATAGTTCTGATTTTGTAGTGGGTAGATGTTTCCCCTGAGAGAAAAATAATTCTGAAAGCTGCGCATGTAAACTAATGGTGACTGCAGAGAATGAGGCAGTCAGCTTCATAATTTTATTCCCAGTGATAAGACAAAAATTGTGAAAAGGACAATACTGATTTCAGCAATTTTAGTCTCAATATGAAAAGTACACAGCAGTACTTTGACTCATATATCTTCGGACCCTTAGAATTTAGTTATAACATTTTGATATAAATGGGTTATAGACAATGTCTCTCATATACTATTGTATTTAATGTGCTTATTGCTGTCATTCTTTCATTCTACAGTTTCCTGTAGACTAAAGCCTTTCCTGTTCTTCATTTTGTTTCCTGAAATGCATACTGAGAAATGGAGAGGGAAAAAACATTGTATGCACTTAACACATATTCCTCATAATCATAGGATAATAGGTTCAAGGTGATGTCATACCTTGCATGTGCAAAGTGTATACAAAAGTCAAAATGCTTATTCCTTAATATTCCAATGCAGACCAAAGTTTAATATGCACAATAAAACTTCTCAGTGAAAAAAAAAATAATAATGGTACATGAAAAGGCCATAAGCTAAACATTTGCTTTACTATAAAAGTCAATCAAAAGTTTAAAATTCTAAATTCTGAAAAAGAAAAAATTAGCTTTCTGTCAAGATGCATTTTGTCTTCAGACTAACTTTTAGGAAAGTTTCAGACTTGTGCCAAATAATTTACAGGTGCTCATTGGGCTACATTTGATTTATAATTCAAACAAATAGTGTGGTGCTAATGAGAGTTTATTGCGATCATAATTTAAACCAAGATAGAACTGGGGGAAAAAAAAAACAAACAAAGAAGAAAACATATGTTCATAGAAATTTGAAATTCTGTAAACAAAGTTATAAGCATTCCCTTTCATTTGTGAAGATAGTGACAATGTCCATGAAATGTCTCTTTGCCAGTAGTAGGTCTGCTGGAAATTTTGACTTTGGCAGTAGAGATTCATCTGATGCTGAATTTCCTAAAGTGTCAAAAGGTCTCTGTCTGTTCTTTCCTAATGTGGGGTTTTGTGGAAATTTGTAGAGATGTACATATATGTTACTATGAAATTTTCACAGCAGAAAGGCTTGGAAACTGTCATCCTCCATTAATTTAATTGATTATTTGCCTGCCTAACTGAATCAGGTATATGCTGAAAGGCCTATGTGTATCCATGCCACCAAAGACTGCAGCATGGTAATTTGCTCTAGGCTGGAATTTGGCATGGGGTTTAAGGTCCACTTTTCTTTTTTCTCAAGTTTTGAAAAGTCCTTAGTGTCTTAGTTGGCATTTCTTCTTTTTCTTTCCCCTAAGAAGCAGGCAAATAAACAAAAAAAAACCCCAAACCAAACCCCACAGAACTAAAAAGTCAATTACTCCAAATGTTGGTTGGGGCAGTTTGCAGAAAAAAAACCAAAAAAAAAAAAAAAAAAAACAAACCAAAAAAACCAAAAAAAAAAAACCAAAAAAACCAACCAACCAAAAAACCCTAACCAAACAAAAAACAAACAAACATTCTGTTTTGGTTTTCTTTCTTTTTCTAATGTTAGGAATTTTTTGTCTTTTGGCAATTGTAGAAGCATGTGAGCAACATGGATAAAATTCTGTTAATATTTTAACTTTCATACTAACTATAACTTTAACAAGTGATAATTCCACGCAAGGGAACCTGAGATAAGACACAGCTTAGCTCAATGAATTAGAATTTGGGAAATGTTTCCTAATATATGGGTGGAAAATAATTTTAAATGTCTATATTTTAACCACTGGACACAGACAAGAGATGTATATCTAAGTATGAATTAACCCTTTCTCTACACCACTTTGATGAACTGTTAACATACTGTTAGCATCTTCTGGTCCTGAACAATTGACCAAAATGTTCAAAGTGTCACTGACCTCTTATGCTTTTGAAATGCTTTTGTGAGTTTATTTTGATATATGCCCTATTTATTTTTCATGTGTAGTCTCAGAAGAATGTTAAAACACAACACAAAAAAATTCAGTGCTTTGGCTATTTTATGCAAAAAAAAAAAGCTGTTCAATCACCTGGACCCTCCTTCATCTTTGAAAATATTCCTGGTTCAAAAAAGTATCATCTAAGCACAATGGAATTTTATGACAAATTCAGGAAGGCACAGTATCAGTAGTCTCAGTAGCAATTCATGGGGGAAAAAAAGGAACATTTTCTTTCTTGCATGGCCCGCCTTATTTTAGTATGAAGAAATATTCCATAAACATATTAAAGAACACAAATAGTGATGTTTACAAAATACATATGTATCTGGGAGTTGCTACTTATATTTCTGAAATCAGAGTCTGTAAAACCTTTCCACACAATTTAGGAGCAAATGCAGCAACCTGTTTATTTGTGTTTCCTTATTAATTTTGGGATGGAGAAAGAAAAATGTCTATGTTGTTCATAAGATGAAAGAAGGATAAAGTATGCCAGAAGAACTGGTCTGATTAACAAATTCTTAATCATTTGAACAACACAATTAATAGGAAAATCATAAATTCATTGACTGACTCTACAGGAAAACTTCCTGTGGTTCAGTGAAACTTTATCCTCAGTCAGGAAGCCTTAGCTTTGCCTGAGATGATGTATTTGGTTCTAGGTTATTTTGTGACATGCAACTGAGGAAACAATATATTAATATGCTATTTAATTTGCACGTTTCTCATTCCCTCCAAATTCAACCTAAATCAGGCTCAAGCAATTTGCTTGACATTGCACATCTCTTAAAACAATTAAATATACTTCTCTCCATTAAATAAGGAGAAAATATGCAATTGTTCCAATTTCTAAGTGGAAATCAGAATTGAAATAGCACTTCAGCATAACTACAGACAGATGCATGCTTATGTGTATCTTTATAAGTTGCTAAGGCATAATTATAATAAATTTATTATCTGTCTATATGAATATTTAAGAGAACAAAGTACTATTAGATTCTCTCTTCTCAAGAACTCAACCTAATGGACCAGAAAATCATCTGACCTAGAGCACTATTAATGGGCATATCCTTTCTCTCTGAGGCTGCTCCTGAGCTCCTGAGGCCAAACCAAAGATCCTTGTTGAGTTTACATTTGCCTCTTATGCAGGCATGACCTTCATTTACTTTAATGGGAGTTTTGCCTGATTCGATTCCCTGACACTTGTGTGATGCAGAGGAGTAGATTGCAAAGGAGGTGTTAGTAATGGCCTTTAAAACTGTCAAGAGCCCAAAGAACAGTGATGCTATCTCCAGGAGGACTTCTGTGCAGGAGTCATTTTATTTAGAGTTCTGTGTGACTGTGAGTGCTTGAACTCTTTCTTCAGTATGCACACAAGTTAAACTCTTCAAAATGGTCTGTGCTTTCCTCCCTTTTGCTGTGGTGTTTGCAAACATCTTCCCACTTTGTGTTTCTCTTTATGATAGAAAATAAAATGATGTTGTCAGATGAATCAAAATGCCTCACTACAACTGTAAAATTAGTCTGGTAGCTTTCTTGTGTAATCCCATAATGTTGACCATACATTCAGATTACAATTCAATGGTAAGTAATGTTCAGAGCTATTCAGTTGTTACAATCCTTCTAACCCTCAAGAACTAATATTACATTCCCAAATACAAGTCAGTAAATTCCTGTTGGTAGTTACCTGCAAACTACATATCAATTATCTAATTTAATTATTCTTATATTCACAGTCATATGTACCCCAAAAAAAGTATAAATTGCAATGTGACTTGATTTGCAGGTGATGGAACCAGTGAGAGGTGCAGGAAGGAAGTCTTTTTTTCCTCCAAGTTCCGTTAGCATCCATGGAAATGAACACTTTGTCTTAGACAGAGGACTGCTCAGATAATGTGATTATATTTTCCTAAGGTTTAATTATATGTCACTGTATTAAGTGGTTTTTATATTTTTGTCCCTGTAATTTGTATGTTGGCTTTACATTTAAAAATTCATGTTTGTAGAAGTTGAATTTTGTTTTTACAAATTATTTTTTCTTGTATGTACTATGTGTATATGTGTCATTTTATCTTTGTGATAAGATAGACAACTTAGGGATTAATGAGTTAAAAATTTGAAAAATTGGTATTTTCAGTGAAAAGTATCTTTAAAAAAATAAAAAAACCCAAACTTCACAAGTAGAAAAAACCCAAACACACCTGTTTGAGACAGAATTCTTTCATTGTAAACAATGTATTCTCTTAAGGCTTGGAGGCTCTTTTATTTAGAACAGAGAAAGCATTGAAGTTCTCCAAGCTAGTAGTCCACCATTACAGAAAGTATAACAGGTTATGATATAATAAGTCTCTTCTTAGTCCTATTTTCTCTAAAAATACAGTAGATTCTCTACATATGTCCCTGCTGTCTTCAAATCACCTGGATGAAAATTAGGAAACTGATGTCTTTTTTTGTCTTTTTATTTCTTCTGATACAAGAACCCTAGTCAATACATGGGAAGGACTGCAGTGAAGTTTCAGTGTGAGGCTGGACTTCAATTGACATTGTAAATTACCTGGATTGTTTTTGAGCAATAGCTTAAGTATATTTTGCCAACTGCACTGTTTAAACCTTTTCAGATTTATCTGAGTTTTCTTTGAGGCATTTAAACCTTTTCATGTGGGCTGAGAAATCACTATCATCATTGTTTTATTAATCTCATTTGGACAAAAGTGAATAAAGAAGTGTGTGTAGATTAGCTAAAGGAATGGAATGTTGATTTCTGCTAATGCAAGATACCTGTACAGCCCATATATAAAATTTCTAGTGGAGTGTTGAAAATGGCCACATTTCAAACCCTTTAGTTGCTATATAGGGATTTAAATTAAAACAAAAATGTAGAGAATGTGTTTTTAACTCTATTTTAATGGTATGTCTAAAAGAAAAAAAAAAGAGGATTATTTCATTATTGAAAAGAACAATGACAACACCATTCAGGTGGAAATCACTGATGTCTTTCAAGTATGATGGTGAAGGAGGCAATGGCATACTAGTAAAAGAAAACCTTTTCAAAGCTCAGCATGGCTTCAGGGTTTTATCTGCTCTGACATTTTTTATAATTTGACAGCTGCCTTCATTATTAAAAATGTCTAGCATCTGTAAGTTTAAGCTGTATCTTGTATGCAAAATGAACAGTACCCTGATTCCAATACAATGACAAACCTGAAATTTTGTAATCTACTGACACAGTCAACTACATCTGTTTCAATGGCTACTGAAGATTCTTTCTCAAAATAGAAAATGATAAAATAAATACCAAGCACACAATACGCCTTGCCTTAACTTATGCATTTTTGGGTACATTAGGCTTTGGGTTTGGATTTTATGTTTCTTCCCCCTTGACATTGGTCTGGAGGTGGTCAAATTTATCAGAATTTATGATTAAAGAGTAATATTCAGCATGGTACAACATTAATGTCTCAGTATCTCAGCATATCAATGCTGATATTATGAGCAACAAGAAAGAACTAGGTAATTTTGTGTTCGGTCCATTTTCCACCTGTATATCTGTGAAAAAAAGTAATCAAACAAACCAAAACATTCAAAAATCCCCCAAAATACAAAGGTAAAATTAAGGTGAAAATATCTTGTTTTTAATATTAGGATGGTTCACATACAAGGACAACAAGGAGACCAGCATTCCTCCTGTGTCTATGAATACAAGATAATTTCTTGTTTATGTCAAGGATTTGGCAGTCCAAATGAAGACTTTTGACAAAATTATGGGAGAGCTCAGTGTTTAATGATTGCAGCAAGTGTATACCCAGGCCTCATCATATCTACTTTCATCTGCAAAATTTATTTCAGATGAAACTGAAGGATTTTTAAACTTTCTGTCGCTCCTGGACTATGGTTATGTTAATTAAAGCTACTTTTCAGTGGGTTGTCAGAATTCTGAGAGCCTGAACAAGGGGGTATCATTTCCTCAACAAGTATACATTAAATCCATGTTTTCTGGAAATGTCAATCTAACTTTCAGGCACAAGGCAAAGCATAGCCATATAGTGTTTTCTGAGAGATGCTGAACAGTGGGAAGATATCAGAAGTATGACTGTCCTTGTGGGTGGTCCAATGCAGAGACCAGATGGCAGAAACTTGGGCAGATATTGCAGGAATTCACAGAGGAATTTTTAGGTGATCAGGGGAGGGCCATATGCATTAATTAAAAACATAAGGATGTATGTCAAACCAACAGCCAATCCAGCTCAGAGCCCAATCACCGACACGGGCAGAAGGAGATGTTTAGAGGAAGCACCAATCTAGCTGCTTTTTGCAGTCCAAACTCAATCAATTGCCACAGGCTATTGTTTAATGGTACACTGTTATTTAGACATTTTAGTAAATGAATATCTAATTCTTTTTCAGCTTACTGCGTGACTTCACTTACAATGTCATAGTGCAGTAAGTTCTGTAAATTTGCTACTTGCTGTTTTAAGAAGGACTGATTTATTATCAGTCTAAGCACACTTTTGAAGGTGCTATTCAAAATTTTTAGAGGGTTTTTTAAAATTGCTTGTTCATATATGTTCTGCATATTTTATGGTTTATTTGTTATCCATATTTAGTATGTTTTTAATTTCTTCAACATGGAGTTTTTATCTATGTTATCACGTTAACTTGTATTCTGAATACATGTTATTCAGAATAAGACTTAAGAAGTTTAGGTCTATTTTGATTTCTTTTAATTTCATATTCTTTTTACTTGGACTTCCACTGTAATAATGATGAAAAGAGTGTTTTAAGGGTTTGTTTGGAGTTTTCTTGTTACATTTTGGTTGCTTGGTTGGTTAGTTTGGTTTGGGATTTTTTCCCAGGGTTTGTTCTCCCGTTTGTTAAGTAAATCTTTCTTCTTTTCTGAAAAATGAAAACTCATATTCTGGGGGTTTTTTTTGACCTGTTTCCTGCCTTTAAAACTTGTTTTGGCATGGTCACTATCACATAACAAATCTCCCAATAATATCTCTTGAAATGGTTTCTACTGCATGGCTCAAGACCAAATTTTTAACTTTTCCTGTGAGGAAATCTTTTCCTATGAGTACTGAAAATTTTTTATAGTTCTAGAAATAAAACATTCATCACAGCAAAAAAGTAAGTTTACACCTCATTCCATTCAATCCTATCAGATTTCTAGATAGATAATCAGAGTCTCTCCCAAACTTGGAATTTTTTCCATCTGACTCAACATTTTGTAGTTTTCTGATGAGGGTAGGCATAGTTCCATGCTAGTTCTACATTTTTATTAATAACATGAAATTTCCATCCAAAATTAATAATGCTTTTAAATTATTATCATAGTAATTTAATTTTTCTTAAGTTTCATATATTCATTCTTTCTCCGTTATGTCCTAGTCTAGAATCCCTGCTAAACTGGAAGCCTGGCAACACAACAATCCATGGCTTATCCTCTTTCCACCAAGTCTCTAAGTTACCTGGTATGTCAGGGTAATTGCTTCGATTCCAAGAATTGTAATAATTCCTTATGTTGTTTTCCAGGCTCCCAGCATAATTAAGGACACACTAGTAAGTTTTCCCCATTTCACTGATTAATGTTGCATATTCTATGCATAAAGCGCTGTACTTCCCTTGTGAATTTCCTTCCTCTTTTGAGAGACACACTTAACATTAATTTGGATGTCACTTCTGCAGACTACGTCAGCCTGATCTACCTGTTCTTCTGCAGCAACAGGCTTTCCTATTAACTTCTGATTTAAGTAATCCTTTTGAGCATTTTGGTTTTGGGATAACGTTGACATTATGAATATGCTGTAGCATTATGAGTATGTTGAGCTGGTTTCTTTCTACTCAAGTTCCTCTGTCCATAAAGCTCTACAGTTCCTAATGTATCTAAAATCCTACTGTTTATTCAGTCTTCCTATTGGCTCCTCCACATATTGAAACTCTAAACTTCTATCTATATGTAGAATTAAATAAAATTTCAAAGCTGAAGAAGAGTTCTTCTATGAGAAATACAAGCAGTGAAAAGGAAAGAAAGTGGTTGAGGTTCAAAGTGGACAAAGCAAAAGATTGTCATCTCAACAAAAGTGCAAGTTTCTTGAGGCATTGAACTCTCACAGTGACCTTCAATGCAGTGAGTCAGAGAAATACCCGTGACAGTGATATTATACACAGCACGGCAAATCTAACTAGATTATTATAAAACCATGACTTTTAAGAATATCCAGGATGAGAACAATGGCTATGGATCTTTTCAATAGGCAATTCTTTTTTTTTTTTTAATCATTCCTTTGAAGTCCATATTTACAATCTTTTCTTAGCAGTGTCCTCAATTCCCAAACTATGAAATGTGGGTAACATTTTTCTGGAAACATCAAAAAATTACTTTTCCAACTTCTTACTTTTTACAGTCAACTGTACATTTTCTTTTCCAGCCATTAGTGTATATAGTTTTATAAAACAATTTTACTTCAAACCATTCAGTCTTTCAAAACTCAATGTTAAAAGCATTTTTAAGTAGAAAGCAAAAAAAAAAAAAAAAAAAAAGATTAAAACCATAACGAGTTCTTGTTTGTTCTGTGGAAAAATAAAAAATCAACTGCCTTTTCAACATTGCATGGGCAAAGATACAAAGGGAAGAAAAAAGGTTTTCTAAGTTTGGGAATGATTTTGTTTGCTTGCCATGTAAAATACAGTCTAAGTTCTGAGAAAAGTAATAGGCTACAAGTGCACAGAATTGATTTCTGTGTTCTGACACATCTCTAGAAAAAAATCATATGTTCCTTCTCATAGAAACAGGAAGCTAAAGAAAGCACTTCTCTAAAGAAACTGGAAAACAATTATCCAGTTATTTTATTGGTGGTGGTGATTTTACTGTAATTTGTTAGTAGAAAGAAAATTCATCATCATACTGTTCCCACATCAAAGTATACATTGTAGTTGTTCTTGAGACAGTTGATATAAATATTACAGTTGTTTATCATTCCCTCCAAAACTGGGTCAATGCATTTTCTTTTTTCCAGCTACCATCAGCTGCAAATTTACAATTTGTTTCTTCTCTTTCAAGACAAAAAATCATTTATTTTAGTGTATTATAAATTTTATCTTTTACAGAACCACATATTTTGAGAACTATTTTGTATGTCTATATTAACCCTTTAATGCCTTATTCTTTGATTCTTTTGAGCCATCTTTGTCCAACTTGCCAGAGAGGAAATATTAGGTTTCTAAGAAGTGGATTGGTGAGACAATTTCTTAATATCAGTTGATTTCTTAAGATAATTAACATGTTCTTTTTAACTACACAATAAACAGAGCTTTGTCAACAATCAGTTTAGTCCTGAAACAACCAACATCAACTCCATCAAAAAACTGTTCAAGTAAAGGTACCATTTAGAACATGGCCCTGAAAAAAAAAAAAAAAAAAAAAAGCACATTTTTATGGCTGAATATCTGCAACTTTGAATACTTTGAATAAACCATCAGGTCCCATCAGGTATATTCATCACATTAATCCAAATTGCATATGTCTGAGATTTATAGCAATGGAAACCAAGCCTTTAAGCTTTTTAACTTGAAGGTGATGGTATTTTATTTCTATTAAAAAGGCTTTTTCTGATTTGAGGAAATGGTTTCACACCATGAATGAAACTGAATGCAAAAGCTTACGTGAAGATTGAACTGTTCAGAAAAGGTTTCTGTTGCTTTCAAGATAGCATCACCATGGAATCTATATCAGATTGAAAGCCAATACAGTCCTAGCTAAAGAAGAAATATTTCAACACTGCTTTTCTGTCTAGGTTTGAAAATGCTGAACAAAGTATAACAGGCTATATACTATAATTCTATGCTGGTGACTAGGAATGGTGTCCCAGACAAAGTGTGGGTGCACCTAAAGCTACCACGGTTTTCTTTTGCATTTTAAATATGGATTTAGC
Source organism: Onychostruthus taczanowskii (assembly GCF_017590055.1). Classification (NCBI taxonomy): domain Eukaryota; kingdom Metazoa; phylum Chordata; class Aves; order Passeriformes; family Passeridae; genus Onychostruthus; species Onychostruthus taczanowskii. Next base: position 22,063,671 of record NW_024496525.1, read on the forward strand.
TTAGGGCAATGCTCATTACACTATGATCTTGCCACCCCAAAGTGTGAAGGATGCAAAACAGTGCAGATAATTACACTCAGAGGCTTAAGTATGTATCACCCACTAGCCCAACTGATAACAGCAGTTGCAACATTCTTGACTGAACCACGGATGAGAAGTCTAGAGAGCAAGTGCTTTTGATTTATGAAATTTAATTAATTCCATTAAATGCAGTGATCTATTTTAAAAATAATTGCATCCAAAATCAAGACAAGTTACATTTAGGTGTGCTGACCCACCCTTAAGGGAAAGGGAAGAAATTTGAATTTCACTGTTCTCAAAATAGCTGAGTTTTAGTTGACAACACAACATGCCTCACAACTTTGCTCCATTAGGTTCTTTCCTTGATGAAGGTAGAACCTCCTCCTAGTCTTCCAGGTGTGTCAAAAAGAACATGAATGAGATATGTACAGTGACCTCCTGGTGCAACTCCCATTCAAGATTCTCAGTGTTTTCAATCAACCACCTTTTCAGATAGCAAGGATACTGAGAAGATCTAAGTGTTCCCCCAATAATGACCCCAGATTCTCCCACCCTTAGTCAGGCTGGTCAGTATTTTACCCCAAGCAATATAAGTAACTGTTAATAACAAGGTAATTCAGAGCCAACAAGTGACAGATTACAGCATTCTTACAATTTTTCTCATCTCATATTCACCTTAGTTTCCATTTCTGATGGGTTGCAAGCTGACTAGGACCAATGCATCTACGTGTCACTCAGGTGGTAGGACAGGAAATCAAAGTGCCATTTTTACTGCCATTGTTCCTATTTTTATTATTATTGCGTCTAAGCTAAATAAAGCAATACAATTGCCATTGCAGAGACTCAAGTAAACCCATCATTGATTGCTGTCACATTTCACTGTTCAGCCAATAAAAGAAAAGATTTGATTTCCTGGTCAATTTTGCCAATTGGTGCGTCCAAATTCTTTAATTTTTTTTATTCAAATGCTGTTTCCTGAGAAACATCAGCCCATATATTTCACACAGTTTAATGTCTGTTCTACAAATTGAGAAGAAAAAAGGTAAACAAGCGCTATTTAATTATGAATAATATAATAATAATGATTAATATTTAAATATATATAATTATTTGAGTAGGTTTTTCTTTTTTATTTATATATCCCATAATCTACATTTTTAGGAACCATTTGAAAGACAAGTGTGTAGAAGAGGTATACTCAAAACTCAGACCAGCCAGGTTTATTTGCAGAGAATTGATCCCTAAATCAATACTGTGAGATTCATATTTACTGCTGTGATCCTCAGTATAGTTTAACACTAAGTCAGTCTGTGGGAGTGCAGGGAACATGAGATGTAGCAAAGTTTCAGAGCTGTCATCCATTATTTTGCTCCCAGAAGAGAATTCTTGTCTCAGAAATAATTCTTTAATTAATTTAACTATTAGAAAACATCTGGGGTGCCCTAGATGTTGATTTATTATTGAGAAACTCTCTTGATGATTTTTGAGCACTCCTGGGAATCTGAAGAGGTCTCAAATGACTGTAAGTTAGCAAATATTGTCCCAATTTTCAAGAAGGACAAGAAGGATGACCTCAGAAACTGCAGGCCTGACAGCCTAATTTCATTGCCTGGTAAAGTTATGGCGAAAATTATTTTGGGGGAGAGGTTATGTTCTTTAAAATATTCAAAATTCAACTTGTCATGGCCCTGAAAAACATTGTGTAGCTGACCCTATTTGAGTAAGGTAGGTTGAGTAGAAAACCTCACCTGAAAGATGGGGCAGTCATTGGTGACAGCCAGCATGGCTTCATGAGAGGAAAATCCTGCTTATCAAACCTGATCCCTTTCCACTGACCTCTGTGGCAAGCAGTGACAGGACCTGAGAGAATGGCCTGAATTTGTGACAGGGGAGGTTTAGCTTGCATATCAGGAAAACCCAGAGGGTGGTTTGGCACAAGTGGCCACAGCAACAGCCTGACAGAGTTCAAGTGTTTGGACAATGTTCTTGGGCACATGGTGTGACTCCTGAGATTGTGCTGTGCAGGGAGAGGAGCTGGACTCGATGATTCTTGTAGGTCCCTTCCAGCTCAGCTTGTTCTCTGATTCTGTGATTGATTATAAACTAAATACAAATACTAGGAGTACCAAACTACACTGTATATTTTAATTTTTACAGCCAAGTAAACTTCAACTATGCTGTTGGATATTTTTAGTGTTTCGCTTTTTCTGCACAAGACATTTTAAAAGGGATATGAACATTTAAAATAACAAGCTCTATTATTTCATTTTTCCATATTTCTGTTGTGGCAAGAAGATTGATCAGTTTTCCTTTTTTCCCCCAAATGCCATAATTTTCAAGAACAAGAAAAATATATGGCTTCTTTCCCAGAACTGTTTTCCCAAGCAACAAAGCTGCAGTACAAGGACAGCACCATAGCTCATGATTAGTAATCTGAATCTAGGTCTGGGGGAGCAATTTTATGTCATATGCAAAATGTGTCTGGATGAGCAAACAAAAGGTAGATGTGCTTTAAATGTATAAAGGGTATTTTCTCAATAAACATTATTTCTTTCTATATTCTAAACCTTTTTCTGAATATTTATAAAGTCCTTCCTTCATATGTTTTATTCTCCCTGCCTTGAAGACTTCCTCTAGGTTTTGAAATAGATAGTACATAACTTCCCCACTGAAAGTAACCTGGTAAGAAATCACTTTTGTAGACCAAAATATCCTCTGCCAGATCCTAGAGTTGAAACACAGAAAGACAATGCAAATCCAATACATCAGTTCAATTTCTTTCTAATTTACTTTTTCATTCAGAATAAAGGCTGTCTTTTATGTTACCTCTTAATACTAGTAGGTGTTAATCTATCAGTAACCCAGACTTTCAGGATCCATGCCTTAAATTTTAGAAGTTTGGTGACAGCCAAAAAAGGAGTGTTGGAATGAAGATAAAAGGAACTCACCCTAATAATAATGGAATATGGAGCATTTTATTACATATCATGGGTGACTGTTTCACTTTCAGTCCAGGATAGTAGTGACTTCAGACTGTTTCCTTGTGAGAGCTGTTTTATGATCTCTATAAAATGGGTTGCTAAGTTCACTACATTTTCCTGTTGCCAAATATATAAATGTACACTTTGATGTAATCTAGCACCACTTTGACTAGTCTTACCTGAGAATCTAAGAAAAGAATGTGACACATTGTCCTGCTTTCAGCTGGGATAGAGCTAATTATCATCCGGTAGCTGGTGCAGTGCTACGTTTTGGATTCAGTATGAAAATAATGTTAACACTGATATTTAAATTGTTGATGTGCAGTGCTGTTGAGCAATGTTATTGTGCATCACTTTTTTTCCCTTGAGTTTTCTTCTTCTTTCTCTCTTTTCATTATCTATCTCCCTTTTCATTACTATTATTACTAGGAATATTAGTTGTAGTGTATTTTATTATATTTCATTTGTTTAACTGTTCTTATCTCAATAATGAGCTTAACTTTTTTTCTGTTTCTCCTCTCCTAGGTGGAGCAGGGAGAAAGAAGTTGTGGAAGAATGTATGTTCCAGATTAATGCTGATGCAAACAGTTGAAGACTCTTGAATGAGGAGACCATATGATGATGTTTTTCAGTGATGAATTTACTCTCCACAACTCTCCAGAAATCTTCATATCAAATTTCTCACTGAATTTAATTTAGTTTAAAAGTAACTTCTGGACATTTATTTTTTCTTGGAAAGTGATTTCATTTTATTGTTTGAGAAGAGGGAAGGCCAGGGATGGGAGATATTGTCAGTTCAATTTTAAAACATTTGTCTGTGCATCTGAGCAATCTGGCACCCAGATGATACCTATTTTGTCCAGGTGAAAATTAATTAGTGAACAGAAGTAAAATGCTGAATGCTTTTGCACTTTAAGCACTCAAAAGTAAATATCCATTCTTAAGTACAGATTATGCCTAAAACACTCAACAGGCCAATGCAATTCTTAACAATTAATTAAACCTTTATTTGCATAAACATACAAGTGTTAATGACACCAATCTTGGATGATTCCAGAGATAGAATACTCAAAGCTCTGTTGCTGGATCATAACTTTCATAATACTGTTTAGTGTTACAGTAATCTTAGGGGCAGTTTTCCAAGCAATATATAAGGAAGGCAAAATCTTGCCCATGAAAAACCTGCAGTACTTTTCTTCATTTGAAAGCACATGTGTATAAGATTTGATACAAAAATCCCTGTCAGCACAATTAAATCTAGGCTTCTGTTGAGAAAAAGCTCTTCCTTTTCAAACCTGGGAAGAATGCACTTATCACTCAGCTATGTACTCTTGAGTTGCGTTGTGACATGGCAAAAGGAGAACATCCAACCACACAAGACTCTTTTATTTTCTTTCTGGCTAAAAAAAATTTCAGAGGGGTCAAATCCTGAAATATACTGCAATTCACACAGCAATAAACAACAGTTTAGCTGCACAAGGCTCAAATTATTTAAAAGAAAATAAATGTACAACAAAAGAATAGTTTGATACTGTAATTCTCTATATTTTTTAATGTCAGACTCTACATCTAGAATATTTGAGACTCTAGCCAAGGGCTGTAAAGATGACTGAAGACAGAAGCAGCCCAAATATGAGGTAGGGCTGAAAGAGTTGGGATGGTTCACATTTAGAAGAAAATTTCAGCTATTTGAACCTTTTTGTTGGTTTCTGCAAGGCTCAAACACTGGTACAAGTCAATCTGAGAGGTTATGTTCTTGAAGATATTAAAAATTCAACTTGGCATGGCCCTGAAAAATGTTCTGTAGCTGACCCTGCTTTGACTAAAGTGCGTTGAGTAGACAATCTTCAGAGATTTCTTCTAACCTCAGTCAATATCTGCTTTTGTGAATTTTTGTCTGGTAGTTCTAACTACTGTACTAATGTACCAAAGCAATAAGAGAAGGAAAGAGAAAGTATTATCTTTTCCCCAGCAGTGGTAGATACAATAACCCTGTAGAAATTGATGCTCTGTGAATAAGTTAGCTTTGCTCTAGCCTTGCATTATATGGTAAAATACCTATTTTTCCCTATACTGAGGTCTGAGTTGGGGAAGTAGCCTAGTCCTGTTTGAAAAGAGGTTCATAAAAACAGAAATAGTGCTTTAGACAACTGGAAAATTTCTGGCAAAAACTAAACATCGTTAGTTTTAGAGTTAGATGGTGCATATGGGAGAGGGATTCCAGAATCCTGCTAAATGAGGGATTTAGGCTGTTAAAGCATAAGAACTCAAATTCTGTCTAGATGGCAATTTCTCAGTCCTTTCGGGAAACTGATGTTAAGACACTTGAAGGCAGGTTCCTTTCAGTGCTCTGACCTTTAGGTGTCCCACGTGTACGTACACACTATTCTCCTGGGTAACCTAACCAAAGGGCTTTGCCTCTGTTTTTCTGTCCTACTAAAGGGGTATTTCCTACACAGAAGTTAAGGCAAGTCCTGACTCCCACCATCCTGCTCAAGCCCATATGCAAAAGCTCATAATCTTGTTCTAACTATAGTACACACATGTGCTATGTCAAAACTGTGCCTGAATAAATCCATATATACATGTGCACAGTGTGCACTTAAAATAGCTACAGTAATTACAGGACAAAAAAAAAAAATCTTGTGTAGGTGTGTGCATGCAAATGTAGTTTCTCAGTCACATTTGATACCAGCTTTATATACCCATGGGGAAAAAAAAACAACAAAAAAAAATGGGATAAAGTCCACAATGTTGTCATTCATTTACCAAATTTTGTGAAATGCCAGGCTCTCTTAGTGATTACTGCATGCCAGGCTGAGGGAAAAATGTCAGCTAGCCAGAATAAATGAAAAACTAGATTACAATATTTTCTCATAGCCCTGCCAAATTCTAAGAGTGCAAGAATACTTTTACATTTTATGAACCTTGGCTCTGGAATTTTCAAGTGTGACAGCCTTTAGGTGTGTGGTTTAACTTAAATACAGACATTCTCCATTTCTTTATTCTTTTTCAGTGCTACTCTGACATATGAATATCCTGATCAGGCAAATGAAGAGTAACTTGTGAATTCTCTGTCCATCATTTTGGTTTAGGTTTTGGATTTTACAGTTTATTTTTGAGAGATGAAAAAAATGAAATGTATTTTTGTGGAAATAGAAAGAAAAAGATTGAATGAACAAAGAGAAAAGGGAAGAAGTCTCATAATGATTACACTTGTGAGTCAATGGCAATTGTATTTAGGCTGCAGGATTCCTGTTTGAAATTTCCAGGTGGAATTTTCAGAAGAGAAGCTGGCCAGATATACAGGAAAGAGACACATTTATTTTCTCTTTGGAAACAAACCAAACAAAATCAAAAAACAAGAGGGATATCGCTTTAATATATTTCCCTTCAAAAGAATAAAAGAGAATATGAATGTTTCAATAAAATTATATGGCAGTCGCAGATGTAATGTCATGAACTTCTCAGTAACTGGATGATGAAAAGTGCTAGTGAAGGAAGAAGGCATAGTAGAAATAAGCAATGCCTTTGCTACAAAATATTTTGATCTCTGATCAGTCGGGCAGTATGTTCTCAAAAGGGTTTTTTTCCTTTTCTTTTTTTTCTTCTGGCTCTGAATACTCAGAAACTTGTATGACAACCAGATGGAAAGCAAAACCACTGAGGTAACTGGAGAAAAGACCAGTGCTAACCTTACAGAAATGGTGCAATTCCAGTTTCAAATTCTAGTTTCAAATTCTGTCAATCCATCTGTAAGAAGACCATGGAAATAGTAAAAACACCTGTTACTAGAATATCTAAATAGCTCAAAGACAGTTATGACAGTTAAATAATGTCCTGCCTAATGCAGGTGAAGATCTGGTGACAGTAACTCCAGGTCTGCTAGTAGTCTCATGTCATACTTTGCTCCTCTTGTTCATACTCGACTGCCATGTCAAACTCATGAAAGCATCTTGAGTCCAGGCTTTCTACTTTGAAAGCTAATTTTCATTATGCTTAAGATGTATATTGTTCAAACATTCAGATTATATTAAGAATGGGCCAGTCTGTGTATCCATCAGAAGAAATGAACATTACTATGACTATTCATTCATTTATTTTCATGAAGTTTGAAGTGTCTGGCTCTGGCTTCAGGCATTTTAAAGTAATTAGAATGTGCAGTCATGAACATGGAAGATCACACAAAATATGGAGACAGTCAAAGCTGCCCAGTTAAAATGAAACTGACTCTTCCCATGTACTGAGACCTCCCATCTGAATATCTGAGATGCTCAATGCCACATTACATGTCTAATTCTCCTGTGAAATCAAGAAAAGTATCCAACTGATTTCAAAAGGCTTTGAATTGTATTCCATGCGTGCAAAAACTACGTTTATGTGTTCTGTCATGTAATGTAAATAGTCTGGGCTGAATCAGATCAACAGGAGAACCGAAAACTAGTTACAGTATACACCATCAAAGCCTCTTAATTGAAAGCTGTTTCTTATATGAAACATTTGCAGTTATCATATCTTCCTTTGTGTTACACAGAAGTGATGATTTACAAAACTGTGTCCCAAGATTTTAGAACTTTAAAAAGTAAATCAATGACAATTATAGCTCTGTGATGCACTTTCCAAACCAAAGTTACCTGTCACACTTTTCAAAATCTTCTACATTGCAGAAACCTGTCTATTACAGAGGTGCTGTGCTTGTGTAAGCACAAAGGCCTTGATTCAACTTCACTTTTGTTATCATACAAGTGACATCTTAGGTGCCTCAGGATCTGTGAGACATTCATGTGAATTGACTGATACTAGGGAAAACTTCTGTTTACCCAAGGCTTTCTCTCTTGTCGCTGCTGGGGATCCAGCTGGATACTCCTCAATTTATTCCCAATAAACCCCAGCAACTGGATGTCCAAGAAACAGAATCAAGCCTGTAATATGAATGGAGCGTTTATCTTGGCTGCCTTTATTCTAGTAACTTAAGTGTGATATGGACTTTTCTCTGAGCTGAGGTACAGAGTGACCATGCTGAGTGCATATCAATTTTATAATGTTCTCTTCTACCTCAGGAAAAGGTAGAAACACCCTAACTGTCTGCTGGTAATGGCTAACATCCCAGACCAGGATGTTTAGAACATCACTAGCTGCATTGGAGCAACAAAAACTTGGGCATGTGACATCCTAGCAATTCATGGGTACAATCAGCTGACTTTCAGTGTTTGAGTTTACTCCCTGCCTCTTCTCAGTTGTCTCACAGAGACGCTGATCTTGTGTTCAGGGCACTGTAAATGTCACCAGCTCTCATAGGAATATGGACCTTCGCCATAGGGATTTTTTCCAAGGGAACAGGGCAGGGACTGACAGGCAGGGCCCACACCATGGTCCCAGCCAGGAGCAGAGCAGGTGAGCCAGCAGGGTCAGCCCAGCCCTAGGCATCAGACACCTCCATGGAGGTGGAAATGGGCCAGGGACAGGATGGGTTGTGGGTCCACAGATGAGCCAGGCAGGACAAGATTGTGGAGAGCTGCAGACCAGCCCTGCCATGCTGTTGCTGGACAAGGGCTCATGGCTCTGGGAAGCTGGCATTTACTCTTAGGTTGTACACAGGGTGCAGAAGCCCCAGGAGAGATCAGGCAAGGGCAGACAGGACTGTCAGGGGCCTGAGAGCAGCCTCATCATCTTCACAGACTCATAGAGGCTCCAGAGCAGCCTCCTAGGGGGACTGTGATTTCTCAGGAACTGTACCAGCTCTAAGGGATGGGAGATGGCTGAGCAAATAATGAATAAGAAGGAACAATAAGTTTACCAAGAACAGGTGGGAGTACAAAAAAACAAGTCTTTAATGTAAATGGGTCTGTTAGAGGGCCTCTGCAAGGATATTATATGCATGATTAAATGGTGAAAAATGAGAAAGTTAAGAATTCAGCTGGTCTGACTTCATGGTGTAGCTTTAATTCAGGACAAGACAGTCCTGGAGGTGAGGACTCATGGTAGTCAGTAGAGCCCTTCTAATGTCCCCAAGCCTGCACACAACTCTGCCTTTATGCAGTCAGCACTAATTTGCTGTCACTGTCAGAGCCAAAAATATTTGATATACTAATATTAAAAAGAACATTCCACCACACTAGAAAACCATTTGCTTTCAGGGCTATCTCTGATAAATTTACTGTGAAACATCCACAGCATAATGCTTAGTACAGTATGCTGCTTGGTTTCCAAAGGCCTGCCTAACGGGGACACGTGCCTCATCTTGCTTTTTACTTCCAACACCCAGCTGTACACAGGCAGAAATTTAAAATTAAAAATAACTTTTCAGCTGATTCCTTGCATAATTGCTATCTTGTTTTGTTAATACTGTGGTTAAATTATAACTTGCTGAAGCCCTGGAGATTTGTGTGGTGGTTTATCAGCCTGAATTTACATTGACATGCTTTTCAGTCAAGTGAGTAACTAAATCCAGTGGCCTTGAGTGAGCCTGGCAGTATTTGCGCAGAAAATTAGTAATATATTAGGGAGAATGAATATATGTTGTCTACATAAATAAATGCAATGATGAAAATTTTGTGCATCTCAAAATACTACTGAATTTCATTGAAAGACTGTGGCTGACATACTAACAAACCTTTGGAAAAGCAATATAATAAAAATAAGTGCATAAATATCTGCTGCAATACCAGGCAGCCTTTCACTGTGGTTATCAGAAATGGCCATGTCTCTCTTGACTATAATACATGCATGAATCCAAGCAGACTAAAACAGGAATTTCAACTGAAAAAGCTGGTCATCATTTCCCATTTACAACTTAGTGAAATTAGAACTTAACATTTTTGTGGAGCAGATCTGTACACAGAGTAAAGTTCTTCATTTCCTTGGGTTATGGAGTATTTATTAATTACATTTTTTTTCTCTTAAAAAGGAGTAGTCAATTTTGTAAATGTTTAATCCTGATTATCACAAAGGCTGCTGAATATTCTCCTAGGAATTTTTCTCGTGCTTATTAGGAAAGATTAGGGAAAAAATTCAAATTAAGGATGCATTTATTAATTTAATTGTCAATAATCTTCTGAATGAGGCTTGTCATCACCAGACAGAAATGGATATGTTACATATGGTTTCAGCCATTATTCGATGTTTTAGAAGAAATTGCAAGAAGCCTCATTCCCCGTTAGGTAAGTATCTGGTGACAGGTTTAGGCTTTTTTTCCCCTCATGCTCAAATCCATCAGGTTTCACTGAATCCTTAATTTTGTTTAATGTAACTGAGGGTATTTTGAAGTCTGAGAACCATTTAAGAAAGTTATATCCATATATCTAGAGCTCTTCAATGAATAGGAGGATTGTCCTCAGAGCCCCTGAGTGCTTTTACAATAATATTTCTGTTTAAGTTCTGATTAAACCAACACTTCATGTTCCTTGAGCTTCTGAGAATTTCTCTTACTTGACTGGAGTGGGAGCAGATGGCTTTGATTAGATCACCCAGGACTTTATCTTTTAATCACCTGCCTCACCCAGTCTGAGAGGGGAAAAGGGCAGACATATGAGTAATCTCATCCTTTCTGCTTCTCTGTCTTGCCAGTTCTCTGCAAGGCATCTGCTAAAACCTCATTCATCACTGTGAAAGCTGCGAATGGATAGCTGTGTAATACCCCAAGGCTCTGCTGTGGCGGTGCAGTGCCTAACCTCTCCCCTGTAGAAGGAAAGGCTACATGTACTTTTGTCAACCTGTCAGCAAGCACTTCTCTCTCTATACCGTTTGTTCAACCCTCTCCCCACATCCAGACAATGTCAGGTTTCTGAAAATGTTTCATTTTGAAGAAAACCCCAAAGGTAGTTCTCATGAGCATGTATTCTTATTTCATTCCTCAGTGCACAGCCATATGTGAAAGATTCATCTGCATGTGTGTGTATATTTGTGTATATATGTATTTTGTGAACATATTTATGTCTCAAAAATGTGAAAAAAGAGTAGACATTGTGCTTCCTTTAAGTACAAAAAATAGCAATGATAGCCATTAAATTTTTTAGTCACAGTTTTAAGTGAGCCTGTCATAAAACCACAACTTTCCTTCTCTGTTTTTGCTTCAAAGAAAAGTAGTCCACAGAATTCTCCCGAACTAAGATATAATATTCTCCTTGGACTGCTGAAGAGTGGCAAGTTAATTCTTTCCAGAAGAATTTTCCAATATTCTACTACTGTTTCCTGATGAATGTTAATTTAGAATTCTTAGACTAACTCACATTTAACATTAATGACAGTTTTTCAGGGAAAAAACACCAAGACTGATGGCTGATTAAAATAAATGTCTGAAAGTTTCTTTGATTTGAGGCCAAATTACAGCTTCCTTACTTTTAGCCGGTTTTTATTCAAGTTTATGTTTAAGCCAAGGGATTTTTAAATTCTATTAAAGCCAGCATTATTCTCATCAGAATTTAGATCAGCTGTGAAAGAATCAGCTCTTGAAAACTTTAAATACTTACATAAAGAATTTTTTAAATAAGTAAATTTACAAAATGATTAATTTCATAAGATGAGATACTCGAATATAAGTAGCATTTAAGAATAAATAATTAACTTTGAAAATGCCGAAGCATTGCTCAGATGTTTAATTGTATTGGCTGTAAGGCCTGTATTCAACATATATTGATGTTGTATAAAGAGATGTGTACTTTCTTTTAAGAGACTTAAAATAAAAAATTATAAGGAGACATGCAAAATTAAATCCTGAATACTTCTTAATTTCATGAAAACGTGGAATTTCTCTTCTACATTGTACTGACTTGTTCCAGAATTCACCAAAATAACACTAAATTTGGGGAGAAAAGGTTTTAAATTCACAGTGTGAGCATAAATCCTTTTTCCCCCCCTCCAATATGAAGGACAACTTTAAAGGGAACAAAGTACCATGAAAGCATGACAAAGTTATATCTAATATCAAAAGGATAGATTCAATATTTGATTCATACCATGAGAAAGAATACTTGCCTTCAAGATACAGTTTACCCCTCAAGCTATCAATGAGCCTTTTTTTTTTTTTTATATATATACATCTGCCAGAGCAGCTCAGCTTTACCATTTCTTTGTAGACACACTCCCAAGATGACACATTTATACCCCACAGGTATTAATAAAATCATGGATTCATTGAATGGTTAGTGTTGGGAGGGACCTAAGCATCATTTAGTTCCAGCACCCCTGACATGGGCACAAGTCCAGGTTTTTCAAAGACACATCCAATCAGGCCTTGAACACTTCCTGGGATGGTGCTTTTGATGGTATAAATGAATACTCAGCAGAGATTCACAGTTTTTTGCAAGGAGCTTCACCAAACTTCTCTGAGAGTTTGGTGCCATAGTCCACAGTGGCCCTGTTACCCCCATCACCAGTTAGGAGGCAAAAAACCCTAAAGTCAAATTCTAGTGAATTAAAATGAACAGGAATATTTTAAAACTATAGCAATCATACTTTGCACATAACTGTTGAAGAGCATGAAGAAGTTTTATATTAACAGTAACACTTCAGCCTAAGGATCTGTGATATGTATTTAATTCCTGTGTAATAAGGCAGTTATATGTTAAACAAGTACTGGCAGAAAATTTAACACAGAGAATAACAGTTATGTATGGTTTATCTGATGGATATCTTAAGAAGAAAACTGTCACTAAATGTCTTTTTATTAGACTTTTAGCATTAGCATGACCTTTAACTAAAGGGATTTAACATTAGAATTTCCAATAACATTTTTTTGGTGCACTGTCCTGATTTTATCTGGAATAGAGCTAATTTTGTTCCAAGTAGCTGGTATACAGTTGTTTTCCATTTAGGATGTGAATAATGTTCATAGCACACTGATATTTTAGTTGTTGCTGGTCAGTGTTTAGACTAAGTCCAGGTTTATTCAGCTACTCAAACCACCTCACAAGTGAGTAGGCTTAGAGGAGCACAAGAAATTGGGAGGGGACATGGAGGAACAGCCAATCCAAACTGCCCAAAGGGATATTCCATTCCGTATGGTGCCATGCTTGACATATAAAACTGGGGGAAATTGGCTAAGGGATGGCTGGGCATCAGTCGGCAGGTGGTGAGTGTGTGGAAGTACATTGTGCATCACATGCTTTGTACAGCCTAAATTTTGTATCATTGTTATTACTAGCATCATCATTATTTTTTCTTCTATTTCTGTCCTATTAAACTTTGTCATCTTACAAGTTCTATTTTTTTTCCCACTTACCTCCTACTACAGTGAGAGTTGTGAGCAAGTGTCTGTGTGGTGTTTGGCTGCCTCGTCATCTTAAACTATGACATAGAGAACACCATGCATATTAAGAAAGGGAAATTCTCATTAATTTCAATATACTGAAAAGAAAACATATATGGTCCACTTGTTAACTTCTGTCTTATGTATGATGGTGATATTTGTGTGATATTTTGCACTCTTTATGTTATCTGGACCACTATATTTCACTCTATGGTGTCTTTATTGAGATTGCTTTTCACATTTCAAATAGAAGAATTACTTCAAAATATTTTGATAAGAATGTCCATTTTTCATTTTTTCCATCTCAAAATATTTTGTGTGAATTAAAGTAAATTAATTTAGCCTAAACTCTAATTCTCCACCATCCCACAGTACCTATTTTGCCAGCTTTGAAAAAATTGGGACAAAAATTCATCAAAGTTCTCCTCTGGACCAAAGAACTACTTGGTTAGAGTTCAATAAACAGAAAGTAAATCCTTTATCTCTATAGTTAAGCATGTTTCCTGCCCTTTTTTGCTAATTAGTTAAAGAGGTATTATTAATTGACCGTGTGGACTGAGTTTGTCTCGTAAAAAATTAAGTCAGAGCAGTGTATTCAACTGTGCAAGTGTTTTCAGAATACAGAATTAATCTTTATGTGTTTTGACCCTCTCAGGTGCTTGTATATTTTTCTCCACTTATCTACCCATCCAGAAAAAGTAAGGGTAAAATCTCCTAGGTAACACAGCAAACTAACAAAATATTCTCAAGGAAAACAGGGTTGCTGCATATACTTTCCTCATTACCCACCCTTGGAGGGTATTGAACTTTGAAATTGATTTAAAACTCTTTTATGCTTCAATTGAAAACAACCCCCATGTGCTCCCAGTTCTGTCCTCAGAACACTTGTGCCTCTGTAATGATTTTGCTTTTATAAGAATTGAATTTTCAAGATATGGTGCAAGATGAATACTTTCATCTTGCCAGGGAGTTTGCTTCTAGATGTCTTGTGCTCTCTGTTCAAGCAGCTATTATTTGTCAATGCTACCAAGGGATGGTCAAATTGCTGCTAAAGAGTTCAACTGCAAAGTTAAACTGGTGACCAAAGTACAAACAGACACATTTGGTCAGTTTTTGGGGATTTTAGTTTAATGGTATTTTGAAGGAGGAAGAGGAAAAATATTCTCTCCTTGTGAACTGCGAAAGGGATTCAAAACCACTTACCTTTTCTTTCTACAGCTCCTACACTCTAAAACAGACCTGCTGATTCTAGTAATTCTGCAGTAATTTATAATTAGCTAAATATGATAAATAATATTGCATTACAAAGGTAGTAACTACTTTTCATATTTGTATAAGATTTATACATATTATAATATTTCTAAGTAAAAATTGAATAAAAATAATACCTTTGCTAAAAGTTGGCTTTATACAATTTCCATTTTCACTTGTTCTTCATAGAAGAACATGTGTAGGAAGTGTGGTCTAAATTTACATGAGTGTAAAATCCTTACAAGGATAGATAGGAAAAGAACAGTGATAGCTATCTCAGCTTCTGATGGGTAATAATAATAAATAGACAACAAGATGAGCTAAATCATCACTATGCAAGGAAGACAAACATTTGTCTGGTGGTTGTGGTTTTCTCTTCTGCTTAAAGACAAGTGAACAAATAAGAGCATCCTATAGGAGACCTAAAGCAGCACTCCCTAACAAAATAATAGCAGTGCACCCGTGACTTTCCAAAAAGCTTGAGCAGACAGATGACCCCCTGTTTATATTTGTGTGAGATACCAGACCTCCAACTACACAAAATTAATAATGTATGGAATGACTGGGGTGTACCCAGATCCTGTGTCACTTTCCAGAATGCCAGATTTTCCCACTGTGAACCTCCTCTGGAAATTTTTTACTTAGCTTTCATTCATCAAGATGGCTCACAAAGAAATGCTGCACTCCAAATTTGAGCTACAGTGTCAGAATCCACCTTTTGCTCAATGTGTCTGCAGGGTTTTATGCAGACAGGACTTTCAGCATTTCCACACAGATCTCATCTCTGACGAATAGGTTTTGTACTTTGAAGCTAACCTGACTTCTATGTTTTACTAAAAAATATTCAATGTTCGGAGCGCAGATGAAAACTCCTGACTATTTCACATCTTCTCCAATTCAAGACATTGCCAATGGTGTTGAAAATGACAGCACATGTTCTGCGAGTGAATTTTCAACAGCCTGTTCCTAATTCTACATAACTAGGACCTGGTTTAGATAGAAGCTTTCAAGTATCCCTTATAAGGGATGGAAACAGATAAATAGCTAGTGTAAAAAACAGAAAGCAGATAACTCTAGTAAGAAAAACCATGCCCACTCCAGGGGGAGCATTAAGGACATCCCACATGAATTAAGACAGACCTCTACTGCCTTTTCTCCATATAACTGATCAGGACAGAAGGATCAAGTTTAAGTGGTTACATTTGCTGATGCTGATGGGAGAGCAGCAAATACAGATAGCTGCCAGAGGTACACAGGAGGTAGAAAATCACTTTACTTCTGGGCTGCAGACTGACATACTGTATTTACTTGTTTCAATCTGCCTGATTCTAAACTCTCTCTAGGGTTTTGCTTTAACACAATGCCACTGACTCGTTAGAATAACTTCTGAGTTAGCCTTATCTTTTTCTAATACTGACAAGAAAGGCTTGTAAGTTTAGCATGAAATTACATTTTTGTGGAAGAAAGGGAGAAAGACAGGCCTTTAAATGAAAAATTTAAAAAATCTGGTTTAGAGTTTGGTGAAGTTAAGCATTATTTTAACTGAGAGTAGGACTCTGGGACTCAAAGAAACAGTAATATGCAAAACTGGATATGCTGCCATGCTTTTATTTTCCCATTTCCTCCATATCTCTCTGGTCACAGGATCAGTAAGTCTCAAAAGAATAATAGTGTCAGATACTATCATGTACTCCTTGAAACATTACAGCTACTCATATGAGCTCTGCATATACATGGCATCTTTCATGTAGGTAAGATCAAGATAAAATAGAGTGTTGGAGCTGGCTGTTTTGGTGACCCTTGACACTGAATTTCCCCATGCTGGAATAGAGATTTTTTAATCTGTTATACCACTGGAGCTCCATAAACAAAAGTAATTGCTTCAGGGTCTTCTGTTGCATTACAAAAAAACCAAAAAATCCTGGAAAAAACACCAACAAACCCAAACCAACAGCTAAATAAGTGTTTTATAGAATGGAAATAGTAGTTAAACCAAAATGAAATTCATTTCAAAGTAGCCATGATACTGGAAAAGTGATGTTATTTAGGTTTTTAAAAAATATTTTAAAAAATATTTCGACTTGATAATGGAAGATCAGTTACTTCCCAACCTTCCATTAAAAAAAAAGTTAAAGCACTTACCAAAATATTGTTAATTTATTATATGAAAAATCATATAATATACATTTCGTCATTCTTGCATAAACAGACAACAACAGTTTTCATTATAAATCTGGGATGAAATTTCTTGGATTTTCGAAAAAATACATCTATAACTAATGAAAAACCAAGAATGCCTTGCAAGAAGACTATTTAGATATTAAATAAGTGTACTACTACTGCTACTACTACTACCACTACCACTACTACTACTACTAGTAATTAATAATAACACAACAACAAAAAAAACCCCAACAACAATAATAATGCAGCTTTCCAGACTAATCATTATGTACTACATGGGGGAAAAAATCCTTAACAATGAGGTTTGGAGGTTAAACTGTCTAAACCAGCAACCAAATTTTGAGCTATTTGTGATGAATAAGTGTTTGTGAAGTATGCTTGTAAACATGCTTAACTTCCTGAAGAATGTAATATCTAATATTTTGTTTCAGGGTTTTTTTTTAATGGAAGTAGGATAATGCAAGTAATTATTGTATGGGAACATACATTAGTACAAGAAATTATGAAATTTTATTTAGTATTACTCAAATGTTGACTTGTTCTTCCTGTTGATCAGTTGTTCTTTTATGTTACCATTTCACAGAAAATGGAGGTTTGAAGCTAAACAACACGATACTAGATAACTACTTTCATTGAATGAGGACTTTTCCCCACAATATTCTAACCCATTCTGTAACTTTTCATTACTATTTTAAGGTAGTCTTCTTGTTTCATTGAGGTAGCCGTATAATATTATGACAATACAGACTGTTTTCTGGTTCTGCTTTGGCTTTGTTTCTTTGCTTTTGATTTTAGTGCTTGAAATTATTAATTTCTTTCACTATCTTTGAGGTTCCTTACATTTTTAGGATTATATGAAAATAAGTGTCTCAGACCTGGACCCTATATTGGCCAGGAGTGGGAAATTTAAAGAAAGTTAGTAGCATTTTTGCTTGAATTGCTTGATATATATGATACAGAGATTTGTGTTCTTGCATGTGTTCTAACCATGAAATTATTACTTATTCTACTGGGTAATGCACAACACTGTTTTATTAATATATGATTTCTTCCTTCAGTTTTCAAGATGCAAGACCATAAAGCCCTCAATATCTTTAAACACAAGTGTTTTCACTCTTCCACAGAGTTTCCTTATCAAAAAAAGGTCTCTGAAGCATTTTGCCAGTTGTTTTTCTTAAACTTATTTCCCGCTTTAAACCTACAGATAGTCCATCCTATCCTATTGAAAACGTTATGCATTCTCCTTTAGGGAAAAAAAAAGGAAAACCAAAGCCACCTAGTACATTAAGAGGTTAAAAAAAATCTTTGAGAAGATAGCAAATTCAGTATTTTCACATCAAAAATTTAATATTTCTTTAATTAGTTGTCCTTCTGGAGTCACATAAGCCATGCAATTTTTTTTTTTATATGTGTGTAATGAACTTTATAAATTTTCTTGGTTTAAGGTATTAAAATATTGGAGTTCATTTTCTTGTACTTGTTTGAACAATAGCATTCAGGTATCTTACTAACCTTTAAACACTTTTCCTAACTGTCCAGCTTCAAATTCATGAGGACTTAAGGAAAATTTGTAGTGTTGATTGTGCTAGTAGTAAAATGGGCATATTCCCTTGAGATATCTAGTTGAGGTATCCATAGTTGTCCTAGGCTTAATTCCAGAGTCTTTGTAGGAAATAAGTAGACATGGATAACTTACATTTAATAATGCTGTCACTGCAGTCTTCTCAGACCTCTTTTATTACAGTAATAACTTTTCAGTCATATAAACAAAGTTCCTCATACATAACTAACCATAATTGCAATTTTAAAGCTTTTAAAATAAGCACATCCTAAATTCAAAGCCAAATGATTTAGTCTTCAGTTTACTACATTGATGGACAACTTTTGAAAACTTGAGGATTTTTTGGAGGAGGAGATGTTGCATTTTAGGCGTTGATTTAGAACTGGAATTTTCCTGTAGTGTTAAAATTTTTTAAATTCTATATAAAAATACCGCCTAGTTATTTTGTTATTTTTATTGATATGGGAGCAAAAATGATTGTGATTGTTTCCACTAAGAAAATTTCTTTTTGTTAAGGCATGCGTCAGTATCTTTCTTGGGAATATAATTACATCTTAAGGATTAATTTATTCCTTGGTTATCTGACCCAAACACTAAAGGACAAGACAAGGGACTGCATTTCTCTCTTACACTAAATAAAATAAATTGTGGGCTATGGTTCTATATATATCAGTTTCATAAGGATATAAGAAAAAGGAAAATATTGGCTAAACAACTATAAAGGATTTTTGTATGGCCTCAGTGAGTAGAAAAGAAGTAAACTGACATATATATATATAAGTGCCACATATATATATATAAGTGCCACAGCAAATATGTCAAGAGGAGATAGCTCACCACATTCTTCTAGCCAATTTACAGCAACCCTAAGAGGGAGAGTGAATTGTAAACAGATGAGGACATTCCCACTGCCAGCTGCAGTGAGACAGGGGTGTCATTCCGCATCTCTTCCAAGCTCTGTCACTTGCTTGAATTGTAGCCTGATGCAGACAAGGAATCATTTTCTTCTGTTTCCTTAGATAGCTTCTCTTATTTTTTCCCCTTTGCTGGTTTGTTTACAGTGGCAGTAGAACACAGATCTTTTTGTATGTTTGCACATCTTTTCCTAAGTGAGAGAGAAATGACAATCTTTTTCTTCCTTTTTTCTCTTTGCCAAGGAGTGAGAAATGAAAGTCTCTCCACATAGAGTAAGAACATATTGATCTCTGGAAAGGAATGGAGAAAGATACAAAACGTTATAAGAGTCCATGGATTGCACCATACACAAACAACTCTTTGGAAATTACCACTGCATTTTTGCACTTCAAAATTGTGATTAATTTTCACAGTTGATTATGAAAACTGTCACTCATTATTAGTATTAGTACTAGTTTTGCATTTGTTGCCTTTGGGAGTACTATACCCTATTAAATCAAGAAATTGCAAACATCCTGCTGTCTATACCAAGAAAACATAAAATAGTGAAACGAATATGAATAACAGTTATGAAGTCACCAGAAATCAGAAGTTATTTGACTGTATTTGACTTTTGTCTCCAAGACAAAAGAAAAAAGGTTCCATTTTAAAGTCAACTCTAAGAATTCCTACCTTAATTTTTAAATAACTACTCTTTCAGGGAGTACATAAACCCTACTTGAAACACCTACTTTAAAACAGTATTGCTGTTTTTTTGAGAGAGAGTCAGTAAAACCTTCAGAGTTTTTTCCATGGAAATCTGAAAACAATATCTTAGAAGTATTGAAATACTAGGAAATTGTGTACTATTATATGTATCTGGTGCAAAAGCACTGTAACTATCTTTAAATCAACACTCATTTTCATGTGGAATATATTGGCTTTTATTATGGCTTTTACTTTCAGGGAAAAAATATCTTTCAAATTTTTTTCTCTAACATTCTAATACTAAAACATGAGTATTTTGTAGAATATTTAGTGAATATTCAGTACTACAAAACACAGACTATTACAAGGACAGACTTGAGAGATGAGAAAAGGAGAGAAGGAAGAGGAAAGCTCAAATAGGTGAATCTCATTCTAGAAAGGGTTGGAAACATTGTAATCTCATGTTAGCAGGTGTAATGCTCTTTTTTTGCTTTCAGTGGAATGTCCAAACTATGTAGAACATCTTAAAAAAAAAAAAAATGGAAAGCAGAACAGAAATTAAAAAAAATTAAACCAACTTTTGATCAAACATCACAGTACCATAATAATGATTAATGTTTTGGAGACTGTGCAAGCATTTGTTTTGGATATGTAGAGATAATATGGCAATTGAGTTTCAAAACTAAATCTTATTTATTTTTGTATTTTTTTCTTGGTAATTATTGTTTTAATAACTATTTTCAAACTTCACTGATTCTTTCACCAAAAGTTATTCCATATGATTTTCCACTATCTTACATTTTTCCTTGTGTTGGGTTAAATTGTTCGATGTTTCAAGACAAACCCAACAAGATTTCTGTTTGCAGGCTAGCAGAGGATATACACACACAGACACAGTCATATGACTCTGGAGATGCAAATATCTTTTCATCTCCCAGACTAACAAACTCTAACCTGTCTCTGGGATTTTGTACTTTGTCCAAGAATGCGTGATTTAAAAAAAAACCCAAACAAGCAAAACCAACAAACCAAAAACAAACAAACAATCACCAAAACACCCATAACCGCATTAGAAACCAAGTAGTTTTTTATTAGCTAGTAGACTCAATTTTTAAAAGAAGAACTGTATTTTCATAAGAGCAGAATGTACTTAGCTGTTCTGTTGGATTCTTTTCTTGCCATGTTGCAATTTTTAGTCAAATTGACACATTGCATTTGGTCCCAGAAATCTGGCGACAGAGACATTTAAGCAATGCACTTTAACATAAAATAACTTATTAGTGATGCACAGAGGGTAAGGAAGAGCTTCTGTTTTCATGTCAATAGTTAATTTGTACTAATTATAACAGAGGTGGGTATTATTGGCCTAACTTCTGAAGTGATTTCTGAAGAAAATGTGCTTCAGGATTGGAATAAGGCCTTTGTGATTTCACTCAGCACATATTTTAAAGGGAGTCCTCAGCCATATATTTTTATGTGTTCAAGAGCCACAGCTGACTTCACAAATAAAAATTTCTATTTATTTATATGATAGTAGCTATGGTTTCAAAATTAGACAGCTGTCAGCAGCTACTATAAAGAACAGGCTACATGAGACCATTGGAAAATCTGTTTATGAGTGGGATGACTTTTAAAAAAACCAAGTTCTTTGTGCTTTAGCTGTCTGCCACTTGTGAATGTAAGTGAATATTGCTTACCTAAGTTGCAAAAGTTTTGTTTAGAAATATTTGGAAAGTGGTTTTGCACCTAATTATCAGAAGAAAACATAAATATTAAGTACTGTTACTTTGCTGGACAAGAAGGAGCAGAAACAAGCATGCAGGATCCATTAGTCAAGTATTAATTTCCCCTACACTTCATTAAAAAAAATCGAGCATATTTAGAATGCAAAGCAACAGAATCATATCACATAAATGGAGAACAAAGAATCTATTTTGAAAACAAAATTCATAATAAAAGCATTTTCATCTACCAAAGCAAGCTGACAGAAATATTTTTTTAGATTCACTACTGAATTTGACTTGTTTGAATTCTTTAAAGCGTTTTGCACTGCACTCACGGTAGGATCCTTGCTATCAGATATAGCCTTGATTCTCCTTCCCTTTAACTGGAAATGGAATGTAAAAAAAAAGAAATTAAAGAAGGAGGAGGGGAGGGGAAGACACTGTTGTAATTTGAGGCATTTATATAAATTTTATTTTTAAAAAAGAAAAATTTGGTACAGAATCTCTAAATATATCAAGATGAGGTTTTTCATAACCTTAGTGCTGTAAAAAACAGCTCACATAAGCATTTAATGAACAGAGGATAGAAGAGGATATTATTACTCATAGCCAATATGTGATTTCCCTGACATTTAACACAAATCAGGCTGATCCAGGACCCTAGCAGAGAGACTGTAGGTATATGTGCCCACATATGTGTTTGCAGACTATCCTGTAAAAGGCCTTGCCTGTACTCCAAACAAGCAAACTGAAAAAAAGGTTATTCCTTTTTGAACAAAGTTGAAAGACAAACCCCAGAGGGGTCCAAAAGAAAAAGGAAAACCTGAGCAGTGAAATAACATTAATTATGTGGGCTCAAATGCAAGGAAATAACGAAAAGCCACTATTGCCATTTAAGCAATTGTATACTGAGCCTCCAAAAGGAATCTGAGAAGTCAGAATTAGCCTGGAAAGTAACAGCCAAATCTTGGTGGTGGATGCTATGCAGAGGGTCTTCAGTGAGATATGTGTCAAGAAATCCTGAGACAGAAAAACTCTGTCTGAATTCAGACCCAAGAAAAGGAGAAAGTGCCTGGGGATATGATGGCTGGAACATCTGACAGCACTCTGGTAAAAGGCCAAGGGGGGCACTAGGCCAGCTGCCATCGCAGCTAAGTTCACCACCTATGGAGACAGAAATTCTTCTCTGCCTGTCATCAGAGAACTGCATCTGTTTCCCTAAATGATATACAAGACCTCATGTACGTAGCAGGAACCTTTGCCTCAGAAACTGAACGTAGCACAAGGGAGCTGGGGAGAGCAAGGAACAAGGCCATGCACGCTAGCACAGAGACAGCAGCTGTGATTGACAGGATTGGTTCTATCTGGAGAAAAGAATCAGCTGAGAGTGCATTTCTGCTATTTTAAAAATTTTCTTTATCCCTACACCTTTTTATGTTTTTCTTCAGTAACGTCAGCACAAAGGCTTTTCTTTCCATCTGATTTATACTCTAGCTGGGGGCTGTCTTACTCTAAGCAGGGTCAAGAAAATGGAAGAACAAGCATGAGTGACTTTTTTCCTATCTCATTTAGAAGACATGCATGATGGCTTTCAAACATACTGCTTAATTCAAAAAGTCTCTCAGTGAAAGTTTAAAGAAAGAAACAAATATACAAACAAACATAAAAACAACTCCAACCAACCAGGCAAACAAAACCCCCACAACCTTCTCATTTCTTTCTAGGACAGGAAATGAATTTAAAGTAGATATTCACTTGGGTGATGATCCCATCTGTGTTTCTCAAACTACTTATGTAAGGCTGTCTTGCTTATGTATAGGGATAATGAATATGAATATTTCTTTATTATGGAGGATGATTAATCACTAATCTTTCTGCCTAGAATAAAGCTATAAAGCTGTTTCCAGTTTTCTTAGGAATATCTGCAGAGAAGATCCTCATCAGCAGTCCATGACTATGATTCACTTCCTCACCACTCCCAAACTCTTCCTTTCCCCTATGAAAACATTCAGTCTTGCAAACTCAGTGGTTAAATTTTTATTAGATCAATTTGTCTCAGCATGGAAAGAGTAATTTTTAAACCAGGCTCTTGACTAATGTGTTTAATACTGACAGGGAAAAGAAAAATACATGCCTAGAACCTAGTTAACCATAAGTTAAGACCTTATATTTTTTTTTTATCCTCTTCATAATGTTCTGTGTTATTAGCTGGACAGCCAAACTCTGTTGTGACTCAGATAATCATTTACCTCAAATTCTCTAAATGGATAATTTCAATCCATAATTTAGCTTGTTTTCTATTGCTATAGGTGCATTTCACATTGGAGGGTCAGATGGGTCTTAAAATGTCTGAAAGTAATTCAAGATATTTTATTTGAAACCTGTGTAACCATACCACGGTCTGGGTGTTACAGGTTTGATTATAACATGCCATTGATCCTCAGCATATAAGGAAATATATTGAACCACAGTAATATCTATTAAATCAAGTAAATAGCACTTTTATTGTGAGTCTTCCCAAATTATTTTTTCCCTTTTTCCATCTTTTAAAAGACTTTCAGATGTTTCTCTAGCTTGGAGAAATTCAAGTTTCCCATGCATAAACATCCTACATTGAAAGCATTTTCTTGTGTACTTTGCTTTTTATTCCATAAATAAACTATATAATGAAGATATAATTTCTCACCGTGAACCTTGCCTTGGTTTTAGCCAGAAGAGATGATTTTTGCACTAGACTTGAGGAGCAATGTGCCATGTGGGCATGTCTAGGTTGTTGTTCTATACCCCCTCACTCACCACTGGGTGTGGAAGTAAGGGACTCTCACCTTCTGGGAAGGAAGCATGTCGGGTGATTCCACCAGATATTCAACATCTCTTTCCCTAGCTCCAACAGGTACACTATTATATTAAAATCTTTATAAAACATTTTGAAAGTGCCAAGTGCAAAGATATATACATATGCATGTCTTTAGCAAGATATTGCAATATTTTTATTTTTATAATAACTAAAATTAATGATCCATCTTTGAGCACAGGCTTGTTTTCATTTTCCCCTGGCTTTAACTCCATAAACAGAATCCTGTGCATCCCATCATCCTTCCATTTGCCTTGACCAGATCATACCTTGAATGAATCAACAAAATCTGTCTTGGGACCAGAAAAAATGTAGGGTTCATATGCTACAGATGAAACATTAAGTGTGAGAAAACTTTGTTCTTCTTAGGCACATATTCATACTGTCATTGCCATTTTTTACTGCATTTAAAGATATACCAAACAACCTTGACATGTATTAGATCATATCCTAGTACAGGAGGTCAAATTCTTTCCCAGGTAGAACCCAAGTTAGAATATGTGTTAAATTTATGTAATATGTGGAAAAAGTAAAAAAACCTCAGACCATGGCTGAATTTTGGGAGCATACTACCTGCACAGCAAGACCTGTTAGCACTTGCTGCTTTGCAGGACATGAAATGCTTTGATCAGCCTCAGGGACTTAAAAAGCCTTCAAAATGTCTGCATGTAAGAGAAATAACATGATTTCACTGACTGCTTACCTCTGCACTGTTTTTCAGGTCATGTACTGTTTAACTGTGTCTCATACAAGAATGACCAAATAATTCTGTCAATATTCTGTCATGAGTTTGATAATATTGTTATCTCTCATAAGAAGGACATACCAGTTTGCAAAGGTCATGAGACCTTTCCCCATTACAGTGATAAAGACTAATCAAACTCTACCACCCCTAACTTGGATGAGTGTGCTGCCTATTGGAGTGCCAGATATTTCATATGGAAGTTGTCTTTGTCATTGCTGAAACCTGGTGGGCTCTTGAAACCAAGTTTAGTGAGAGACTGATAATACAGAGAATATGACCTGCAAGAGACACATTTAAACACTCAGTAGTCAAAATACAAAGGATTAAGGTTGATCCTTCATATCAAAAAATGCTTATATCCTAAAATATTATGTATTTTTTGTTCATATAAGATACTCAGTATGCTAAATCATCACGTAATACTGTGCAAAACTTCCAATTTTATGCAGTTTTAGTACAGTGCATTCAATATTCAACATATTCAAAGAAAATTGTTTAGCATGTAATTAGTATTTAACATTTGCAATAAAAATATTTTCCCTATGTTTATAAATAATCTTAAATTAAGCTGGTGTTAGTTAGCTACAAAATATACAGATTGTAACGATATCAATGTACTGACTGGAAATCAGGTACAATTTACAACCATTGCAAGTGAATAAAGAGCTTTCTGCTAGTTAATTGAAATTCCAGAGATAGAAATATCAAAAAAATTTTAAAGGGAACTATGTACTTTGTCCCTCTTCTTTGAACTACTGGCTACTGTGTTTATGTACTTTATTTCCTCTTGATAATGTTATTTCATCTTGATATGTTAAAGGATGGTACTTAGGAAGATAAATAATTAGCCTGCAAGAGGGTCACAGTGTGTCATTGGCTTTGAACAGCATTATGAATATCACAGAAAGTTGTGCTTTAGGTAATATTGATTGGTTTTGTGAAATTTAAAAATATATATGAATGTTCAAACACGCACACATGCAGACACTCCCCTCTTCTTTCTGAATCTCCTATGTTTTCAGTCATTCATGTTTTATTTACTATCTATGTGCTGAGAAAGAAATAAATAATATGAATGAATTATATAACAGTACTTTGGTGAAGACTGCAGACACATAAAAGGATGCTATAAAGAAGAAAGAGATTAATTGTACCTCATAGTAAAGGAATACAGAACAAGAAATAATTGCCTCAAGCTCCAGTGGGAAAAATGTAGGCTAAATATTAGGACAAAAGATTTACTGCTCAAAGAAGAGTTAAACAACACAATGGAATAAGCTGTCAAGCAAAGTTTTGTAACTGCTATAATTGGGATTATTAATGTCTAGAACAGTTAATCAAATAGAAAAGATAGGTTACTGATAACAACAGCTAGTTCTGCCATGATGCAGATGGATCTTGGTGTCTAACAGATTGATTGTGCAGCTGAAATATTGGCCCTCTCTTGGTGAAGCAGATCTCTTCTACTCAGGAGATTTTGGAACATATCAGATTTCACACAAAAAAAAAAGTTCAGGACATGTATAAATGGATGAGTCAGCTAGTTAAGGTTTGGTTGCCCAAACTTCTGAGTTTTCCTTAAATATCAACACTTGCTTTATTCTGTGACACACGTTTGTACCTGTATCATTTCTAGGCATTCTCTATCTCTACTGCAGCGATGCTAGTATCATGCTAGTTGTGAAAATTTACAAGAGTTAAGTACGTAGTTCTGTAGCCATTAAACATAACAGAAAATGTTTCAAACAAACACAGACTCAGTCCAAATTTCATATGGGTTGAATATACTACAAAATATTACTAGTCCTTTTATTTACAGTAAAAGATATGCTGATAGCATTTGTTTAAAATGTTCTGTTTTATTGGGTTTTTTTTAGAAAATATTTGCAAACAGAACCTAGGTCAGGAATTAGGTGGTTAAAACCCCAGATATGCTTGCTTTCCAAGTTAGTTAGTATTTCCTATTTTATAGATCCTACAGAATAATATGAGAGAAAAAATTAGTGGTAGTGAATTTATTAGAAAATTATTTTCAGAACACCACAGAACACCAATTGTGATATCAAATCACTATTACATGTTCAAACCATTGTCAATAATGTCACTTAATTGCATGCTGGGATATTAAATTCAATCCAAATGGTAAAATGTGCATTTGAGATTGATTAGTTTATTACATAAATGCATTAGCTGGTTACTTAAAATTGATTAGCAAGGTTTCAGTTCAGTGCAGGAAATTGCTGTTAACCCAGCACTTCTCTCTTTATTCTCCAATTACATCAAATACACTACATGCAACTGGTAGAAAAAAGTTGCACTGGCCTTCTTCAGAAATTCTACCCATATATCACAAGAAGCCAAAGACAGGATATTTCATGAAGAAGTTTAGCTTTTTGACTTACAGGACATAATAAGCATGCTGAGGGAGAGCACATCTTTGCAGCCCTGCTTATTTACTAGGATGGCATCCAAAGCACTTAAGCAGAATGGTGAATTTTAGTTACCCACCTTGAAAAATACAACCTTGACAAAAAGCCCTGTTTGGTATAGCCGTTCAATACCAAAGGTTTTGGATTTAAATTCCCAAGGTGTTCACTGCTGTATATTTCAGCATGTGTGGAAGTGAAGCGTCTGATTTGTCAGTCTGAGCAAATTTCGCTTAAATAATGGCTTAGCCTGATCAAGGTAGAGAAACCAGCTATTGCTTCAGTGGAGCGCCTGTGAGCTGGTGGACCTTAATGCACATTCTTAGTATCAGGCTCTCCATAAAGTAACACCAGTACCTGATATTTTCTCTTAAAATGTGACTGTGCCAGTGCTTGTGCACACATTCTAATGAACTAGTTTGAGATGTTTGAAGAAACTCACCGGAGCTCAAAAGTGTGTGCTTTCCTTAGCTTGAGCTGATGCAATTTCAACATTCTCATGGTATACTAAATAAATAAAGATACAGATTTCTTTAGACAAAGTCCACCCCAAAGACTTCATCTTCTGGTGTGAAAAAGGGAAACATTCTATTAAAGAACAGCAAATTTTGTGGAAGAGAGAACAGTCCTATGAATATGGGTATCTCTGAAAACCTACCACACATATATATGCATAGTAGCCACTTTATTTGATGCTCAGCTCCTCAAGGTACATTAGAAGTGCCTTGAATAAAAATCTGCAAGGGAAGATACTGGATCATTTACCATCTGGTTAGTTGTTTTTTTTATAAGCTCCAGGAAATTAGAAAAAGGACCAATACAAATGCTGATTCTTTGTTTTGAGAGAGAAACTGATTTGAAAAATATCCCTCATATATATATATATATATAATAAATTTATTTCTTTTTCTAATTTCCTTTGCTAAGGAATGCTCTGGAAAATAAGTCTGTTGCCTGAAATATTTTGGTAAACAAATCTTTGGAATGAATACTGCAAAGTAATAGATGAAAACAAATTTGAATGATTTTGGATCATCATTAACACAAGTACTAATCAACAACCTGATTCCAGTATTTTTACTCACTTATAACAAAGGCCAAGAGATAATACCATATATCTTACCCTATAGTAAGTACTATACTATAGTAGTGTTAATATTAAATACCTGTATTGTTTCCAAGTTACTAAATTATGAAATACTATTTCATAATTTAGTAACTTGGAAACAATAATTCATTAATTCAATCCAAGAAAAGGTGAGGTTTTTTTAATGGCAACAAATGATTAAATCAAATCACAAACAAGCAAAAACCATAATAAATAAGACAAGATGAGTTGGTTAAAATACTCCTTACAAAACATTTATCATCAGCAGGTCAGAGTTCATTAACCTCTGCAGAACCAGAAGAAAGAAAGCATAGCAAACTGAATAACATGGATTTGTTTATTATTTTTAGTGGAAAAAAATTGAAAGCACTTAGTAAAAGCACTTAATAAAAGCACTTAGTAAATATTCTCATGTGAACACTTGGGGAATGATCAACTTTAGGACTTAATTTTATTTTTAAATGGAAAGGAACCATCTAGCTCTGATGGAAGATGAAAAAATTTAAAATCACCTATTTCATGCGTGCAGCTTTAAGACATATTCTTAGTGATCTATTCCATGCTGGAATTAAAAAAAAAAAAAAAAAAAAAATTTCTCCTATAGGTTCCTCTTCTGGGTGTTTAACTGTTTAAAGACATGGGAAAATGTGTGGAAAGGAGGTTGATTTCTGTATAAGTGCTGCTCTACTAAAATATTTGAAACAAAGTCCAGTACTTTTTATTTTTTTACAATATTTTGTATTTGCTGTATGTTACAGCACCTTCTCTGTTCCTCACTGTCACAGTCAGTCATTCAGTGTATATTCAGCCCTTCTGACTGAGATTCAATAGATTCCCACATTGAATCACAGAAAATAACCACAAGTAAAACTCTATGGAACTTTAAAACATAACATTTTTTTAACACTAGGTACCTTTTAAAATGTGGAAATATCATGATTAAAACTAATCAATAGTTTTTTCAAAAAAATTCTAAAATCAAAGATTTGGTACTTTTTAATAGATATTTATTGCTATTTCTGTACAAGTTATCTACTTTTAATTTGTAGGAGCATAATTGATGAACCAGCTGATCCCAACAGGCTTAAAAATCCTAGATAATCTAGATGTATTTGTAAATTAGTGCAAATTAATAATTTCAATTCCATGGACTTAAAAGTTGTTCATCTTGAGTTTTCATTATAAGTCCCAACTTTGCAACCTATTGTTGTTAGACTGCATTCATAAGCAAATTCCTGAATGCTAATGATTACTTATTTTGCAAAGTATACAGAAGAATTCAAACTACGCTGGCTCATGAATATAAAGGAGAGGCTGAGATCCCACCCAGACTCAGTTTTTCTTCTTTTATCTATACACTATGTACTTGTTCTGCAGTTCACAATTTGGCATATTCTTTAAATTTTATTAGATCATATTTAACTAGGAAGAGAAAACTATTGTTTGAGGATCCTGTTATTGGGTAGGATAGCAGCAATTAATACATATATATGTAAATTATCATTCATTCAGAATGAACCCCTGAAGAACTTATTGTGTTATAATTAATTTATACTTTGGAATTCAATTATTTGGTTAACCCAAGTGTTACCTGAATACTTGTGAGTGTAAATAATGCAACCTAAAGATCATAGTTAATACTAGGTTGGTACTAGTATGCACAGAAGTGTAAGCATAAATACAAATATGAATACAGATATATATTTTATATGTTTATAGAAATAAATATGAACCTTAGGAATTGTGGAAGTGCTGATTGCTTTCTTGTGTTTCTCCTGTAATATAGGTGTGTTTTTTTTTTGTTAACCAAGTATGTTTGTAGATCATGCCTGTTAGATTCTGTAAAACATGCTGATAAAAATCTTGTATTGAGTTCATCAATGTGTCACAAAAATATTTTATAGGGTTATTGGTGCTAATGTGTAGCAGGAGATTAATCTATTTTTTCCTTCTTTTTCACAATGCCATTATGAAATCCTTCTGAAAACCTTCCATATAGACTGTATTGCTCTCAGTATTGTGTGAAAAAGATTCATTTTTTTTTTCCATGTTAAATATTTTTGTGTTTCATGAGCATATGCTCACTTTATAGATCCATAATCAACATATTACAAAAGGATGGCTAAATCAATCCCAACAGACTTGCACAGTGCTGCAGCTATGCTGCTTTGCAGACCCAACCTAGCTGATTTAATTCAAAGACAGCTAACCCAGATGTCTTTACCTGATGCTCAATTACTATGTTCATATAACCTGGTCCCCCACTCCACAAAGCAAAGATCTAATTTTAAATTATCTTCTGGAAGAAAAAAAAACCATAAATTTTTTTTGGTTGTTTAAATTTCTAGAAAGACATTCTCATACATTGTTTTCTTCAATGTTGGCTTAAAAGAAAATTTAACAACTCAGTCTCAGCTATCATATGCTGAAAATGTTTCTAGACAATGTATGCAATTAAATATCTAACCATACAATATCACTAAATTATTTTTTTCATCAAAACATATTTAAGCCCTGAGTATTCAGTGAAATTTCTTATTTTGCATGAACATCATTTCCTTGATAGTTTATAATTAAACACATTTGTTGAACCTTCTCTGATTTGTCAATATTTTTTTTCAATAATATACTCTAAAGCAAGACCCATGTTATAGTAATAACTCAACAGGACTCAAATGATATACTAAATATAATCATCCCACTTCTACTCAATTATCCCTTATTTATGCCTGAGGATCCCATTTGACC
Source organism: Onychostruthus taczanowskii (assembly GCF_017590055.1). Taxonomy (NCBI): domain Eukaryota; kingdom Metazoa; phylum Chordata; class Aves; order Passeriformes; family Passeridae; genus Onychostruthus; species Onychostruthus taczanowskii. The sequence continues at coordinate 22,095,122 of NW_024496525.1, forward strand.
ATAATGCTATACTGGGAACTTTCATTCTGCTGTTGGCCAGCTTTTTCTAAAATGTTATCATTCATGTCACTGAAACACTGTTTTGAAATCCATGTCATGCAGACAGCCCTGTCATCACCTGATAGTCTCTGGGATATTTTAAATATAGTATAATTACATGTTTTTTTCCTGCTTGACTGGACCTTTCCAAATTTTTCAAAATTAGCTGAAAAATCATCAGCCAAGTTCTTCTTGGATCAAAGATATAAAGACATGATTATTCAGGATCAGTATATAAAATGATATAGACTTGCACCACTGTTTACTGTAAGATGAAAAACTTGATACTTATAACATAGATAACAATATATGCTCTCAAAACACAGAATAACTTAATTCTGATTTGCTTCATAGGACTGATAATAGCTTTATTTCCAACTGGTATGTGGCCAAACAATCTTAGGAAGCCTAAGGACATTCTTGTTTGTCATGTGATTTTAAAACTAAATTTTATATTACTTCTACTGATAACATACAGAATCACAGAAAGTCTAAGACTGGTAGGAACCTCCTAAGACCAACTAATTCAACTTGCCCACTCAAAGCACAGTCAGCTATAGCAGGATGCTAATTATATCAAGTTTAAAATATCTCACAGACAGGCAGTCAAAAAAATTCTCCAGGCAGTGTTTGGCTACCTTAATGACTAAAAAAAAAAAAAAAAAAAGAAAAGAAAAAAAAAAGAATGGATTCTCACTGGATGACAGTGAGAATAGATGCTCCGCAGTCTTTCTTTACCCCACACTGGTTTTTTAATACATATCATTCCTGGTGTTTTATTAGTTACCTTATCTCCTATCTCTAGCATCCAGTCTAAGGATTTCTTAATTAGCTATTGACAGCTCTCTCTGCCCTCCATTACTCTCTGTATTTGTGTCTGTCTGTATCTGTATTATGTATCTGTATATAAAGTGTGTCTAATGCTCTGCTTTAACCTAGCTGGTATTTTATTATCAATTATTTTCTTCCTTTCTCCATTTCAAACCATAAAATACACAAATTCCCCAGTCCTCTGAATGAAACAAGGCAGTCTGTGTGTGTGTGTTTTGATATCTGTTTTGTCAATAACAAGTCTGTGGCTTCTGTGGACCTTCAGGACCTATCCATTCTGTATTTAAAATGTTTCCCAGAGGATTTGTTTTGGTTATCCTATTGCTTTTGATGAATGAATCTAAGTATTTTAAAACATGAAATGATAAACATTTCTACTTTCATTCTGGTGTCCTAAGAGATGCTGTTCATCCATCAATACCCTTTAGCTAACTTTTGCAATTGCTTTGAAGATACCAAATTAACTTAAGAAAATTTGCCCTGAACCTGGACTTGTTAGGAATCTAAAATTCTTTTAAAAGGTAAGGATCAATTTTTTTCTGAAAGAATCAATTGGCTTATGAAAATCTTTCCCAAACACTTTTAGTAAGGTAGATGTTTAAACACTTCTAAATCACCCTGACCTCCTGTTTTATTTTGTCTTTTATTCTAAAGAGAGGACCAGTATAGTGTTTTCATTTTTGATCCTGCATCAAGAAGTGTGTCCAAAATTTTATCCAAACCTGATTTGAATGCAAAGGCATTAGATATTTAGATGTTTAGATATTATGGAGATTTCAGTATCACTCTTTAATATTTTTCTTGGTGATAGAATACACAAATTTACTTTCATTGGATGTTTTGACATATATTAATGGATAGCTTGTGTTATGTATGAATTTAAATTATGAGCATGAAAAGCAAAAAAGAAATTCTGCTTCAGTTGTCTGATATGAGTGTGCAAATGTTGCCATTGGTACAGTTAGACCTTTAAGGTATGATATGTCATACCAACAGTATCTAGACAAAAACCTACTACTGAAGTTCTTGGGATTTGGATTGAATAGAAGGTAATTGAAAGACAATGAGGTGGATCCTCTTTGAGTTGTAAAAGTAGCAAAATATTCTTTGTATACCAAAAATACAAAGAAAGAGATGTAAGGACGAGAGAAAGAAGGTTGAATGTTTATCAGGTTGTATACATATCTGAGATGAAACATGTAAGCCTTTAGAAGAATTAATAAGAGGCAGAATGTTATCAGCTAGATCTTATTTTCTAAGGTACTTTGAGTTTGACTAATGTTCTGAATCCAATGTAAAGAAACCCTCACCTTTCAAAATCAATATCACAAATGACATTGTGCTTCATTTTTGGAATAGCTGATAATGCTATCAAGAAAAGACAATTAACAATAATAATAACTTGAACTTGTTCTGTACCACCTAGATATTGTCTGAAACACATTGTCATTGGTTCCAAATATCAAGGAAAACTTTTCTTTACTCTAATTTTTCTTTTATCTTTTCCACTGCATGATAATCTCAATTAGCAGTGTAGTGCCTTTCACAGTTACCATATTTAGTTTGGAAAAGGAGGGGAGTACTTCAAGGAGATGATGAAAAGAATGACTGTAAGTTTTTACAGGATGCAAAAATTGAAAGCTAAGGCACAGTAGCCTTATATCAGAGAAAATGAAGTTTAGAATAAAGACTCCTATAGAGTATATCAATTTCATTGCCTTAGTTTAGGTAAATAAATGAGAGATTTCTTTCTAAATTGTGAAAGACATGAATATTTTAAATAAACACAGTGTAATGCTATTAAGGAGAAGGAGAGGCAGTATGCCAAGAAAATGAATACTTTGAACTATTCACTGTAGAAAAGCAATGTGGGTTTTAATTCCTTCATATTTGAATTAAGACATGTGTTGTCCCATGTAACTCACACTATACCTGTTGAAGATATCCTTTATCTGGCTGCTTTTTAAAGTGCTATGTGGTCTTGGACAACCTCTAATGTTACCTTTGCAGTACAAAAAAGCATTATAATGGTAAAAGAAAACTAAAACCGAAGAGCTCAGTTTATTCTGTGACCAAATTTGTTTGCTGCTATCCAGGCTGAATAGTTCCTTATGCTGAAATTAATCTCACTGGAATCCCAGGATGAAATCTTGTCTACTTTGAAATTGGTGATAAAACTCTGCTGGATTTTAATGACTGCTGAATTTCATGAGCATAAACTATCTGGAGCAAAAAGAAAGAAGGCTTAAAAGCATAATGGAAAATGATGATTTCGTGAGAGGTGAAATTCTGATTGTTGTTTTTTAACTCTGCCCAATCACATCTCCTTTTAAAATGTTATTTTTAAAACTAATATCCTAGCAATTTTGAACAGAGAGTATCTAAAGGATTCATATCTGTATGCTCAAAATGCTATTGGTAGAGGCAAAATCAAACACTTATTTCCACAACTGATCTGTACATAAGGTATTGCAGCTCATATTGACTCCAGCTTTGAACATTTATCAAGATGTCTCTTCAATGTGATTCTAACATCTTTTCTTGCTGTTTTCTACACCAAGCACAGAGGAACAAATAAGAAGAGGAATTCTAAATTTGTGTTGAAGAGATCTTGGACAATTCTGCAGCACAGGAAATTATTTCCTAAAGACAGTGTTTACAAAGTTGGTCAAAAAGTGAAGGAGGACACTTTTTTTTTTTTTTTAATTAGAAAAGGCTCCACACAACAGGTCTTCAGATTATGAATTACATCCAGATGATTTCAGCTTCTTGGCAGGAAGGAACTTTTTTTTAGGGAAAACAGTGACAGCTGAACTTTAGTTTTATGTGGCTGTTCACACATGGTAAAATAACATGGCTCGCCCTTGTCTTCATTATGAAATTGAACAGAGTTTTCCTTACTAGCATCAGGTTTAACCAATTAGACCAATGAACTTTTGTATCTATGTTCAGCAAATACTGAGATATCATTATAACAAAGTAGATGTGAAATCTTGTTAATACAAGGAGGTTGCTCTGAATTTGAGCTGCTCTGGGAGGAAAACAGGCTGTGCCAACAGCTTCTTCAAAACAGTGAATTTAACTGTTATTTCAGAAACCTTAAAAACAGTAAGACACAGGAGCATAGTAAAGACAGAAAATAAAAATTAGAAAGCTTGGTTTCTAATACTGTATGTATATTAGAACAGATATTTATTTATGTACTATAGTATGTGAGGTAAACCTATTGGATTACTTCTAAATAACACTTAATGAATTCACAGGACAATCTAGAAAAAAAAAATAAATATAGATAACTACCAGTATAAAACCATCATACTAAACGATAATCTGAGCATAAAGCCAATTAAGATTCTACATCCTTAACACTAGAATTTTCTGGTAGTCTAAATCACAGAACAATTTGTTAATTCCTACAGAGGTAAGAAAGAGCTGACAACATATGATCTGAATGATTTCTAAGTGTAACAGCATAGGCTTATGTATGTGCACTGTTCCCTTCATCTCAGAGCTGATTTAAGGAATTCATTACTGGGTAGTGGATCTCAACAATCCATAACAGAAAACCAAGTAATCAATGTGAACATTGTTCATGGCCAACACCACAGCCTAGGAAGTTTGTCATGACTAACTACATTTTAGTTGCGACATTTCTATGGCTTTAGCATGGAATTCTCCATAAGAAAACTGTTCACTTCAAACAACCATAACACCACAAAAAGCTATCAGTGCAATGTTTCTACACAAAACCCCATGTTTTTGCCAGAGAAAGGAAAATCTATTTACCATTTTTATTAGAAAGTCAGATGGTATCTTAACCATATTTTCCATGCATTCACAGGAAAGCAGATTCAATTATCTGTTTCCAATTAAATAAACTGTCTTTTAAAAATATGGATGTCCTCATTTTAGCAAATGCCATAATAACAGGGCTATCCATTCTACATAGATCAGTATATGCAAGCTTTTAGTAAGGGTTTTTTTCATCCTTATCGATATAGTGGTATTCCAATATGACAAAAAATAGCCTCTAAGTAAAGGAATTTTTGTTTCTTTCTGCTGTTGTATCACTTTTTCCATATCAACGTCATTAAAGAGAATCAGTATCTGAGTTCAGACTGTGTTGGAAGCAGAATATTTAATGACCTGAGCAAGTGAAAAAGTATTACTTACATTTGCACTAGTGAACACAGAGGGGCTAAGCACTATGATGAGCCAGGAGAAATAATCATGAACGATAACACTGTTTTTTCTAGGCCTCTGTTAAATGATTATCTTCTTGCATGGCATAAAGTATGTTTTCCTGAGGTGAAGTCAATGAACTCGGTGGAGCAGGAGGAGGTCCGTTTCTCATTGTCTTTCCATCTTTCCTACTTCTTAAAGGAAAATCCTGTCCTCCTTCAAATAAAGTGTGGATAACATAATCCCATAGAAATGACTATATGTATCTATACATTCTGAATTTAACAAAAAATTGATTTTATTCTATAATTTTTTACATTCCCCTCTATTTTGTAACACTATAAAAGGAGTATTATTTCTGTTTTCTGTTTTCTGGTTTGTTAAATGATCTAAAATTTTCTCCAGAGATTCTTCAAAAGAGGGTATTGATAAGGACCAGGTATGGGGAACAGGACAACATGCAATAGTGCAAAACTTGGGAACATTCCAGTTGATATTAGGTCTCTGTTAACAATCCAGGGTTTGATGAACATTGGACAGTGAGCTACTTATGTTCCATTCCTCTTCTAATAGTACCACTAAGGATTGTTGAGCAGATTTGGGATTTTTTTTTCCTAAGGAAGTTTTTCTGGAAGAATAAAGAGGAAAACAGACTTTCTAAGAGCTAAAAGACCGTTAAAAGTCTTTAAAATCAGCATTTGAGATAGAAAGGAAAATATAAAAAATAAGGAACTCAAGAAAAAACATTTCCTAGATCATTAAAAATATGAACACAGTTACCACAGTGATAGTGTTATGAGAAAGAGCATCTAGATCATAAAGAAGACAGATGGACTTGAAACATTGAATAAGAAACAGATGGAGATAAAGATTTGCACATGGAAGTGAAGGAAACTTTTCTTTTTTTAATGTTTAAGCAGAACAAGGGTCTCTATTAACAAGTTTTTATGAGGTGAGAGAACTGATAGATTTTGAAAAAAAAAATAAAATCAGTGAGGAAGAGAATGTCCAGCTTTGAACTGATTCTGTCTTTTAGTGACATCAACCAAAATGTCTTAAAGTTAATGTCTTCCTGATGTTTGTTTCCTATTATGAGTGACCTTAGAGATGGAAACTGATAGTCTTAGAGAGGGAAATATTTCATTCAGACTGAAGAAAATGTGGTCAGTGTGAGTATCCACTGACTTTTGCTGGTTTTTACTGTCACTGACAGGAAATGAAGTCCTAAAACAACAGGTGGAGATTTCCGTTTCCATGGTCCATAATGCGCTGTCTTGAGAAATTGTCAGCTAGCTCCCATTACACAGGTAAACTTCAAGATCTAAGCACCTCTTTATATTTACATTCTAAATATTGGCACTGAGCTATCTGATATCAAAACTACTAATACAGTAACCATTGGCTGGGCTGGAGACTCAAATACACTTTATAAATCTACTACAGCATTTGCACTCATCTGGTGAGGAAAGCTGAAGTGCCATTTAATCCAATCTTCAGCTGCAGCTTGTTTTTCATACTTTTTAATGAAACAAGGATCTATATTAGAAAAGACAGAAGAGAATTAGTATAAATAGTATGTTTTTCAATAAGGATTAACAACCCCACTGTTAGAGAGTAAGCAATAGAAAGAAATCAGTGGACATAACCTTGAAGTATCTGGGATGAGTTATAACTAGCGTTTCAAATTAGCAGTAGAGAGTACAATATTCAATTGCTCATAAAAGAATTTTGTTGCAGACACTTTGACATAATTAGCAAAACTGGAATTTTATCTGGATCATTGTGACTGTGACACTTTTTCTTGCAAAAATGTCAGTTATGATTAGCACAATGCACCAAATAGGGGAGATTATCTTGAATTAGATATACTCTTCAAAAAGTCTGGAAATTACTTCAGAAATCTTGAGCAAGCTGTTAGAAACTCATGAAGTTAACAGGAGGGGTCAGCCTAAGAGATAAAAGACAAGTACAAGCATTCAAGAGAAGAAACATTGGAGTGTCTCACTGTGAAAAAAGGTGAAATAGGCAGAACACAAACAGGCAATAGTACATATGCAAGCATTGATCCCAGCATTGCTGAAATGAGGATGATCTGAATGCCAAAGACTCACCAGAGCCTTTGAGAAGAGTCAGAGTTCAGATCATAAACCCTACTTTCAGATGATTTCATCTTACTACTGGGAACTCGGTTTTTCTTATTTTTCTATCTATACTTCAGGAAAAAAATGTAACTGAGATCTTTTGTATTTCAGCTTTTGTAACACAAAAACATTTTGTAACATTTCAGCTTTTGTAATATTTTTTCTCACTCTTCACTGGTGTGACAATGACACATCAAACAAAAGTGACAAGAGGAACTCTGCCATCTCACTTAATTGGGGCTGTAAACTTTAAGAGCTAATCTCACAAGTGAAGTTAGAATTTAATATTCTAATATGCATCTAATCTTTCCAACCTTCCCAACAAAACTCCAGTGAAAAAGTTTGCATACAAATTTTTTCCAGTAATTTCTTAGCAATCATGTGCTATCAGACCTAATGTTTCCAGAGGAGCAGCAGTGGCTGACCACAGACATTCCCTCATCTGGGAACAAGAAATGATTAGTTATTCTAAATACCTTGCAGACATAGAGAAGCCTCTGGAAGTCTTTTCCAGAGAGGAACTCAGAGAAAATACTGTTATAAATGCTTTTAATCCTTCACGGAAATGTAATAGCTTTCTTGCTGTTGGCCATGTATGTAGCTAAATTAGGTGTGTCAACTATCTGACCATCTGTTATTCCCAAATACTCAGAGTATGAAACTGCAATAACGTAACTCTAGTTAATGTCATTTGCTGGATGAAGTATATGTCCTGTTGTGGAGATAATTTAGATAGAGAAGATATGCAGTGTTTATAAAATGCAGTGTTTATAAACACTCAGAGCCCCTCTCGTATTCCTTATACTAAATTTAGGTGCTAATAGATTTTCTTATGCAAAGGAATGGAGAGAGGACAATATTCTACAAAAATTAATACAGGCAATCCTATGTTTTATGCTTCTAAAGTATTCAGATTTTTTGTTTATTTCCAAACAGGCTTCTGAAAATGTCAATTGATTTGGAATGCATTAATATATTTTCTTCCAATTTTACATATGACTTTCTAAAAAGCAGAAATGATGGTTTATTCTTAGGGTAACAAGAATAAATTTAATACCTTACCTAAAAAAATCTAATATATAAATCCACTATTTACAGACACTTCTGAGAGTGTCAACATACCTATTTTTAGGTCACTAAAAAGGAATTTCCTAGTCTATTTTGTTCCATTCATTAGAATAGAGTGTTAGAAAACTTTTTGCTTGATTTAAATTACAGCATTTAACTTTAACATCAAAAGACTGCAAATTCTATTCCAAAAAATTAAGTAAGTCTATGTCTTTTTTTTTCAAATTTAAATTTTCCAAGTTGAAAGATTTCATCTATGAGAAGGATATTTTAGGATATTAATACAATTGTAACTTTTCCACCTAATTTCAGTAAATTCAGCAATTTGCATTAATAGGAAAAAGGACAGAATTGTGATAATTAACACAGCTTGACCCACAAGAATTGTAGATCAGAATATGTTTTGTGAGGAAGAGTTGATATTTATGAATAGTTTCCAAATCCATATTTGGGTCTCTACAAACCACACACAGTCTAACTAACCTAGGAACAATGCATCAAGCAGCCAGGCCCCTACACTCCAGCATCTGGTGCCTTTTCAGATACATCTGGGTACAAGGACCATCATTTCAGAATGTGCAGGATGACAATGACACCTCCAAAACTACATCTTGGGCACACCATGCCAAACATAACATAGATTCAAATGTTTAAGCAACAGCATCCCTTTTTGACATCTTAAGATGTCACTGGCCCTCGACTGGAATTTATGTTAATTCAAATTTCACAAAACATATGGAGATACGCACTGTCTTCATTTTAGCTTCCTCAGTGTACAATTTTCCAAGTCACTGTAGTTAAAATGTAACCTTATCATTTGTATGATGAACTTTATGTACATTTAATAATGACTTATGTGACTGGACTAAGCATAACTATGGAAAAGTATTTTTAAATGTAATATTTCCTTTGTAAATAATGATAGAGAAGTGGCAAAAACCGTAACAGACATGGGTTCAAAGATCAACACAATTCTTATCTAAATTACTTGAGTCCACTTCGTCAAACTGCAGATGCAATTCTCTATAATCCAATTATGCAGACAAAAGCATTTATGGTAATAAATTCCATTTTTGTATTAGTTTTGTAATAATACAACATGCAAAAGTCTCACTTATCATTTTTATTTATGAGTATTGTTTTGCTTTCCAGCTCTGGGAGGGGATGAGTAAAGTGATCACTGCACAGTGAAAAAAAAAATATTAACTTGGTAACACATAGCAATTCAATTCTTTTCAACTATTTTCACATACAGAAAATTAATATAATTTTAATATCACCTGCAGATAACATGCCTCATAAGCTACATTTCCTCTGTCTATACTGCTAATTAGTAGCTGAAAAACATAATATGTGATACCAGAAAACATGGTTCTTAACATTTTGGGATGTTGGTTCTCAGGGAATAAGTGGAAGAATAATGGGACAATTGCCAGTGAATTTAATTGCCTGAAGTATAGCTTAAAAATATCACAGAAAAGGTGTGTGATTGTCAGAGAAGGCCTTCTGGGCCTGCAGTCAATCCTTTCAAGATGTTTGCACTTAGTAGATTGTTACATATTGCAATTTTATAACTTTAGGTCAGGCTCAAAATAGACACAGTCAAAGGGTTTAAGAGTCAAATGGATTTTGGGGGCATCCATGAGAGCATTTCCTCACAATTATTGCATACCAGTTGAGGCTGAGAATTCCTCAGAAAGCTCTATAACCAGTATAAATGAAGGAATTGTCTTAATACTTGTACAAAGAAAATGCCAGTCAAGTAAGCCATTGACAGATCCAACAGTAGACGATGTTACTTTTTCATCATTTACAGTTATCATATTAATTCTGATTTCAACAGTTAGCAAGGACTCGACATATAGCAGAGAACATTATTAAAGCGTATTTTCTTCTGATAAATAATCTGAATACAGAATTAAGAGCAAATATAATGGAGGGAACCATCTGTTACTCTGAAACTTACTCAGAAGGTCTTATTGTGTGAAAAAGGACAGAAAAACTGGTTTAGGGTGAAGCTATGTTGTAGGGTTTTTTTCTTTCCAAAGAATTTATTATTCTGCCAGATACAGACTTAGTCTTTAAGGAATTGCTTCATAAACTTAATTAAACACATTAATCCTTTAAAAGACAAATTAATGTTCTAAGTGATTGGTACAGCCAAGAGAGTTGAACTATAAATTCTGCTAAGCAGGTGTATTCCATCTTTCTTTTCCTTTTCCTTTTTTTTTTCCTCCCTTTTTAATTATCTTGCTTTGATTAGTGTTCTCTATGTCATTCAAAACACGTGAAATTTCTATAAATTGGGAAAACTAGCTTTGATTACAGCTTGTGGAATTTAAAATAAAAGAATCTATTATTGGGACAACTGTAATTATGAAACATATTTGGAATATGAATTGTTTCATTTAGTTATTTCATCTTTTTATAATGAAAAAGGATAGACAGTGGAAAGGCCAGGATATTTTCATCTTAAGATCCATTTGAGAAGTTACAGCTGGGATTCAATTTTTTCTAACTTTAAAAAGTGAGAGAAAGAAAATGAGAGAAAAAAATTGAGAGAGAAAGAGAGTGAGAGACAGAAGAGGAGGAAGGGAGGAAGGAATGGAATGAAAAGAAAGGAAAGTTAAAGAAAATAAGGAAAAGAAAACAAGAAAAAAGGAAAGCAAACAAGAAAGCAAGAAATAAAAGAAAATTGTGCACAAAAACTATATGACAAATCTGTGACAAACAGGCAGAACAGCTTGAAAAAGCAACAATACACAATTCTACAAGGAATTAGGCTTTCCAGTGAGACTGAGTGACTTGATGAATATGTATCTTGTTAGGTTCTAAGCAACCTCTACAGTGATGCCTACCTTAACCAAATTGTTTTATTTTTTTCAAAACTACTAAATTCAGGCATCTAAATACTACAAATATATTAAAATCCACTAACTGAAAAGATTTTCTCTTCCACCTTTGGACACGTAAATCAGAAGTTGCTGTTTCCTGAAATCATGTGCTTCATGATCTGTTTATCCTGGTGAGCCATTTAGGGCTACTGAACTTCCACTATTCCCTGTGACATTTAGCTTTTCATCTTTCTATTTTCTGTATGGATTGAAACCTAAATTTTCAGCTAGTAAGGAGAAAATAACTAAAGTCTCTTGATCAGCTACAGTATTTCAGAAGTATTTCTAGCAACAGGGTATCTGATGTGTTGCTGCAATAATGGAAATTAGCACAACTGTGAAGAAATGATGCTGTTTTTGTTGTTATTGCAGATCACACAAAATAAATTATACTGCAAGGTTTGTTTGTTTTTTTTTTTAATAAAATGTCAGGTGAAACTTCAAAAGTTCATCATTTTATGTTTTAGAAAATTTTCAAGGTATGAAGACTAAAGTAAGCATTCTTTTAATTTTAAACTCATTTCCAACATCAAACACTAAAAAATCCCCCCCAAAACCCTAAAGCAGACCTTGAAAATTGTGATATTACATATTAGTAAAGAGATAAAAATGGTTACATATTTTCTCATTGACTAAACCCTTCAGGAGATTCTGAAACCATGAAGAATATAAACTAACATTTTGTGTATACCTGGAACAAGCCCCACTTCTCATTTAGTAAATACTGGTCAAAAGAACACTTGAACAAGATATCAATCAGTTTTTATATCCTGGACTAAGGATATATATCCTGAGGATATATATCCTGGTCAGAGTCTTTTGTGACCATATACATATGTCCTTGGAGTAGTCTAAAGAAAACTCTGTAGGAAATCTACTACTCGTTTTGAAGGGATCACAGTAGCTAAGATTCTTACAACCAAAGTAAGAATGAGAGCAAATATAATTCTAAATCCAGGAAATCTGCTCCACCCAAAAACTGTGGGTATGAAATGTCATTGTCTTATAAAGAAATTTTATGCCTACTTATTACTATTTGCATGCAGAAATACACATGCTCATGACAAAGTTTATACTTCTACAGCTTTTAGATGAAGAGAGACAATTAAGAATTTTTTTTTAAAAAGACACAAAAACTGTCTCTGAAAATGTTATACTAGTTATAAGATACTTCTATTTTCCATTAAGGTAGAGATTTAAAGAAAGTTTGCATTTGTCCCTCAGCCTCCATCAATAAAAATAGTAGTACAAATGCTTTAACATCGTAATAATTGCCAGGCTAAATTAACAGTGTGATAGTGTTTTGATGTATGATTTGGAGGCCCCTTCTCTGTGCTGGCCTTCAGGAAGATTGAGCTGCTTCCCATATTCCCTGAAAGTGAGTCAATGACTGTTTATTCATTCCCTTGATTAGAAGGCTGCCCTGAAGCCAAACACAAGAGACTGCTATAATAAATGCAAGACTCATATGCTTTGTTTTGCTTTCTGGATTTAGTGCTAAACATTAAAAGGAATTGGAGATTGATTTTTGTTCATGGACAAGTGCCAAATAAAACATCAAGCAAGTGAACGGCCTTCTTCATAGAAACAAGTCCTGTTAGCATGAGATGCCAGAGACATGGTTGAGGTTTAACTGCTGCTATTGAGTTACTTGGAGGGGGGTTTTTAAATGTCTCATCAACTGCTGACACCTGCTCACCTGAGTAGCCATTTTGGTCAAAAATAGTGAGTGGTTAAGTTACCTTTCTCCACTAATAATCACATCCTTTTTCAAACACTGAGAGAATACTTGAACATCCCAGTTGTATTTGGCTCCTGTGCCATAAAAGTATTAAGGAAACTTCCCAGCCTGACCATTCACGATCTGGCTGTCACACTCCCAACACCAGAGACTTTGAGAGCTGGGATCAAGCCCACTTCACCTCGTGGGCAGCTGCAGTGGTCTGGCAGGTCCCTGTTTGACTTCCCACACACCCACTCCCACACGGACCAGGCTTCCTCACCGCTTCATTCATGGCACAGTAACTCAAAACCAGCGCAAGCTGGTACCTTAAAGGTAGTACTTCACAGCTGGTACCTCTGTGGGGGAGCCCAGACAAAGTCGTGGACTTTTATTCCCTCACAATCCAAGCCTGCACAAATCTTGATCACTCCTCCTCCCAAGCCTTCTGCTCCTGCTGTGTCTCCCAGTGTCCATTCACCCTGAGGATGGCCATTTGTTATGCAAATATTGGCAGTTCAGGACCTCTTGTGTCAGGCTCACCCAGAGCTCAGTCTGCACCTCAATGTGCATTAGTTTGCAAACTGAGCTGCCTGCAGCAGATTATTCAACAAAAGAACACACATGTATATACAGGAGGTGGGATAGTGAAAGAAGTAGTTTCATTATACATTAATACATTATGGCTTTGATGTTACTATCTTCCTCTCTCTTCCTTGTCTCAACACTTGGTGCTGTAGAGATACATCACAAACTGATTTTTTCAGAGTTTACCTCGTCTCCACTCTTGACGTGGGATGTTTTCTTTCTTTGGCAGAGCAAGCAAGTGGTTTCAGCAGCAGCTGACAAATTGGCCAGTAATGTGGGTAATAAATGCAGTCAGTAGTCATTTCTCTACACTGCAATTTACATGTCAAGTTTGAAGAGACTCTTCTCCCATGTTCTAGGACTTAGAAACAGATCAAGTAACTTTTGCTAATGGAGTCTCTGCTAAAATGAATCCAAAATTGATCAATCAATCGGTAAACAAAACTATTGTCTTCTGAATGTGAGCCTGAGGAGGATGCACACCATTCAAAAAGTGTAAGGAATCGTAGGGGAAAAGGAATTGCAAGAAAACAAAGGAATCATTCTCGACAATAAAAGACTGGACCTTCACCAAAAATTCTCTAGCATATATTCAGGAGACCTCCTTCTGCTGAAGTAATTAGAACACCTGGCTGGTTAGTGACAGAGTGGTTTTGAGAATGTCATCACTCCAACTTTTCCTGAAAAATAAGGACATATGCCAACCAGCTAAAAAGGTATTTTTTTTTTTAACTGAGAAAAAACAGCCAATGAAAAGTGGTTTATGGAATATCAGGACTTTGAGGAAGAGAAAAATGAGAATGATTTGTACTGAGTTTTCAAAAATAGGCATGTGTCAAATGCAATTAGCAACATGCAATTACAAACCAGGACTGTGTTCCCTGTAGAGCTACATACATGCAGAGATCCCAGCTGGGCCTTGGAGTTTACCTGATGAGTAGTGAAATTCTTGGTACAACTCATTCAGATGGAATCTCTTTGATCAGTCCTTTAACAAGACAATCTCTTCTGAAGTCAGATTTCCCTAGCTGTATTTATTCTTTTACTTACTGATACGGCAATTCTTTAGAGCTGTTGACCACTTTCTTTGAGCACTCCTCATACAACAGACTCTTTCTCATATTTTCCAAATCAAATGGCCTTTTTATTTTTCTTTTAATGTATAAATGCACAAATAGACTGACAATTTTCACGGAGGGAAAGTTTTGCTCTCTTATTTTTTACTCCTTCTTGGGCTGCAAGCACAGCATTTTTTACAAAGTAATGGATCTAAAAGGAACTAATGACATCCATTATATCAGATGTATAAAGAAATCCAAGAAATTAGAACTTCAAATTAACATTTTACTGAAATTAAATTAACAGAAGATTTTGAGGAATATATTTCCACGTCTGACTATTAAAGTTCTTATCAAAGTTCTAATTATAGAATTAGAGATTTTCTATTAACTTAGAAATCAACAAATTGCAATTGTCCACAATTAAAGCTATTAAATTTTTTTATTCAAGTTAATTACCATCTTTGTTTAGATAGAAAGACCTGTAAGTTTTGATCATGCATTCTTTAATGTGCTAAAATGTCTCCAGCCTAATGTTACTAACGCCACTGCTAGTTAAAAAGTCCTGGGATCAATTAGGACCTGTAATCTTGCCTAAGAAGTTTTTGGTCAATCATTCAATCATAGCACAGCAAGGGCAGAACGAACAAGTATTAATTGTGAAGTTTTGGTATTTGTGCCCATCATTGTATCCAAGGTTTTGTGGACATCTTCTTTACAAACAGACTGGAAACATTATATTGCAAGGGTATGTCACTGAATGCTTGATGTATTCTTACCAGTGTCTAGAAAGCATTACCTTCAATGAAAACACATATTCTTTAAAACATCTGTCTAGTCTATCAGTTTGTTTTAACTTTTCAGAGGAAAGCTACTTAAGGGAACCTAGAACGCATCAAAGACAGATAAAAGAGCTGATGCTGGACCCCACACCTCCAGTTGTGGGTATGCACATGGTACAAAGAAAACAAGGATTATGCAAGGAAATTAGACGGATAGTAAGCACAGGGAAATAGAGAAGAGTATGATTTTCAGAGAGTTTTAGAAGGTAAGGAAGCACCTGTGTGCTGCAACTTAGAGATCCTTCTGTTAGTGGAATCATCTAATAAAATTACACATTGAGTTTCCGTTTTTAAATCTCTGCTTCTGATAGCATTGCAATGAAAGCACATGAACATTTTTACTATAAACAGTAATTTTTACTAAAAAAATTAAAGCATAGGTTCAATCTATCCTAGGTTTAGTCTGCAATGATTTAGTTTGCATGCCTTACAGCACAGGATTTTGTAAATTAGGTCCTTTCTTCATGAACTTAAAGTGGCTTACTGGGATCTACGCACTAGATAAGCAGGGACATTCAGGAATTTTCTTTTTGTTCTCTCTATAAAGCTATATTTCTTTAAACTTTCAATATTTCTTTAAAATTCTTTCAAGTTGCAGAGGAAGACATGAACCCTGTTGCAGGCAACAATATTATCACTATTCCTTTAAATAAAAGCAACTTTTCAATTAATGAGATATTGTTGATATGCCTAATCACTGGTTTATTGAACTCTTGTCTTCTAGATTAAAAATAGAACAAAACTAACAATTACAAACAGTTTATGCTTTAGTTTCGACACTAGTATTATTTTTCCCTGCTTTATTTCAACAAAGGAAAAATTATTTCAATAGTTTTCCACTACACAAAAGTAATACTAAAAAAGTACCAAAGACCAAAGAACATGTGATAATCTTTTGCTGGCATTGTCAGGAAGACTTCAGGGATTCATAGTCTTTTTCTGACTCCATAGGAAATTGGTGATAAAACTAAGTTGCATGAATGGAGTAGTACCAGATAATTCTTTTTTTGCTGCTATTCCATTAGTACATGGAAGGGATTTGGCTCCCACTGTTCATTTAACACCTTCATGCTCATTAAATACAAGAACTCTATATTCAGGATTTCATCATTATTTTAATCACTATTAAGTTCAAGACAATAAAAAACCCTGACAAAATACTATTTTGCCAGCTTTTAAAACTCATCTCAAGAAAGCACCATCTCACAACACTTCTCATTGATTCTTTCAGGAGAATAAATACGTGTCTTCATATCCTTGTTTGAACAGCTGCTGATAACAAGATAAAAGTCTGCTAAATTGCTAGGGAGAGGAAAAGGATATACGAGTCAAAGCCTTTGACCCTAAAAATGCTGCTTCAAATTCAGTCTCAAAGAGTAACTGACTGAAAGTCATTATCTCCTAATGACTGTTCAGCTTATGTAAACTTGGTTGTATGCATCTCACTCTGAGTTCCTGGTAAGTAAACACCCGCAGCAGAATTAAACCCCAATGAATCTTCTACAAAGGTCAAATGTATTACAAATCATGGAGATAAAAACCCAGTGTCAGCCATAAGCCCACATTTTTAGACAATGATTTGAAACCATGTTGAAGAAAATGAGGTAAAACTGACCAGGAAGAATAAAACATGGTCTGTAGTTAAACAGGTCATAGTAAAAACAACCCCACTGATTCAGTGTCTAGATCACCAGTGCAGTATCTTACATTAACATCACTATGATTTTTTTCTATTTGAAGATCTAATGAGTTACTTCCCTCAGCTTGTTTTCCCTTATATTTGCATGAGACAAATCAATCAATATATCATCATGCCTGATAAATACTATTCAAAATAATCTTCTGGATTTCTGATAGAGAATTTTTCAGTTTGTTCTATTCCTATTCAGCAAAACACAGGGTTTTTTTTAATCATTCCCACTAAACTTTGAGCAACCCACTCTTAAAAACCCCTTAATCATAGTTTTCATCCATGTGATGACAAACATTTCAGGTGTCTACAGCTTCAAAAATCAAGCTGTTCACTCAAGGTGAGAGGGACTATTTTCATAGTACTTTTTGCATTCATATATCAAGTGATATCTGGACTTGAGAACTACAAATAACTATTTGTTTGAGAAAATTTGAAGGTAACAGTTACAGAGCCAAAAGGATGACCTGTTCTCTCCTGCAATGCTGTGCTTATTGTCCTATTTGCATCTAAAAGCTATACTGAACAGTGGGGAAGAAATTCATAAACTCAGTCATGCTAAATCTCACACTTCTTCAGAAAAGTCTAAGTGCAAATATTATCCAGCACTTTGAAAACTTTACAAAGTTAGTAGCTCATATGGCTTTGATGATAACCAGTGAAAGTTACTGCATGATTTCCTGAGTGTTCTTTCATTTATTTTCTTTTATTCCTTAATGATGTTTCACATGTTTTGTCAAGATACATCTTAACTTGGGTATTGTGTTATTTTCTGTGAAGGCAGAGAAAAGAGAAACATCGAATTTTTTTTATTTTATCCTTCCTTTCTTCCCCCCCCCCCCTTTTTTTTTTCTCCTTAGTAAGTTAAACATATAATGTTATATAGGGAATAACATCCTGAGAAAGTAGCTCTTAGCTATAGAAAATAGAGTTTTATAAGAAACAAGGGAGATGAGAAGATCATTTTATGATTGATGGCGCTACAGCTTGGACTGTTAAGAGCAAAGTGACGCTCTTGAGCTCATAACTGAAACTAGTCTACAATCTTAGAGAATCTTTCCTCCTGGAACTTTAGTAGTTCAACACATCCAGTAGCAGGGCCTCTTAAGTTCATTGCATGCAGGTGAGTGGAAAGACTTTTTTTAAACTGACTTATGAATCAATGTGAACTCAAGAACATCTCCAAAATCCTGAAGGAACTCCTTGTTCTAATTACTAAACTGCTTTATTTCCCACCTGTAGTGAAATAGCAAGACATTGAAAAGTGTTAACTTTGCGCATCATACAAGGAATTACTATCCTCGGGACTCAGCTCATCTATTGACTGGCGACATTTCAACTGTTTCATCAATATTTCATGATGTTTCTTGTTTCTCTAAATACTTGCACATTGCTTGCTGTTGTTTCTTCCTTAGCACCCTTCTGCCTCCTTTGGAAATAACTGGGAGTACATATGACACATATTTTTCTGTAGGGTATCATATTGTCTCCTTAAGCAGCTGAGCCACAGATGATAGAAAAAACACGTTTGTATATCCTAGTTTCTAAGGCAATTCAGGGTCTTAGCAACACAGAAGGAGACAGATATGATCTAACAGATCTGTCCCTAAATTCCCACTTGGTATTGCTACAAGTGCTGATAATTTCAAGAATGAAGGAGTTGATGACTCTGCTGAATGCCAGGAAGGAATTCACAGGAAACAGTACGGAGGGAGGTGCTGATTCTGCAGTTAGTACTCAACAAACACAAGATACAATGCTTTATGACTTGGAATCAGTGGGTCAAAGCCAGAGGATGTTTGACACAAGGATTAATTTCAGGAATTAGTACCAGGGATATCAGGCATAAATATTAGAGTTGTTTCTCTGTCCTTGTTTTACCTTTTTTTTAACCTCTCCAACAATGACTGTTTTACAAAATAGACAAACATTGAGAGTTAGTTCAAAAATTTGTGGGACAAAATGCTGTTTGATGATGATCAACAGAAAATGACATCCAACAAATTAAAGAAATAAGGAAAGATGCAAGAGGCAATGAATGCAAGATTTGGAAGGGTAAAAAAGTTGCAGAATTCCAAGTTCCTGGTTTCCATTACATTTTTGTTATATTAATTTTTTGCATGACTGTAGCTGGACCTCTGAGTTTGAAAGCTGAAGAAAAAGTTGCTAGTTGCAGCTTGACAGGAAACCCTCCTCCCCCAAGCTCAACAATGCCTCATAAAAATATCAGATCACAGATTAAAACAGAATTACTTGAAAATTCAAAAATAACAAGTCTTGCCTCAGTATGTCTGGTATTAAAAATAGCTTTTAACCTGCTTAAGATGGAAAGATAATATTATTTCTATTCTCAAGTTATTGCTCTTTCGCCTTTTGATCTAAAGTAGAAATTTGACTTTAACTATTTACTAGAGACAATCAAACTGTGTCTAATGGAGCTTTTTGGCTAACCATACTAATTTGTAATAATTTTTTATATGTGAATGATAACATTCCTAAGGCAAATTCACAATTCTTATTGGTGACATTTTTAATATCTTATTTTATCAAGTGGTATTAGTATGCATCCTCACAATCTCTAGATGCCACTTGGAATTTTCAGCAAAGTCTTTTGCTGTACTGCACTTGAACAAAGTTTACAAGAAGACTTTGAGATCACTGGGGTTGTACACGAACATAGACCACAACTTCCACAGAAACAATTTTTCATGAAAAATAGCCACCTCAAAAAATCCAAATTTAGGTTTGTAACTGAAAAAAATTATCTAATAAAAAAGGTGAGTCACTGAAACTAGAAAATACATTTTCAATATCTAGTCTCCCTTCCTTTTTGCAGATTGTCCATCTTCACAAATACATCCATGACTTAAGGACTGATGTATCTTGTAATCCACCATTCAAATTGTAGTTGTATAATTCAGTATCTCAGCACTGTAACTTGCTCTCAAAGCCTCATAGCCTATTTTTGGATTCCTGATTCAATCTTTTAATTTTTTTTTTTATTAGATGAAAATATTTAATGGAATCTATCTTTCCTGGGCTAGATTTTTTTTGTTGTTGTTGTAGTGAATGACAAAGTTCAAAGCAGATGCAGCTCCAATGGCATCTGAATATTGAGATATCTGCCTTTCTGTCTCCATTCTTGAAATGTAAAAAGTGCAGGTGATCCCTCAAAAAAAAAATTATCTAAGCATCATGATAGTCCCCCAAACTACTGCTAGTACTTTATCCTTAAGTGTGGGACATGGTAACATGTCTTGTCTTCTCTTACCTCAAAAAGTGGGTTTTTTTTTTTTTTGTTCTTCTACAAGGATTTTCAGTGTCTTTATACCACTGCTGAAACTCCTCACTATCCCAGTGACCTCTGAAAGATCAAAAAGAAATTAGGAATTTGTAATAAAATTCTTAGATCTGCCAGTGCTGCAACACATTGCAGAGACCTCTTGGCTCCCATCAGGCTGAGTTGTACGAGTGTAACTTTCTTCATCTGACTGTCAACCTGAAAAGACTGAAAACACATGTGATTGGAAATGCACTTCAAAATCTCCCAACAGTCACTCTAATACCTTAACCCCTGACACTTTTCATTGTTGCTGAATGCTGCTAACACAGACATATATGATTTTCCTAATCATTTGATTCTCCTCAGGAAAAGGATATTACCAGCTATTTCAGAAGGAGCAGTAAGTTAAACTTCATTCCTGATCTACTCTTTAAATAGGGAGACTGGGAGCAGAATGAGCAAGCAGAAGCAGACCTAAGCAGTTGAGCAAAAAAGCTTCCTCTTTCAAGTTTGAATCTGAGTCCCTACAGCCTGGAAGTCTGGGGAGAGAAAATGCTAAATGGGTGGGAGTGACCAGAACAGTGTGACTCTTTTTTGTGTTGTTCTCCACCTACCCATTTGAAGGTTATAGAAGACTGCAGAGCGCTGCGATGCTCTGACACTTATAAATGTGTAGGCTTTACTGTGTTTCACCCTTTAGTAGCTATTTTAATGATTCTGAAACTTAACTCCTTGCATGAAATTTCATAAAATATCTTCTAACAATAATTATTATTTTTCACATACTGGTGAAATAAATATTTCAGATAGTCAACACAAATTCCTGCTCTCTCTCAGACTGAAGAACAAATGGTTACGAAGGGGGACAGAGTTTAAGTTGATTAATTTTAAATGATGAATAAAATGTACAGTGACAAGGGCACATTAAGTAGGAGACAGTTCTTTCAAAAGTGTCACTCCAAAGAGGTGACTCAGATACTCACTCAGGTTGCTTTTTAACTGCCTTCCTAAGCCACAGCCTAAAATCACAGCATGCATGGTTACAACCTTCACACCTTAACATACTGACAAGACCCTGACAGCATTCTTTTTGAAAAGTTTAATACCTTTTCCAACTTAGTAAAAAAAAAAAAAAAAAAAAAAAAAAAAATCAAAGGAAACTGAAAAAAATAGAAATATTAAAAAATTCACTTGTACAAGACTATCTATACCAAATTTTCACATTGGACAAACATATATTGTTTTCAAAGAGATTGAATTTCTTATTTTGTTCAATTAGCACTTGATCTATGTGCCTCCTTCTATACATAAATATAGTTTTTCCAAACAGGGCTGTCTTCAGTAGGGCCTGACTTATTTTCCTCTTAAAAAAGACAAAAAATATTTTTACTTGAAGTTCACAGTAACACAGACCAATCAGAATCTCTTAGGCAACCAGTTAAAATTGCTGAAATTGGCCCCACATTTCAGAAATCATGGAACCCTAGAATACCACAGGTGGTGGGGGACCCATAAGTATCATCAAGTCCAGCTCCCTGCTCTTTCAGTTGTACCTAAAACTAAACCATATGACTAAGATTGTTGTTCAGATGCTCCTTGAATTGTCAAATACTTCCCTGTTCAGTGACAGACCCCTCTCTCAGTGAAGAGCCTTCTCCTATGTCTAATCTAAACCTCCCCTTTGTAATGAACCTAGCAGGTTCTTTCAATTCTTTCAGGTCCTAATCACTGGTCACCACAGCACCTTCTCCTTCACAGCCCCCCTAGAGGAAGCACTAAGGTGCCAGGAGGTCACCCTTCTGTCGCCTCCAGGCTGAACAACCCAAGTGACCACAGACCTTTCGCAATCTTGATTGCCCTCCTGTGAACACATTAACAGTTTGATGTTCTTGTACTGAGGTGCCCAAAACTGCCCACAGGTCTTGAGATGAGGCCACATGAGAGCAGCACAGGATTGGACAATCACCTACCTCTACTGACAGGTGATGCTCTTCCTGATGCAACCTGTTACATTCTTGTTCAACTTGCCATCAACTCAAAACCACAGCTCTCTTTCTCTACTTTCCAGCCTTTTCTCCCCTTTGTATGTATTAGCAAGGTTATCCTGGTTAAGAATGCTGCACTTTCTGTTAAATTTCATACAGCCTGTAATTACCCAACTTTCTAGGCTTTCCAGATTTCCCAATAAGCTTCTTTACATTTGAGGGGGTCCACAGATTCTCCTAATTCAATATCATCAATCATTACAGTTTACTTCTAAATCTCCCCTACTGCCCTCCCAGTTACTTATTAGCAAGCTCTTTTATTTGCAATTGTAGTCAATCTGCTCATGAAATGTTAAAAAATAAAAGTTTTGAAAAGTCTGAAATTCTCTGTGGGCTCATCTCACAACACTTGGTATGTTAGTACACAGGTGAGTTGGACAGTTAATGAGGCTTCAGTAAAATTGCAATTCCATTGCTATCACTAAGCTTTCCCACCTTTTCTAGTGGAATAGAAGGTTTTCACATTTTGTCAGTGTGTTGAATCATTTACTGCTTTGCAGTTTGATTTCAGCAAGAGGACTCAGAATGATTGCTTCCTACTATTTATGAGCATGAATAAACATGATTAGAAAAGTAGCATGAGGCAAGAATAACCCCTATATTCACAAGTTACATTATTTTGTACCTTAGCTTGGTCACAGCTTTCCTTCAAGTACAGTAGGAGCAGCAACACATTTGTGTTGCCTACCATGTGACTCCATGCCTTTGACCTGTAAATTGCAATGGGTCTCTGAAAAGAACTTTACAACTTCTGCACTCCACAGGGTCTTCTGTAGCACGGAATAGTGTGCAGGATCTGGCACTCAAAACTCTGTGGCTTCATTGCCTCTCTTGTAAAAGAGCACCAAAATAGTTGGTTGCTCTGAATCTGAATTTATTAAATATCTCTAGCATGCTTTAAATCTGGGAAAGTTTTACACTGTCATTTATTTATTATCCTTGTCAAAAACCAGTGTGCTGTTTTCCAGTAGCCATGCCCCTATGCTCTGTGTAGACACACGCAGTGGAAAAAGAAACCAGCTGTGTTTTACCCACTTCCAAACACCTTGCTGGAGAAATCGGCAATAAAATCACTGTAATGAATCTTCTTACTTCACTCTCCGTTTCCATGTCAGTGAGAATTTAAGGTTTACTTGAGAGAAAAATTCTACTTGTCTTATGTATCCTAAAACCTGCTTATTTATTTTTTGCAAATCAAATACCTCTCCTTTTAACCTTGAACATTCCCCAGTCCTGAACCAGACAGTCTTGCAAAGTAAGCCAGTCAATCATGTTCTCTTTCTCATTGTGGGTAGGGGTAGTGGGAGAATAGAAAAAACTTCAGTCACTAAATCCTTTCCACCCACAGGCAAAAAGTCTTCACCCAATTAACTAACACCAGGTGCACACTTGAATGCATCAGAGGTATGTGGTATACTGGCTCTGTTTCCAACTTGGCAGACAGACATGAAACCTGCCCCTGATTAGCCTGTTTTACTGGACCTGCAGTGGAAGGTGTTTCCCCTCTCAAGAAAATATTTTAGGTGTTTCTATGCAAATAATGAGTGCCGGACAATGCCAGACCCAGCACAGCCTGTGCATTAAAAGGACGATCCTTTTTTGGAACTGATTTGTCAAGATTACCAAGTGGCAACAGTTCACCACAAAACAAAAAGTGTTAGCTGTGAATGACCAGTATTTTGTGCAAATGTAGAGAGTATCAGAGTCCATCTCCATGGTGGGGCATAGACTGGGTTATGAGTATAGACTATCATGTTCCTCCCAAGTTTGACTTTTCCCTCATATATTTTGGCTCTGAAAACTTTTGCTACCAGACAAAATATTTTTAAAAATCAGTGTCCAAAAGAATTTCAGACATACTCATGTCAACCTCTCAGTGCAACTGATGTAGCTCTTTGGGAGCCTGGAAATCCAATTTTTATCTTAGAAGATTTTGAAGCATCAAACATTCCTGAAAATCAGATGGCAACATTTGTAAACTTAGCCTGAGTACAAAGAAATGAAGGCATCCAGGACTAACAAAAAACTGTAAATATTTTCTCCTGGATGTCCTTGTTATTTATTAATATTTCACAAGTGAGGCGAAAACTGATGAAATTTGTGAGTTCTTTCCCTGATCTGTGTGACAGTCAAACTCTTTCATGTAAAGCTATTGGTTTATTTTCTGGTAGCAAAGCAGCTTTACCTATAACTGCTACAAGTGCACTCAAGGCTTTACAGTTACTACACAACTGAACCACTTAATTCAAATCTTTTAATTCAGGATTTCTACCTAATACGGGTAAAAAGAACTTTCTCATTGTTTAAGGAATTTAAAAGGATCAACGATCAATACACGGATTAGAAGAGAAGTTATAGCAACTGAATATACCTGACAAATGAGATTTTTAAGTGATAAAATTCTAACAGCTGTGGAGTTTCACTAAGTTGCCCCATTCCATGGATACAAATTTGTTAAGTTATTACTGTTATTCTTTGAAATATTTTCTCTGCTACTTTATGGTACCTCAGAACACCAAAGCCAAAACAGAAGTCAAAATCCTTATTCTTTGATTTAGTCACTTGAGAGCGATATGAATCTGTACTTGTCAGTAATTTGAACTTTGCCTTCCTAGAGGTCTGCCACCTTCCTTAAATCAATGGATTCCCTTTTTTCTCTCTGACTTGAAGATATTGAGAACTATTTTTTAAAATCTCAAACACTTAAATTCTCACCATTTATTTTTAAAAAAAGTATCTCTCAGACAAACTGGGTCCAATACAACCCAACCTACTAGGATATCTGAACTTAAACCACATTGCATATATATCTATCCTCCTGCAAGTTCTCCTGAAGAGCAGTGATTCAAATCTTTCCCTTTAGAACAGAAAAACAGAACAAAAGATTGATCATCTCAAAGATCAATTCAGTCTAGAGCACAGTTGTCCACTGGAACAAGGCATGTGGGCCCAGGAAAAGTATTAAAAATAGGGCAAGAATAAAGTAATACTTCCATGGCACAAAATCCCACACTGCAGAGATTTTACTGTTAGAGAGTTGCTGTATAGGAAAGTTTCAACTGGACCATTCTATTTAGTATATCCAAGGGTGGGTTTGTCTTTAATTAACTTATTCGAATTTTAATTATTACTTTTTTAATAATACAAGAAATCCACAGTATTTTGCCAATGAGTTCCACAGTTTAGCTATGTATGTATGTATGGATAAAAAACCCCCACCTTCCACTGTTTTACTTTTCATTTGCTGTCAAATAACACCATTTTGTGCTCCCTGCTTTTCCTTTTGTGAGGGTGTATAATTTTCCCTGCTCATCTTAATCAGTGTAGTGACTCCAAATCTGTAGTGTTTCTGTGCAATTGCTTGTTTCCATTCACTGTGTCTGCTAATTCTTTCATAGCAATTTTCCATTATGGTTAAATTTGGCTTATTTTCCTTATAAATGAACTGAAAATTCTTCATAATATAAAATATTAAATGTTCTATCCAAATATGTAGCATCATATATACTAAGGATTTTGTTTATTGAGTAAAATGTTTACATGCACTAAGAGAATTCAACATATTGTGTGCCAGACATGAAGAAAACATCTTGCACAAGAATAGAATAACTTTATAATTTTTTGTCAACAGAGTGTTCACCAAGACTGAGATTTTTAAAGGAACATACTTCATGTTAAATAGTATTTGAAAGTGGAACTATTCATTTTAATCTTTATTTATCTTTCCTGCACTAATCTCATACCAGATTTTTTTTCCCAATATTAATATGTGCTTTGGAATTACAATCAATTTTGGAATCACCACTGGTCATTTTAAAAAATCTCCACTAACAATAAATTTTCTAATATATATCTTATTTTGTCTAAAAAAGGAATTGTGTTTAAGTAGTTGTAAACTGCATGCTAAAGGTTGGAAAATCCAGAAAAAAAAATTTCTCTGAGGTATAGTTGGCACCATTATTGCCTCAATCTTAACATTCAATAGTTTTCTAGTTTTTCTCTCTGCAGTGCCATTCTGAGAACCAGCTAAGGACAGCAAGCAAATGTAGAGAATGAGTGTTCGGAATCAGTTTATATTCCAGGCCAGCATAAGCTATATCCCTAAACAATTATTTAAGACTTTTACACCTGGATAAGTCATTCAAGAACTGCAAAATATATCAAAAAGCAAAAATATCTTTTTCAGTGAACAACCTTGTAGTGATTATGGTGGTGGAAGAAGCGATAATATAGATCAGACTAATTCCAAGTAAAAAGCAGTAATCAGCTTTTGGGTCACATACTTATTGGGAAATGTGGTATTATTTCAGTAGACCCAGGGCTAGTTTATGCTAAGAGCTATTAGGAATTCAAAAGGATACCAACTCTTCCACCTCCCCCTACAATAACATCCATATGGCTTTCCACATATTGTTGCAAATTCAAATCACTGAGGAATTTCATGCAGTGCTTTTATCCTCTCACCTAACAAATCATTTATAAAACTAAGTACCCTTCACATGGTATTTGTATTAAGGGGTCATCTACTGTTTTCACAGACAGCTATTTGTTACTGGCATGTTTAGTTTCTGCATATAAATAGCACAGATTTATAATCAAATATTTTTTAGCAAAGTCAAAACATTTAGAAGAACTGGATGAAAAAGTGACTGGAGGCAAGTCTTTGCCATCCACTTTCCCACTTCTCCATGGCCTCTTTTTAATGGTAGCAGGCCATCTATAGAGTTCTAGGAATTAAGTACACATCTACCCTGCCCACAGGGCAGATAAATCAAAGTTTATGCAGTGTTGTTTGAAGACTTTTTTGTACTCTTATTAGTAGATATAGAAGAAACAGAGAGGGAGGGAAGGAATAAAAGCCTGCTGACTCTGCAGGTTCCATCCTGTAAGATCAGGCAGTTTGCCTGACCTGCCCCCCCCCCCCCCCACCCCCTCCACTACTATATGTCAAAGGTGACATCTTTGCAATAGTTAAGAGTACTTTTTTCCTGTGCCTTGCAAAAAACATTAGAGTAGATGAATGAGTCAACCAGTAAGGGCAATGATAATTTGAGATTTGTCCCTTAAAGTGGACAATAGAAGATGTTTTTGTAAATCTGGAAAAACAGGAGAAGGATATACCAATACTTCCCACAGTGCTACACCACATGACAGCAATCTGTGGATAAAGGACTGTCAGAGCAAGGTGCAGTTTCATCTTTAATTCAGTTGCTCTCCTTTGAATTCCACCACTTTAACCAATGAGGTTTAAAACCTCTATGAACTTTTTCCCCATAACCTCCTAAGGCAGAATGCTTCACTTTTAGCCATGTGTTGCATAAAGAAAAATCTCCTTTGGCTGGTTTCTCAGCAGGATGTAGGAAACACATGTGATCAGAGCAAAGAGCAGATTTATCACCTAAAGCTGAAACCTCTTGATTATTCAAATGCTTATCTTCAGAATGTCAAAGGAAATAAATTCGGGAAAGGTCCTCAGAGCTTGTGCTACTATTGTATGCTATTCATTTTCATTCAATGACATTGTTAGCAATTATTTCAGTTAAAGTTTGGCCAGATTTTAATTTTACCTTATTACTTCTAAAAGATTTTTTTCTTTTTTCACTATGTAAATGCTTTATGAAAGTGTCAAGATACAGATATTAAACTTGTTCAGTACCTTTCCTTGATTTCATAGCCATGGATAAGTTGCTGACTTAAAACTCATCATTATGGGTCATGGAAAGTGAAGAGAGCTAGAAAGGTTTCACACACATGTCTGGAAGCACTTAATGTAACAACAATCTGCTTGTAAAACTGAGCTTTTCTTCCTTAGCTTAAGCAACCTACCACTTCTTTTGTGAAGTCATCAGAGATAACACAACAAAAGTGTGTTTTGTGAGGAACTTCGCATGAAAAGCACTGTACTGTTTCTTTGCATATGGCCAAGAGGACATTCAGTGTTTTCTCATGACTGCAGGCATTGACAAGCATATAGGTGCTCTGGGAATCTGGACGTCAGGGAGGATATTCTGCACTGTTGGTGGTGCCAGAGTGCAGGACTCTGACCAGGTACTTTTAGATATTGCACACATGAGGCATTAATGTTCAATACAGAATTTACTTCTTTTAAGTTATATGGGATTTTTATTTAACAGAAAAATGCAGGAATGGATTTGACTTAGAGTGCAAGTACAAATTGTGCTTATTAGACTGAAGCAATGCTAGCATTCATTTGAATCACAACAAAACAAAAATTTCCTGAGCTCGTCATCAAGACACCAGACATACTGAGCACACCAAAAGATACATAGCTTGAGACCAGATCAAGACCATTGCTTTCCTCACAGGTAATTTTTTTGTTTCTGTTTGACTTCTCTATTTCACATATATTGTTCATTAATGAAGAGATGAACAGTTAGCAAACGTCTGATATAGCCATTCATAGAGAGTAAAGGCTCCCCTCTGGTCTCTTTTGCAATGAGATTAGCATCCTTTAAAGCAACCATGGTCAGTCATTCTGCATATCCTTCCCAAATTTCATATTTACATTGTCCATGGCCATCTAAGCCTACTGTTGTAAGGACTCAATCATCAGTAACAAGAGGAAGAGAAGAACAAAGAAAAAACCCCAACAAATCAAAACCCGCAGATGTTTACTGAGCACAGAATACAGAAATGAAAACAAAAATTGTTAAATTCTACCATAAGATTGAAAACAAAGCCTATTGCAACAGAGTATAATATAAATGAGGATGAAAAGAAATGATCAAATGAGATGCATCCATTATTCAAGTCTTTATGTAGGTATAGAAGAATGGAATATTCAAAAGACTCTGGATGCTTTGGCTTATCTGTCAGCTTTATGTTCCTTTGAGAAAATAACTTCCTACCTGCTGTGATTCCTACTCCTTTGCTAAACTCCAGTATGTTAATAAGAAATCTTTGTTATGCTCATATAGCTCAATAATTTCAAGATAATCTGCTTGTGCTTAGTTGAAAAGAAACCTTTTCTAGAGCTTTACCTCATATTTCAGACTTACAGAAATGTGATGATATTCTTGAGATAACAGAAGGAAATTAAAGTGAAGAGGTTTTGTTTGTTTGGTGATGTTTTCCCCCGTCTCTGCCTCTAAAAGGTTTAACTCAATATTTGGATTACACTTCACAGTGGAGTGAGCATGAGAAACTATTGTTTTATGAACTGATTTCCTCATTTCAGCTCAACAGCAATTTTAAATCTTTGCCTTTTGCCTAGCAGCTGTGTTATCTCATAAACACAAGAATTTTTACTAAGGGATTTTAGCCTCAGCAAAACTGCAGCAAACAAACAATTTAAAGATGAAGTTTGATTAGCTGCATAAAAGAAAGATCTGCACAATCCACACATCTATCCTAACAAGGCTTTATCTTTTGCAAGCCTCAGACAATTGCTTACACCAAGTGATTGCCTACTGTTTAAGAACAAAAATGAAATGTTATAACTGCCAGTTTCTTAACATAAGGTCCTGCACTTAAGACACTTTAAGTAGTTGGACAAAAAGATAGCATAAAACTCATCAGGATAAACTGTTCTTTCACACACCGTCACCATTGTTTGGCCCAGGTGTGTTAGAGCCTAGCAGTTGCTTGCTCTTGTTTTGTTTTTTATTTCTCATTTTCCTCCCCTCTCACCTCCATGTGGCTAAGTTTATAATATTTGAAAAATTAATTTAGAAATGTCAGCATATCAAAGCAGTTCTAAATAAATATGGTTTCAATTTTGAGTAAATGTTTTGGCTGAGAGACAAGAGAAACCACATGGTTTAGCAGTGAAGACATTGGCATGGTACTTAGAATAGACTGATCCCATGTTCTGCTTTTTCATTTATCTCTTCAAAGTTCTATACTATGTTTCCTTATATTGCATTGAAAGACCAATAGGATAGAAATTGTCTAGAATTTATGCATATATATATAGTGGCTACTATGATGGTGTTCAGAACTCAGAGCCTTGATATGGTGTTTTCATGAAAAAATAAAGGGAAGAAATTAATGGTACTGAAAAGCAACTTGTGTATCGCTTAGCTATCGAAATTGAAATGCTTGAGTTAATATTGAAAAAAAAAATTAAAAAGTTTACAACATATTAGGAAGAGATTAAACCTCTCTACTTTACAAACAGCTCTCAAAACAGCTGTTGTCATCTTTGGTGCTCTGATGTCACAGAAAAATTTTCTCAACTCAACATTGGATCAAATATGCAGCTTCCTAACAACCTTTATCTGACACTGAACATGCTCAAAACTCAAAACCAGCTCCATGTCTCTGTTCAATCACATAGTTACTGAAATAATCCTCAAAGTATAGGGGTTCTTGTCATAGTTCTCATCTAAACCTTCCCTCTCAATTTACTCACAAAGCTCAAAACTAGCATGCAAATCATAAATAACAAAGTGAATCAGTAAGTTAAGCACTGTGTTTACCTATTTGTTTATTATTTAAGAATATGACCAAAGTTCTGTAAATATCTCTTTAATTTTAATATTCATAATTATTTTCAAATTTAATAACTTTCAAATAATTACCATCAAATGGATTATTTCTGCAATGCAGTCTGCTCTACTCACAAAGAATGGCTGGGGAGCTAAATCACATAGAATGAGTTTATTAACTTAAACTTGTTCTTAATTTGTTTTTATTTTTGTTGATTGGCTAAAAATTTCTTAATTGAGAGAAAAATACGGTTTAAAAAAGCAATACCTACTATCACTTGATTAATCACTTCTCAATATATTTTATAAAGAAAAATCAACTCAGATGTTATTTCCAGAAAGATTGGCTGATGAAAGGTAAACAGAGATGAAGAGAAAACACCAAACTTCCTGGAATTTAAATGAGGGCTGTTCTCACTGCATTCAATCAATCAGATTTATTAAGTGCTCCTATATTTCCTCATCATCAGGTCCGAATCTGTCAGATTTACACTTAGTTTTGTGAGATTTCCAACAGGGCTGTGCAGTCTCAATAGGGAGCACTTATCAAATAGGAAGCCTGATCAAAATCTCTTAGATGTATTAAAAATACTGCAAAAGTGTTAGATGACATCTCTTGAACCCATCTATACAAAACAAAGGCACTCCATTTTTACAGTCATAAAATGGTAAGTAAAGAAAAAAGTGAGCAATTAGGATGTTAAAGTGGACATTCTAGGCCTTGCACTCTAATTCCATTTGCACTTTAACAGTTTAGGTAAAGTTTTTTTTCTGTCACTCTATAGACATATGATATTAATTCCTTCAATTTTTAAAGTACAATCTATTTACTTACAGAAGAAGGAACTTATCTGATTCCAGAATAATATCCTACACTTCCCACATTAAAAAAATATTAAGATGATCCTGAAGAAACTGAAATTTACTGCTCTCCTTTCCAAAATAGTGTTATTACCTCTTTGTATGTAGCTTACTCAATTTTCTTAAGGTCTATTTTCAAATAAATAGGATAGCAAAAAAAAAAAGGATAGCAAAAGTGAATCAACTCCTTTAATTAGAGCCTAAATATTTTCCCTGTAAATCATATATTCCAACTGTAATGTATTATATTCTTTTCTGAATTTCAGTAGGAATTCCCTGGAACAAGGTTTTCTATATCTCTAGTAGAAGTTCTTACTTTCCTAATTGATAAAGCTACGACACAGTACCTTTTAATTTTCTATAAATTTCAGCCCCTTTTAAATGTATGGAAGGTCATTTCCAATTCAGATAAATAACTCTGTCTAAGGCTTTTGATACATCTAGGAAGGAGACTTTCAAAGACAAACAGGAGCCAAGCACCTACATTCCACTGATAGCTAATAGTCATCAGACACCTGTGCCTTTGAAAATCTCCCCCCGGTCAATCATGTTTGACAATTATTCATCAAGTTTTCCTACTGTGGTGCTGAAAAAAAAAGTGAGCTGTCACTTTCAAGACTGTTCCTGTTCACAAGAGAAGCCAAATCCATATTGATCAAAGTGACATGTTTGCAGTGCGAAATAAACTGAAACATCTATATAATTTATGGCTTGTTTTGTTTGGTGATAAACAGGTGCTTTAATTAAGTTTGAGATTCAGAGCCTTTTAAACTTAGTGCCGAATTTTATCACCTATAAATAAAGAGGTCTTTGGAAAGAGGAATAGATAAGCATGAGTATTGATTTTGATTACAGACGTGGATGTAAGTCCCAGCACTTACAGCAAATAATATACTGCTTTTGCCTTTAAACTACAATTACCGCAGAATACAGTATGTTCTGTTCTGTTCAAGAGAAGAGAAGGGCTGAAAATGTACAATAGCATGTTTCAGCAGAAGAGAAACTTAAGCAAATGCAAAGATACAGGGTTTCCAAACAGCATCTAGATACAGCAGTAAATTTATCGTCATCTATGGGTGCCCCAGGCCCTGTTTATTAGAAGTTTTGGTAACTAGATTCTGAAGTACTTATACATCTGAAGTATAGATATAAAGTGGAGGTTAGATCATAGGGCAGATTCGACATAGATAGACACCTCAGTTCCTCTTTTGCACAGAAAGGCTGAAGGCTTTGGAATTCATAGTGCACTTTTTTATTGGCACATCCAAATACTTCTAGAGTGAATAATAAATTTGCTTCTTCATAATTTTGCCTCCTTTTAAGTGGATGAAGATAGAGGCACTGTATGAATATGGAGAGAATTAGTGTTACATAACTTTTAGGTGGATAAGCTCATTCTACAGCTAAGATAGAAAATAGGAAACTACAGTTAGGATTTCATAGTACATATGAATAAATATATTTCAAAGAACCTTAATGAATTGTCTTTAGGATGTGCCCATCTATCCCTACTGACTATATGGAAAGGCTACAGACTCACTGGGAGCAGAAGTTTAATTAATTACTTAAAATTTGTCAAGGAAGATTGTAACCTAAATAACTTCTGCAACTTTTACAGTGATTTATTGACATAGCTAGACAAAGAATCCAAAATTCTGAACTACATTTTTTTTATAAAATTGTTTTATCTTACTGTCTCTGGCCCATGCATTAATAAAGTCTCTAATGATGGTATTATTTTTTAAATCTTTGTAGATTTCAGCAAATGAGGCATGTGCAGCATCTATTTGGCATTACTGGAACACTGATTAATACAATAAGAAAATATTAGGAACTTAAAAGTTATAAGATAGAAGATTATTCATCTGTTATTTCAGGACAGACTTTTTCAGCTTCACAAAGTCAAAGCTTGCATCAATTTTAGGCAGAAGTTTTCTTTCGTTTTGGCAGTTGGAAATGTCTAGCTTTCAGATTTTTTCTTATTCAGGCCTGGAAGTTAACAATAAATGAAAAACTAATGAACTATCTTCAAGCTGAAAATATATTTCCACATATCATCTTCAAAAAAACAAGCTTCAAGTCCCTCTAATTCTTCCTCAATCCCTCTCTTTAATCCTCAGACATCTTGTTTACTATAACAGATTTTACATTGTCTTTCTTTCCTTTTTAGAGGTGTACTTTATAGCATATCCCAAGCTAACTGCTTCTACTATAAATAAGATAAAACTGGTGTTAGGTATTGCTGAGCAGAGAGCACAATCATTAGGAGAAACAGTCCAGTAAAGAAGACAAAAGTAATGGCTTTATTTGGAATCTGTCTATTGGATTTCTGCTTGCAAACTTTGCCACAGACATAATACCTCCAGCTCAGAAACAGTTATGCTGTTACCATACAAAACCTGATGAAAGAGAAAAAATATTTTGAAAAAAAATCCCACCTTGTTCTTTTAGTTGGGGGAAAAAGAAACAATCTTTCTCCAAGTTTCTTTAGATCAGTGCTATTAAATTTTGAACTTTCAATGTCTGCTTTTAAATTTTCAGTATTTGGAAATATCAATGGGCCAAATCTTAATTAACTCATCTCAGTTTTGATATAGCATCTGTTTCTGAGACTAATGAACTGTGCAACTGTCTTAGGAGTATCAGCCAGCCTGAACATGTTTGTCAAAGCTGATAGCAAAAATAATTTTTGTTTATTAACTTTGGCCTTTCACACATAATGCTCAAACATTCATCGTATTTTTAGGTAATTTTATTATTGCTCTCAGGTATAGATTGAAAAAGGTGAACATCTCTTGCTATTGTGAAAAAAAAATCAGATTCAGGGTGACAGTTCAATAAAATTATGCTCAGCACAGAGTACTGAGTTATAAGGGAAGACCAAAAAGAGGGAATGTTAAGGATTAGGGAAAGAGCATGAAATCTTTGATTGTTGCTGTGTTTTACTTCAGGTATAGAAGCATATGGTAGGTCATTACATCAAATTGGCATGTATTTATTTCTGTCATATGATGAAATGAAAGGAAGAAGCAGGTAAATTTCTGATGACTTGTTAGGAAAATAATTTGAAATATAATTTTTCACTGATCCACACAAATGATAAATTTTGTTCACTCAAAAGGGGATTTAATTAAGGGAGAGAAAGAGAAAAAATCTGTGAAGAGCCCAAAGAAAATAAATAGTCTTTTTATAGACTTTGAAACTGATTTTCACATAATGACTAAAGAACTTGTGGAATTCATTTTCATGTGATACTATACAGACTATGGAATTTACAGCATCAAAATCTATAAACATCCAGTTTAAAAGGAATAACTTTTTCATATATCACATAAAAGGGATCTTGACGATAAAATAACGGATTCTCAATTTGCATAAAATTCACTTCCTAAAGTTAAGTGGTGTTGTTTGAACTGAAGATTGGAAGAAACAAACTCTTACCTATATCATGAATAGGTATGGCCATAGGAATGATGCCAAAAAGACTTTTGCGTTAGAATGGCTCCTTTAGAACTCAAGTGGTAGCAGATCTTCAGCAGCATCATTCTGGGGGTCAGCTGTAAGATTTCATTACTAAGTTGACATGTATCACCTCTGAAACAGTGGGTTATACATGTGAGAGTAAAGCCAAAGGCTCAGCTAAGGCACATGTCACTGAACAGATAAAAAAAGTGGGGTTCTATTTGTCTGGAAGAAAGTTAGTTCCATGCTTGTTTTGATGTCAAGAACATTTTTGCAAAAGTGCTATTTGGCCCAGGGGGTATTAACTTTTGAATTTTCATCTTTGATTTTCTTTCTTTTTTTTAATTTTTATTTTATTAAAATAAAAATTTTTCAGCTGAAGGCTGAAAAAAGTCAGACATGTAATGTTTTTGACAAGGATGACATCTTAATTAGACTGAAGATTTAGACTACTTATCTCAAAGGATTTTAGACCTTCTCTGCCCAAGAGCCAGTGTGTTTGTGTCTATAAAATTATGTACATTTTTCAACATTGAAGTCCTGAAGAAAATGAAGAAGCTTCCTGTTGCCTGTATCCACTTAGTTTAACTATAAAGTCCTAAATTTTAAGAATCTTAGAAGAGTTCTCTGTCTTGAAAAAAGTAATATGCACGAAGTCACCTATGTTAAAAGAATCACCAAAATGTTTTGTTGATTGGTTTGGTTTTAGTGAGGTCTTTTGTGCTTTGGCTAAGAGCTTTTTTTATGGTTTGTTTTTGTTTGTTTGTGTCTATTTTTTTTTAAGGACTGCCATGAAGCTGACTGATATACAGAATGCATTTATTTAAATATACATGCATCTTCTTTATGGTTTATTAAACTAATAATCTCACTAGGATAATATGGATACTATGGTATAAAAAAAAGAAGCAACCAAACAGCAGTTCTCTTTTCTGGCTTTGCAGTACAATTCACATATATTTTTTGCACTTCATGTACTTAATTAACAACTGTGTCATATGTTTAAATCAGTAACATCTTACTAGTAACATATCACAAGATCTTATGTTGAATGTAAGTAGTAAACAAGAGGAAGAGCAGAAAAGCAATTCTTAGGTCTAAGTTGCACAGTATATTAAGAAAAAGAAACTGCACTCTTTGGATTAATTCTATATTTCACAGTCAATTCCAGTTCTCACTATTGCTTGCATGATACAAAAGGAATGTCCTTTCCAATTACTATATTTTTCTCTCCAGAGATACTATGGTTAATTGACTGAATCCTTGCAAAAAGCATAACTCTTTAAAGACTTGGAGTCAGTTTCAATATCGCTGAAGTGGTTTTCATGATCCATTCTCATTTGAAGGCAAAGGTTAGCATAGTCAATAGTGTAAAATAATTTTACAAGCCCTGAATTTGTCAAAAGGATGAACAAATATTCATTCTCTAAGATGTTTAATTTATTAAACATTAAAATTTATTAACAAGGTTATCCTTGTTTTTCTGGGTGAGGGTAATAGTGATTTCTATAAGTTGCTGATTTAAAAAAGTGAGATGACATTGGACAAATTAAGAAATATTTTGCTATGGATTGGGCAAAAGCATAATTTTTTTCTCAAAGGTAAGTTTTTCCTATGGTACATCTCACAGATTTTTTTTTTTATCACAGGCAAATGAAAAATTTTAAACAAAGATGTTTTTAAGGACTAAACACAAGGGAAAAAGCTTACTGAGCCTCCATTTTCCTACCAGGCTTGTGGATACAAGCATG
Source organism: Onychostruthus taczanowskii (assembly GCF_017590055.1). Taxonomy (NCBI): domain Eukaryota; kingdom Metazoa; phylum Chordata; class Aves; order Passeriformes; family Passeridae; genus Onychostruthus; species Onychostruthus taczanowskii. The sequence goes on from NW_024496525.1 coordinate 22,132,027, forward strand.
ACAAATTTGTCCAAAGTGAAGAATAATAGATACGTAATTAAAAGTTTTTAATATTTAATACTTTGAGCCTGATTTCTTCTCTTTCCCCTAGTCTATTAAAGAACAGCATCCAGTTATTCAGGAGCAAATGTTGCTCAACAGTATCAAATTATTTTTAAATGTCCCATTTTTGTGCATGTTACAGATCCTTAGCACATTATGCATAAAAAGATATCTTAGCAACCGTATAGTCAAAGCCTTTAGGTCATTGCTAAATCAAATCTTTTAAATGTCACACCTTCTGAGTCTTTTAAGTCATATGAATTGTTCAGAGGATTTATAAATGAAGTCAAGCAGCTGGTCTGCACTTTGTATTAACAATATCTGTTCAAATATGCCCATGTCTTCTAAACTTCTACATCTACTCTGTGTATATAGCACATACCTATATCAAGATAAAAAAGAACAGGGCAAATATCTTATATGTGGCAGACCTCAACTTTCCAGCTGTTTGGAAATCACAGCATGTACTGGAATACATAGCAGCAGAAATGCAGAAGACAAATATTGTCTTTTGAAATTTTTGTTTTGTATACTTACACAGAATATTCATTATACATATCTTTCATTATATAAAGTGTTAATACAGCTCAGTTTCGTCTTGACTTTGTTTTAATTATTTAGAATTCATCATTGTTGTCTGATTGGAAATGCTGGTCATGATTTAGAAAGAGTTCTTCCTTTAGAAAAAACTGCACAATACACTATAATATAAGGATAAAGGTAACAGCAAAAAAAATTACAATAAAAAAAAGAGCAAGTATTGTGGCTTTGCAGAAGACTTGGGAATTTCACACTCCACAACAATTCTGCACCTGCTCCTGTAAAAGGAAAAGTGCATTAAAGCACTGCATCACTGAAACTGAATCACGATTCTTATTTGTCACCAATTAGTGCAAATGCATCAAAGGAAATTCAACAAAAAGATGCTCTGTGTTATTAACATAGAGACATACAATTTTGTTTAATATCCAATAGACACAGATTGCTTTTGCTGCACTTCCTTTACTCTGACTATCCACTCTCTATAGTGAGGAAATGCAGTATTCAAAATCCAAATTGCATAGTAGGGTGTTTGAAAACAAAATTTAAATGTGTATTTGAAATATATTTTTAACAGCATTCCTTTGCAAAGGTGAGGATGCTAAAATACATAAAGATATATTTTTATATCTCTATAGAAAAATATATCTTTCTATATCTCACAGAACAATAGACTTTGAAAATACAAAACTAAAGCATTTTATCTTCAAATTGCTGATTCTGACTACAAGTTAGAATATTTGACCTTCTTTGAGTCATGAATTAATCTCCTTATCACAAAGCTCAGTAACTGACAAGCATGAACCTGTGGGAAAACAATCCTGACATTAGCTGGGTTGGTTAGACCATGATGCTGATAATCTCAAGGCTGCAGGTTTGATCCCAATATGGGCCATACACTTAAGAGTTGGACTTGGGTCCTTATGGGTCCTATGCAATTCAGAATATTCTGTGGTTCTGTGATATTTATTTAGACTATTTGAATAGTGCAAATTTATAAATTTCTCTTAAGTGCAAAAAAAACCCCAGTGCATTTCTCTGATTTTTAGTTTTCTGCACATCTCCTGGTATCTTGATTTGAGGTAGTTTGGAAAGGTTAAGGGTTTATTTCCATGGAATTCAAATTATTTTCTGTTTTAAATAATATTGAGCTATTCATTAACTATTATAATTTTCATGAAGTCTGATGAGACTGAAGAAAAACATTGAGTAGTTTTGAGAATGTAGAAAGACCACTCACTTGTAATAGGGAACTCATATAACCTAGTTCACTTATTACTTTTTAATTTAATAAATATTTATTAAATTGCATTATTAATTAAAATATTTATTTAATAAATATTTTTCAGAATCCTATTTTCACTGATATATCAGTTCTATATTCTCCCTTGTTTATGGAGTGTGGAACAGCTGGCCTATTTAACATGCAAAAATATCTCCCAAAGACATCTTGTGTGGCCTATCCATTTTAACTGTAGAAACCACATCTCTGTCTATATCAGTATATTATAGCAAAGCTCAAGTGAAAAAATCAGACAGGGGCTCCATTATTATAAATAAAATCTGATGATCAATAAAGGGTTTAGATCTCTGAAAACAGCTTCCCGCTTGATTAAGCAAGGTCGGTTTGATTATAATTCTGTTGTTCATTATATAGACTCCTATAGAATCATAGTAAGGAAAAAGATTCCTAAATATATTTTATACAGAGCATTATATATATATTTTTCTATTTAGAAAATCATGTTTGCGTGAAAAGCTAATGAATATAATACAGCCAAAATATGGGATTTTTGAGTTATGAATTTTATATGTTGATAAATTTGTTTGGCTATGCCTGTAGAGAGGAAAAAACAAGGGGCAGAAAAAACATATTACATAATTTACAAAAATATATAAATTAAGAATATAAAAGCAGCCACAGTGAGAGCAACAAGCGAAAAAAGGAAGAAACAGAAGAAAATTTTGAGCTTTTTTACTTTATCTTGTTGACTTGATTCATTGAGGAAACAAATTAATTAAAGCTTTTGATCACTTAAATTGAAAACTAAGAGTATATGCTTCTAGTCAGGTCCAAAACTTAATATTTAACTTCTTTCAGTTAGCGTTAAGATTTCAGGTTTCCATGTGAACACTGCAAGAGAAGAAAAAAGATGTGATCACTGCAACTGTGCTGAAGATGAGTAAGTCAAAATTACTGGCACAATTACTAAAAAAAGTTTAAAAATCAATGAGAACAAATTGCAACTAAAGATGTTCTATATTGCAAGTTTTAATACCTTGTCCATTTATCTTTTACGTGCTTCCCTCTCTGTCACTATAGCAGAAAATATAGAGGAGAGGCAGGCACTGATCTCTTCTCTGTGGTGACCAGTGACAGGCTCCAGGGAATGGCCTGAAACTGGGTCAGGGAAGGTTTAGGCTGGATATCAGGAAAAAGTTCTTCACACAAAGGGTGGCTGGGCGCTGGAAGAGACTTCCCCAGGAAGTGTTCACAACACTAAGCCTGACAGCATTTAAGACAAGTTTGGATAATTCCAAATTACTTCTCAGGTTTGAATTGTTTAAACAATGTCACAGCATATACATATGTCACTGCTCAAATAGCTACAGAAACTGAATGTACATACTAAAACTTAAGTACAACCATAATCAAAGGAAAGAAGCATTTTTAAGAAAGCTAGCCTAATCCAAATCTCTTTCTCCTTAGAGATGTAGGTTTATATTTGGACTTCACAGTTCACTCTAATTTTATGATAACTCAGGACTCTACGTAATTCTACATGTTGTAGCACTCCTTTTCTATTTTTAAAACCAGAAAAATAACTTCTTGTCCTTAATATCTACTGATAATCATACATAAAATAGTTAACACCTTCTATCCCAGAATTACCAGCTAGTAATTAGAGTAGGTTCAGGTAAACTAAATGCTTTGAAAGAAAGGTTCCTTAAGTATATACAGTCATTTAAAAAAAGAAGTCTAGCTCTATGTTGTTACAAGAAGAATTGTATTAAAAGCATTGTTGTATTCAAAAGCAACCATCTTCTGTCTGCTCCATACACAAGACAAAGGACTTGTTTCTGCTGTGTTGAGTACTGGCACAACTACTAGAGGAGGCACCTCTGAAGCTGAAGGAATTATTGCTATTAAAAGCCACACAGGATCAAGCCCCCCTCCTTTATTTAAAACTTTATTTAAGTAACTCATTCCACATTGATGAATACATTACATGAACTACAACTGGACTGTCAAGGGAGTAACTTGCATCAAGCTGGACATGAAACATTTTGCAGCTATCTGAATCTTTTGATCTGCTGAGAGAAATACCAGGTCCCTCCATGAACACGCCAGAGTGCTGAGCCTCCACTGTCCAGCAAGACAATACATAAAAGGCATTTTTGCTCTTTCCCCTTCAAGGGCTGTCTTCTCATACCTCTATCATGTTTTGATATTTTTCTTTTGCAAGTCAGTTACTAAATCTTGCAAAAGGCTGTCATTGTTCTTCCCAAGTGGAATGTGCTGAAGGAAGCAATGTGAGCAGTACACTCTCAACCCCCTGTTTCCTGTTGCTCCCAGCTGTCCTGCACATTGTTAGGATATGTAAATAATGCAGACAAACCAGGCATTAAAGACCTGTCTCTTCCCTGCTGCCTGATGGATACTTTTTGTAAAAGGTACCTTTTGCACTGCTGTACATCTGTCACTTGTGTCCTCCACTTAAGCCTGAAGTTCTACAGATGAAGGGGCAAATATGAATAATGCAATGAGACTCTGAACGTACTTTTAGTTGTATTTATGTGTGATAAAGCAGAAGGAGCTTACTTCCCTTATGTGTAAGAAAAAAGATAAAATGGACTGCTTAGGGGGTTCTTGTGGCATTTTTGAAAACAACAACATAGATTCCCAGGATACCAGATATATATTTAAAAAATAATCCTAGATGTTATGTCCAATCACAATCATGTTTCCACCTGTATATTTATGAACTCCTGATTCTCATTTAGATAAAATAAAGATTTTAAGACAGCGAAGGCTAAACTGAATGCCACTCACTGGCACATTACTCACCTGTACTGTGGAACTTCCCATTCCCTCCATAATCCATCCAGCTGTGACTGCACTCTGCACTGTGAATTGGATGTTCATTCTAAAATGTTGTCCTGTTTTTTGTAAGACCCATAAAAGCAAAGTGGTTTTAACAAAGAAAAACCTTTAGAATAGACCACAGTGAAAATGAAGTCTAATATGAATGGCATATAGCATATGTAATATAGCTGAACAGCAGTCTTTCAATAATCAAGATACCTGCCCAAGTATAGCACAAGGATTTTTAATGGAATTTTATTAGCATAGAATAATGGGGAAAAATGTCCCATCAGGAACACCTATATAAATAGATGTAATTTGCTAATTATATAAGTGCACAGAATTGATTTGGGCTGCATTACTTTGTCAGCCTTCAAAACCTTCATATGATCAACTTGTCACATTTTTTTTTCAAAGATCTGTATATACAAATCAAGCAGACAGTAACAAAGAACATCCGGAATATTGAGAACATATGTTGTCTGCTTCGGGATGTTTAGCCCAGATTTACAAAACAGAGTTTAAACCACAGTCTCAGTTTCCCTAAGTGTTTCTGAAGCAGCTGTTAAAATAATAAATAAATAAATAAATAAGCTTGCCTGAAATCAACTCAGTGGACAGGAAACGCTTTATACTTCTGAATTTACGTGTTAGATATGTAGGATTTATATGCTTATGATCTCAGGAAAAAAAAAACAAAACCAAAACATAAAACATGGAACACCAGAACAAAGCCACTATGAAAAAAAAAAAACAAAACCACCCAAAACAAAAAAAAACAGAAAACAAACCATTCAGACTCTTAATCTAAACCATTCAGCCCTCAGCATGCAATTTTCCTCTTGTACCAGATCAATCTAGACATAATTTTGGGGGGGAGGGGTGGAATTCTGTGGTTTTTGGTATTTTTTTCTTTCTGGGGGAGGAATAGCAAGTGTTCACCCTGCCACACCGGATAGCTGTTAGCAGAAACAGGAAGCACTTTCATGAGATGTTTCTAATTTTCTTTATTTTCAATATTGAAAAATTTTTGACAGGTAGATATTTCATATCATATAATCAAGGAGATATGCAATACGTATATACAAATGCAATCTCAAAATTATTCAAGTCTCACAGTTAATGAAACACTGACTTCAATCTTTATGTATTCTCCCCAGAAAAGATAGCCAAAGAGAATACAGAGTCACACCTACTACCAACAGGTCCATAATTAAGCTTTCTGCCAGATCAGGTATTGTACTAGTTCTCAGATGACAACAAAACAGATAGGGTTTTCAAATAGTGGTCTTTTACTTATAAAGAAGAATAATGCATTTTAAAACACTTACCTGGGCTTGTCATGCACCTAGCAAATGTGACCATTCTAAAAGTCCATGATACTGAGCACTGTGTGGCAATTTGTAAATATTTACAGTAGAGTATTTACGGTTCTTCTCATATTTATTTCCCACTATTCTGTCCTATAATAGGAATCATAGCACTGTATTTAAAAATGTTACATGAGATTTTTCTTCTGAGTTTGTCAGTCTTTTATTTTTTTTTTTTTTACCTTTCGTAGAATGCCAAATTGATAAGAAAAGTTACACCACTTTATTTTAAGCTTGTTTTTGATGCTTCTCACTTTACATGCTAGAAGAGAACAAACAACTGTTCTCTTTTCACCTCTAGCTTTACCTTCATGCTATATAAACTAAACTTGAAGGATGAAACCAGATAGTATGTAACACAGAGCCTTGAAAATTTCATCCATAAATATTGTTCATGGTTACACTGATGCAATCCAAATGCACAGGTTGATTTAACATGATTCTACAATGTATGGTTACACAGTTTGACCTCTCATTCAGAGAGCTTCACAGAAACCTCAGACCTTTCTGTCTACTGCCAAGGATCATGTTCCTATTCATCTTGGCTTGCAGAAACTTGGCACACAAAAAATTAAAATGGTGAGCTATTGCAGTTTTTAGGAAATTTAGGATGATTTGAACACTTCCTATTGTGTTAAACTTCATCATTAAAATAGAAAAAAAAAATCTAAAAGATGTGTTAGATGCTGGATAGCAAAACCAGAAGTATGTTATTAACTACTGGATCTTGCTCACACACACGCTCTGACAAAGGATTAACCACTTACACAATTCCAAATTACTTAATTTTGTTTAGTCCTTGATTGTCTGGTTTAGTGGTCTTGTAACATCACATATTTGGACTAATTAAATGTACCAACTACTCAGCCTAAGAACACCATATAAAAGCTAAACAGTGAAGGGAATTAAAATATAAAATAACCTCAAATGCTTTCTTTAAGAAACTATTAATAACAAAACAAAAACAATGAGGAAATGTGAAATATTTATTGTCAAAGCACAGTCTTCCTTTCAAGAGAAATGAGTATATGCAACAGCCTCCTCTAAGCAAATTTAACTCAAAGTTTACCCCGATTTTATAAAAGTCTTTATAAACTGCATCTAACCTATTTAGAACTTTCAGACTTAACATCTTTTAATAATTAATTAGTTTTTTTGAAATTAAGAAATAGACAGCAAATACCATTAGTGCAAATGCAATTTATCTTCAAGAAAAGCACATTTATATATACTCAAAAGTTTTGCATAGTCTGAAATAGTTGAATTTAATTTTTTTCTTTTTCTTTCTATTCTCATAACATTTATTAAATTTCTTCCAACTGTCTGCATCATTGTCTGTAGAATCTAATGAAATAATCTTTTCCTGGCAATCTTTATCCTTCTCACTCACCTTTCTCAAAAAAGATGAATTACAGTGTTGAGATTTAATTCAAAAGCACTCTTAAAGTCTCACCTTAATGAAAGGGATCTTATTTCTTTAACAATTACTACTTCCAACCACTGGATCTGTTTTCAGAAGTTGTATGTATTTTCAAAGAAAACATAGTAACATTAAATTCAATATAAAATGTCAAGACCTCCCAATTCATTAACAACAAACTCATTTGAAATCATCTGGCAACAAGATCAAAGTACACATTAAATTCAGCTGGAAGGCAGCATCAGGTTAGCTAACGGTCATCTAAGACAGCTCTGTGACTTTGGTAGATGGCTCACGATTTCACCTTCTGAAAAGGAAGACAGAATAAGAGGTGGCTTAGTCACAAATATGGTCACTTTCTCTAAAGGACTGCATTACAGCAGTGCAATTCTCCAGGTGAACACATTACTTTCCAAATATAATGCTTGGTGGTAGAATTAAACTTCAGTTCTGATAGCAGAAGATTTGTTACCTCTGCTCATCTCAGCTCTGAAGGTATTTCTATTCCCACTGTCTGTCAGTTTTATGCAGACTATGACACCTCTCAGCCTAATCAGGCAAACCAGCTGCCAGTATTTCTGTAATCAGTGTGCAGATTGCCTGAACCAGCCCATGTAGTTAGGAGTTGTGCACCACTGCAAACATACCAGTGCTCAGCTGCTCCCACAGCCACCCTTTCAAGAAGAGCTACTGTATTATAACAGGCATGATCCACTGAATTTTCCACTTGGTAGGTGTTGGCACAAAACACATTTAATTTGATTGGTCATGATGCAATTTTCTGAAGGAATGACTTATGATTTGCTGGACAAAAAAAAAAAAAAAAAAAGTAGCAAGTGTTATTCAGAGAACTCTGGGAAGAGTAATTTTTATTATGTTAATCTACTAATACCTGGTTAAGACTTATAAAGCCATTGTGAGTAACTCATGCCTCAAATCATATTCTACACAGGAATACCACAAAACAATTTTCAAACAAATTTACTTTGATTTCAAGAGAGGAAAGGGAGTAAGAGATTAATTGAAAAGCTAAGGAACTTGATCCTCTTCTCACTAAGTATGAAGCATATCTGGATATGTTAATTTCCTATTGTCCTAGACAACATTGTATCTGGCAAGCTGAGTTCTGGAAAGTTAGAAAGATTTAATTAAAAATGTTAAGAGCAACTAGATGTTATAGGATTTAGGCATCTTTGGAAATGTTTATTGGAATCCTATTAAATCTGGGTAGGATTGTATATCCAGGCAGAACTGGGAATTTTATTTATCAGTGTCCTTAATCTTTCAAAGGCTAGTTGAGTAACTAGGGCTTCAATAGACACAGAACCCTTCATTTATTTTTCTCACTAAGATGAGAAACATAAATGGACCACTGGATCAAACAAAATAATGTTTTATTCTGTTGCTTTATTACATGAAAATTTAAAATAATTATAATTCAATGAGGCTATTATTTGAGGGTATTATTTTCCTAGGTTCCCTTTGGTTACTTTGTTTTTAGTAACTTGGTGGTTGCTGAGGGTTTTTGTTAATCTAACAATGTGAATTCACCTTTAATTAACATGAAAATACACCTTCACATTCAGAAACCATTATGGGAATTTTGTAGGCCTAGCCACTGCTCTTTATTCAGAAATTATGTAGGTGGAACAAAAGTAACCACTACGAGTGCAGGCAGAAGACAAGCCTTAAACAGCATTTGATCAAGGCTTAAGGCAGGATCCTTAGTGGCAGAAAGAACAAATTCAGGGGTCCATGGCTTGGGTTGCTGTATATCTGTAGGCAAAGCAGAAAAAGTGCTGGACAGCCTAAACACAGAAACAGAAAGGAAGAAAATGAGCTAAAGTATGAAACTCAGAATAAAGCACTGATATGTTAAGGCTTAGATACTGTTAATATTATTTTTTGTAGTTTTATTCCTTTTTATTTATAGGTTGTCGCTTGCAAAATTGAAAAGGATTTCAAAGAAAACCTTTGAGTACCTATTTCTAACTCCAATATTGTTTTTAAATCCATACATTTCAGCTCTAATTTTACCACTGTCATCATAACTAATTATTGCATTTTTTCACATTTTACAAAAGCCTTTCTTCCAGCATCACACATTGGTATTTTTGTACATAATCTGACTTAATACTTGATTGTGACAAATTCAAACCCACAAACTATGTTCTACCATGCTTTTAGCATTTCTGTATAGTTTCTAAAAGAAATCTTAATATAAACTATGGAGTTTTGCTTGCATTGTGCAAGTGTCAGGTCCAGGGCTCCAAATCTTTGACAACTATAGAAAATATAACAGTCCAAATAAATGGGAGATAGGTAGAATTGTGAAGTGCAGAGTAATTTAAGGTGACAGATCCTTGTCTTGTAAGGTTCTCTCTACAGAGCCCTGCAGTCTCAGTGTTTACCATAAGATTATTTTTATTATAATTCAGTTATTTCTGTTGTCACACATCTGCCTATTGAAAAACAGTAAAGGTCTGAAATATATGTTTTGGGTACAGTGAAGGCTAACTTAAGGATTTCAGACCTTTCAGCTTTTAGACACATAATGATACATAATAAAACCACAGTATGGCTTTATTCTAAATCAGCTATAATGTGCAAGGAGTGAACTAATACTTCTGGATAGCATTTCTGGTATATGCCTGCCTCTCCAGAGCTACTTCAAGGATAGTTGTCTAGTGATGAAATCACCCTAACTACATGTACACAATACAGTCAAACATTATAATAAAACATCAAATTTCATTTAAGTAGATATGCATTGTGAAATTTGCACTAGACTTAATTCCATTCACCTTTGCTTCTTGTTGCTAGTGACTGACCACATCTGCCATCCTGTTGCCAATACTAAATAAGCTCAGAGCAGTGTTACACTAACTCCAGGTCTTGTCAGTAAATTCCTGAAAGCCTCATGCAGTATCATCAAGGGGAAATTAAAACAAAGGTTAATGTCACTTTTTATGGTTGATTAGCTCTGTAAACAGACAAAAGGGAAGGTAGCATCTGAATCCTGAAGAATTTATTAGTCTGACAACCACCAGGGAGTACCAAATACACCGGTCAAAGCTGAGCTTACCTTGTGAGGAGGAATTACGAAGACTTTTTACAGGAGCAGCAAAACCAGCCTTACTGCTCTCAAGTTATCATTGGTGAAACAAAGATCTTAGCAGTAAACTACACACAGAAGTAAATACAAAATTGAAATATACAATTGTATAATAATAAAAGGTATAATTTCAAAACTTAGTGCTAATTTTTTTTTTTTTTTCCTCCAAAAATACACGTCTGCTAGAATGGGGGAAAAAAATTCAAGGTTTTATATCACAGAGGTTCTTCATAAGTTATGATTAATGAATTTACCTGAGTGAAAATTTTGAACTGACAATTGACAAACTGACAATTTTAAACTATACAAACTCAGTAATGCCACAGTGTTTGAGCAGGAAAATATCCTATATGCGTTATCAGGCAATAATCACTGTTCTTCATGTGGATCGGTTATTTTATTTGCTTGTCACATATTTATTTTGCATCACATGCTTGATCCTTGGCTTTTCTAAAGCTAGTCAAATGAATTGACAATTAGAGATCACAGGTTATATTGGTTGTGTAGTTTGGGTTGCTTTGTTTTCTTAGAGTGGGTAGGTGTACTCTGATTTTTTGAAATAATTAAGCTCACTAATAACTTGACTCAAAAGCTACACCCTGATGTCAGGTTACCATTTCCTCATGTACCAAGCACCTTCTGGCCTAAACGTCCTACAATATTGCACAAGTACTGTTTGGAAGATGAAAGTGCTACCAATAAGAAAATGGGAGCAGATTGTTAAAGTAAGTCATCAAAGTTTAAAGATCTAGAGCAACACAGTGAATCTAAGACTCCTGCATGGTTCCACTACCATCTTCTCATGAAACTTAATAGATATTTTGGCCACTGCATGGTAATATTGGCCAGACTTGAGCTGGTAGTTGCTAAGCATGAAGGATCCCTTACTGAATTAACAAGGTTTGCAAACTACATCAATAAAACCCCCATAATAATTAATATAAATCTTGCAAATATTAGATTGCTGTGCATGGTGTTAAAAAAAATTCTTGTGCAATAACTTAACTGAGTTGTATGTATGTACATACACATTTTATTTTTTATTGCATAAAATTTATTGATTTGTATGGCCTTTGGGTATTTGTTTCTGCAGTAGACAAGTGTTTTATGGGATGAATAGATGTATGCAAGGAATATTGATAGATCAATATTAGGCAAATATATTCTCTGTGGACATATGAGTCACAATTTTGACATTTATAAAATTGGATTGAAACATATCTGTATTTGGACAATAATTTAATTTATAAGGTGAATTTTTAAACACAGATGTAACTTACTATGTTTGTTTTGCTGATGCTCTGTAAAATTTTTTTATGTATATGGCATTGTGAATTCTGTTTTCTGAAAACCATACAAACTCCTACATAGTAACTATGCATGTGGATTGCCTGTTTATCTAATAGATTACAGCTACACAAACCTATATCTATTTTCCTTTACATTCTTCCACTCAAAAAGGGTGGAGCAGAGTCAACTGTACAACGATCCTTTAAATGTATTTCCTAACTGCTTACATCTCTTCTTCATGTATTTTCAAGGTCTTTCATACACAAGCAAGCCCTAATTGCCCTGTCTGCCCCGTCTGCCCCGTTTTGGGTCCCCCCACACACACAATTTTTCTATTGCCCCAAAAGATGCTATTAAGTTCAGGGTTTTTCCCGTGCCTGAGCTGTGTTGTAGCTGTGCTCTGTTCTGCCTTGCTGCCTGGTGAGTGTGACTGTGCCTGATGCTCATGGACTGGCTGCTCCTTTCTGTTGTCACTGGACCTGTTCTCATCCTACTGATGTATGGTGGGGCTGCAGCCCTGGTATTCATGCCTTTGCTGCTGTGATGTTGATGTAATTAATTCCTTGGCTGCCTTCTCTTGAAGAACATCCTGCTCTACCACCACATATGTTTTAATTCCACTTTGAAATGTACCTTTCTGTATTACACTGAACTGTACTGAAGTAACCTGCAAATAGTGTTTGTCATACTTCTTTTATTTTATTACATGGGAGCACTTCTATTTTGAGTTACATTAATAAACAAAAAAAACAACCAAACAACATTAAACAAACAAACAAAAAATCCAAACAAACAAAAAAATCCCAACAAAAAAACCACAAAAAACATTCCTTCCTTTGTTTTTTGATGATTACTTTCTCTTTGAGAGATTGAGGAAGATTGTAAGGAAACCTATAACTGTTCTAAGATGCAAACTGTACTGTTGAAGGAATAGGAAACATACTGCATTTTTTTTCCAGCAAAGAGGCAAAATATGTTTGTAGCTGTCTTAATTTTATTATGATTGAATTATGTTTTCCAAATGAATACTGAAATGCAACTTGCCCTAAGGTACATTTACTGACTGAAACATAAGCTATGAGCTGATCAGCATTTGAGTGCCTCAGATGAGAAACAGGATAAGTTTATTCTTGGAAGGCAAAAGCAGTTCCAAATCTATTGATACACTGTGTGGCTGTGTGTCTGTTGTTCCTGTTTTTCTTGAATGATAAATAGAGGTGCATTGACAGTAGTGCACTACCCCTGACCAAAGTTATCTTGTTAATGGGTCAATGGCAGAAAGATGAGGTGTGAAACTGGATTTAAAATAAAAATCCTACAGTCGAGAAAAAAGAATAGATAACAGCTGCTTAGCTAACTTAACACTTCAAAGTCACAGGGGTCAGTTTGTCACCTATGGGAACCAGCAAGATATGGCTAAATCTTGTTTGTACTTTTCTTTCTTTTGTCAAACTTTGTCTCACGACTGAGTATGCTTGGGTTTACTTTATAAATCATGTATGGCAAGGGAAATCAAGTGGGGCAAATAAGGCAAATCTTGTCATGTATCATCTTGCAAACACTATCTGTAATCCTGTAAACATAAGATATGGAAACCAGTTATAATTTTTAAAATCCCTGTTCTTAAGTAAGATTCACATAGAAAACTATTTGGCTTCATTTGTGCAGTTAAAAATACTTGATCTCTACTGTATTGTTTGTCTAAGATTTCTGTTAAAAACCCTCCAAAAATAAAAATAAAAGCAAACAAAGATAATGCCCCAACAAAACCCCCTCCCAAAATCCCAACTCAACTCTAAATAAGGCTAGATGTTTTGCAGATCTAAAACCTAGAAAATAAACAACACCATCTATAACCTCACTCTGCTCTGTTTTTGAAGATTCTGAGTGACACAATCCAGGACATTCACTTCTTTGCTCCATTACTACTATTAAGGAAATGAGCTAACCTAAGCTTGTTGCTGTTTGATAGACATTGGTGATCCTGTAACTTTTTTTCTCTCAAGTGGAATTGTTTCCTTAGGAAAGGGGAATATGAGGCACTGAAGAAAAAGACAGCAACCAATCATAGTGTTGAAGTTCACATAGGACAATTGGAAAATGTAAGTATTAGAGGTAGATAAAAACCTGATTTGAAAGAAAAATAGCTGTGTGACTATGGAGTGGAGAAGCTGTGGAGTGCCAAGAATATTACTTGTAGAGACATAAGCAAGCATTATGATTAATGCGCAAGTAATTTCAATATTGACAAGAAGGGTCTGAGTCTTTATTTTTCTTCTCTTGTATGAAAAATGTCATGTCCCTATGAAGCCAATTTTACTCCCTAATTTCCACAGATATAAACATAAGTTAGTGCCTAAATAATTCTGATTGGTTGTCCTTAGGCCAGTACCTCTTACCTCATTAGAGCTCCAGGCACACTGCAGCTGCAAAAGGCATCCCAAGGGGAACAGAAAACTGCCACAATGTGGCTTCCCACACAGTTTTTTCCTTGGAACAAACCTTAGCCCAAGGCTGCCTTTACTGCCTAGGGTTAGGGTTTTGAAAACCACAAAGCCCAGGGCTCCAGGCACACTGCAGCTGCAAAGGGCATCCCAAGGGGAACAAAAAACTGCCACAACATGCCTTCCTCCACAGCTTTTTCCCTGGAACCAGTCCCAGCCCTAGGCTGGCTTTCCTGCCTAGGGCTAGGGTTAGGGTTAGGGCTAGGGTTAGGGTTGGGGTTACACCTAGGGTTAGGGTTTGAAAACCTCAAAGTCCAGAACTCCAGGCACACTGCAGCTGCAAAAGAGATCAAATGGAGCACAAATTCATGTGTGTAATATCACTCGAATCACCAGTTACCTTTGCCCTGGGCTGGCACAGGCTGTGTTCCTGTGAGTGTAATAATCTACTTTTAGTGATTAGGAAGAAATTTTAGTAAACAGTGAAGACTGATAAATTCATATGTACTGGGAATGGCAGACTAATTAGAAGAGATTAAATATCTTGCCTAAAATGGTTTGACTTGTATAGCTCTTCAGGACTTAAATTTACCTAAAATATTTTAACATCTCTTGTCTTTATTACAAGTAATATACATTTGATTCCTCAGCTTAATTTGCACAAATCTAGTGGATAACCTAAAGAAAAACTCAAATATTTCACATATTTATTCTTTAAATGAAACATACCTTTACAAAATATTCACTCCAAGGACCATGTACTCTGTAAAGAGCATCAAAGACAGCTGTAGATCAAGAGGTGAACAAGGCCTCATAGTCCAAAGCCCTACAGGGAAAATCTCATTATTTATTTTGCAAGCCAATAGTAAGTAAGACCATACACATACATATTTCAAATCTGAAATAAACTTTTAGGTTTTTTTGAACCCAGTTTAAGCCTGATTATATTAAAAAATAAGGACACATACCTAAATTGTTTTGAAGTATCTTAATATTTTAATATCAAACTTTGATAACTTTATTGAAATAAATCTCACTATAAAATTCACACAACCAAAAGTGACTCAGTACTGAGCATGTTCCACTTACAAATTCAGACCATAAAATGAGAAATGCAAATAGCTATAACTGAAGAATATTAGATCCTTAGAAGGTGGATTTTCAGTTCCTCATTTTTAGGATGTTGAAATCAAAGCTTTGCATTCAACCCTACCTGCCTATTAAAGGGCAATCAAAAGCACTGTTTTCTGCAGGCATTGTCATAATTTTAATGTGCAACAAAAGTGGCAAATTTAAGTGAAATGAATCTTTGCTGTAATAACAATAAATAGTTAAGAATTATTAATTTTGCAAGTTATGTAGGATGAAAGAATTTAATAATTTTTAAAATATTAATTCACATTCATTATCTATGGTATATGGATTTGTTTCAAATCCACACTGAATTAATAAGTAATAAATTAACTCTTCTAGTAACCGAGAAATAAACAGAAGTTTATTTCCATTAACTCACTCACATTCCTCACTGTTGCTACAAAATTTACTCTAGTTCAGCAGAAAAGAGATTATATCTTGCTATTTTTGAAGGAGCATCCTTGGAAAAATAAATACGACAGTTTCTCACTCTGTGTTGGTTTTTAAAAGGTACAAAACCTATCAAGAGCTCCAGAGGAAAAAAACATTAAGGTTAATAATTCATAATGTGAGTCCCAGATATCTCCAGAAGAAAGATAAATAAGGGAATAACTATGAGAAGAAAGTTAAAAAACTAGGTCCCTGCAGTAACAATGTTACTTTGAAAGTGAAAAAAAGGAGAAGCCGTTTAAGGAAAATGTAGTTGAATATCCACTGTAATTTGGAGATGCGTGGCATCCAAACTGGATATGTTAACCAAGTCTAGGCTTAGTGCTGTAGGTGAATTCAACCAGGCACAAGCCAGACTGCTCCCTTTGATTCCTGTGTTAGCAGATTCCACTGAGCTGACAACCGAAGCCTCCAGGTTGTGTGTGCCCTTGGGGGAAGCAACCTGCCATGTTCTGGCAGATACAACCATTTCAAATCTCAGGGGGAGATGTTTGATTGTTCCAGGAGTGTGTGCTCTTTAAATAGAAATTTCTTGTCTTCCCCAGGGATAATGCAGTGGGTTATTTCAGCATTTGTAACTGCCATCACCTTGTCAGCAGCATGTAATTATGTATAAGAAAAAACATTTACAGGAATTTCCCAATAGACAAAGAAAACTTATGGTGTCAGATCTCTTCTAGCTGCAAGATGGTTCTTTCCCTCTTCAAAGGCTTGAATTCTATAATACATTGGAAAGATGCCAGATTGTGCGACTATGTTATTAAAGATTTAGTGGCATTTTGAGTGGCATGATCTTAGAAAGCCATGCCTCCTAAAACTATTCTTACAGTCACTATCTGGAAATTCAAGATGACACTCCACACTGGGCTCAGGTTTTGCAGATTAAGTGTCAAAGGAAGATGGAAAAGGGAAAGGGAAAGGGAAAAGGGAAAGGAAAGGGAAAGGAAAAGGAAAAGGGAAAGGGAAAAAACATCCAAAGAACCCTGGATAGAAGTTTCTCCAGAAAGGATAAGTTCTGTAGAAAATTCGATGACAGCTCAAGAATGTGCAGAATCCTAAAATAACTGTAGTAGAAATGAAAGAAGAGATTTAGTATTAGTGTGGTTTTATGCACTGTGAAGTGTGTATCAATTCTGTAGTTATTGTGTGCTATGTTGTTTGAAATTATAAAATTCACAGTGCATTTAGGCAATACCTTTTCTAAAGATACTGTCTCAACATAAAGAGATCCCAAACACTTGAACCATTGCAACATGTAAATGAGATGTTTTAAGTACTAAATTGATATTATACTATATTTATTATACATTTTCTAAGAAGCCCAGTCATTTATGACATTAAAATACTTTTTTATGCTCTAGAAGAGTCTTCTGAAAATTTTAAAAGTTAAGCAAAAAAAAAAAAAGTAAAAAATAAAAGAGGAAAATCCAAAGATTCCCATGGTTAATTTGTTATTGCAGCAAACCCTTTTCTGTCAGGACAGCTCAAGTCCTGCCAAAATGCTGGTCACTAAGTGGACCTGAAAAGCTGCATGAAAGACTGCAGCTTGTCAAGAACTAACTTATTCAGACTCATTAGATTCAGAACATCCTGCACTGCAGCAGCTGCGGGGATTTATTTTTCACAGTGTTCTTTAAAAGATTTTGTTTTTTGCACATTCAAACTATTTTCTGAACTCTGGAAACCTTTGAAAATACTTCACTTAGGAAAACAGAGAAAGGGCATGTCTGTAGGAAAAAGAATGTTTTTTCTAACTCAGCTTCACTAACCCAAGTAAATAAAATCAGTCTAATGCAGCAGTCAGAGAAGTTATCTCAATCTTTGGTTGGGTTAAGCCCTTGAAACTTTCCAACACCTGCAATGACTCTGTACAACAAATGACAGTATGCAATATGATGGATGTCTGCAAAGCAGTTTATTTCCTCCTCCAGTTTTGGCTCAAAGAGAGCCCATAGCTCAGCTGGAGCAATTAAAATTGCTGTCTTTACTGGTATATTAACTTTAAATGATCTGAGGCAAGCATGTTGAAGTTAAGAACACATTTCTTCAGGATGAAGAAATTTTGCCCACTTCATCTCTAGAGTGAGCGTGTTTTGGGGTATGATCAGGAGATCCAGGAGATCCAGCTATAGAAATGGAGATCAATGGCTCACACCAGTCTTTAGTGTAGCAATGACACCTATGAGAGCCCTCTTAGGATAACAGAAAGTCATCATTAGCCTACAGCTATCAAGGTTAAGGGAGTCTTACCAGCTTTATGTCCTGTCACCTCAAAGCGTTCTTCAGTTACATCCCCTCTTCTATAAATGGAGCTCCTGAATTCTGAGAGGTCTGACCAAAATCAGAAATGAAATTAATGAATGAGTATCAATCTCTTCTGGAACAAAGATAATCACTAATTTGGTTTTGCTTAATCAGGTTGCATTGCATCAACCATGATGGTATCATACTACGGGGTTATCTCCTCAGAGGGTTCTGAATGCAGTGACTGTTATTTATTAGCTGTCATTTAAGCCTTTCGCATGAGTCTGTCAAATATTTATGTTATATACTTACAGCAATTGTATCAAAATATAATTCTTATATGATTTCAATCTGCTTTGAAGTATTTTAATTAATAAATTATGAGCACTAATTTTCTTAAAATAAAAAGTTAAAATTTATCATTTATTATTCTGGTAAAAAAGGTACTCAATTGTTTGAAATAGGCTTGGTTTTAAAATTATCTTAATTCTCTGAGGTAACTCCAGAAAAGAAAAAGAAACAAATCCAATACCCAGAAATAAAATTTTGAGAAGTGTCTGTGTAAACTACCTGATATATAATGCCTGTAAGACATGATGACTTATGATATGGGGCACTAGTAAGAAGCATGTTTCTCTATCTTCCAATTAAATCCAGTACATTTCATCCACTGTATATTGAGCCTCTTCTGAAGGTAAATAAATAGCCTTTCTACCTAGGAAAGCAATTATACTGTAAAAAATCGTAGCGCTTTCAACCCTAAGTGGTGTTATAATAATAAAATAAATGCATTGGTGTGATTCTTTCTTTGTCAGCATACTTTGACTTGCCTGAATTAAGACTACAAGATATAAACTTGAAGGTGTCATCACTTGAGAATTAGTGTTAATGTAACCAAGAGTGTCTATCATTCCCATGGTATAAAACTGGATACCTTATGTTACAATACTTGAGGCACAATGTTTTTTGTTATAACTACTGCTTAGTAATGACAACTTGAACATTTAAAGCCAGTCAGCCAAAAACCACAAATATGTAGACACTCCACAGCGTTATCAAACTGCAGTTTAAAAGAGTGAAACAGTAATTTCATTCATTTGGAAGTTAGCTGGTTGTTGCTTCTGAACCTCAAGGATTTAGACTGATAGCTATGCAAATTCCCAAATGCACATTTTCTAGAGTTATGAAGATACTTTCAGCTTGAGCGATGGTGGATTTTGGTGAAATTGGGACTGTGACAATGTGAACTATCTTTTTATACTGTAAACCATGTTTCTGACTATACTGCAGTTTTAGCATGTTGAAGTTATTTATCCTCTTGTAATTCAAAACTGCACCAGGCTCTTTTTTTTTTTTTTTTTTTTTTCTTTTTTGAGACACATGCTCAAGATTGTATTTCTCATACAACTCCTGGTGAAGTGATTTTTTTCTTGACAATACTGAAAGTGTTTTCCAAAATAGAGATGGGTCATCTGGCCATGATGCAATTTTCCCTGGACATTCTTCTTTGCAGAAAAACTAAAGCAGCAGTAGACAGAACAAATGGCTAAAAAGTCTCTGTGTTCTCTGTACTTCCCTTTGAACTGTCATGTCATTTATGTGGGTCTACTTAAGGTTTGGAGGAATGATGAAAAAAGCAGATAAGAAAATTTATAACTTTCAGCTATATTAAGCACCTAAATATGTTTAATGGAATTTGTCAAGGAAATAGGTGAGGAAACAGGACAGATAATAAGAAACAAGTAACTGGCAACTTTTGACATGCTGGGGGCCATACATGCTCCTCAGTAAAAATGAATAATTTGTTACCAAAATACTTCCAAAACATATTATTACTATTATTATTATTAATATTATTATTAACATTATTAATTATGATTATGATTATAATTGTTACAATCATATTTGTTATTATTTTAGAGTTTTTTAACTTTCTGACTCAGGTAATTTCACTTCTCTTTGGTGAGCTCAGTCCGTGAATCTGCCTCTCTTCTGTCACTTCCATCAGTATAATGCTCAGTAAATTGAGCTGTGTATGTGGGTCCTGGAATTGTTTACTTACTGACATCTCACAGATTCCTTTGTTAGATGTAGCTGTTTTGCATATTTTACTTTTGTATTTTTCATTCTAGATACGAAGCAGCAAAATCCTCTGTCTGGGTTTCCAGAGTACACTTCACATTTGCCTTTGATGGAAACACATGTAACTTAATAACTTTGAGAGCACATGCTCAGATAACATCAGTCCAAGATAAAATGAGATATATCCCAATATTAATATCTGATTTTTCTAAAAAATTTCAAGATATATAGTTTTGAAACGTGTTTCTGTAATCAGTTTTGCAAACCTTCATTTGGAAACGTTTCTTCCAGTGATTAAAGTCCAACTAGATGCAGGAAAAAAAAAAAAAAACTTATCTTAGCCATTTGTTGTAAAATTATTAAAATTAGACATTTTAATGATTTGAGAACATTTTTCTAACTATTTTCATAGTAAATAACATACCACAATCAACTTCGACAAAAATACCAATGCAGTTCCAGAAGTTTATCCAGTTTTGCAACGCACAAGAGAATGGAAGTTTTGTTTAATAAAAAATTAATATATGGGATTTTTTTCTGTGTTAAAAGAAACACTAAATATTTAAAAATGTAACACTTCGGAATTTGATAGATAGCAGAGGACAAGAAATTTGCCATTATAAAATTTGCCATTAAACTGAAGTCATACTTCAAAAATTTTAATTTTTAGACAAAAAAAAAATAATGTTTTCATGTATAAATGCACATATGTAAAAGATAGAAATATTACTACATTTGTTGCAGGTGATTAGAAAAAGACATTCATTTGTTTGTTTTTCTTAGCACAGAATTCTTTTTACCCCATTAAATGTCTCTGGTTTCTTGTCTATGCACCATACATTGCAAAATTAGTCCCCATTGGATATGCATTAGTACTTTGTCCAGTCTAAACATCTTGAGCAATGGAATGTCCATTGGGAGACTTATTTTCCATAGTCTAATACATCTCACTGTCAGAAAATTGTTTCTGTTATTCAGCCTAATTTTTTCCTCCCTTAATTTCCTCCCATTGCTCCTAATTATGTCTCCTTACGCCACCCTAAATCATTTGTCCCCCTGCTTAGTGTTTATGGCCTTCAAATACTTGCAGAATGTTATCATATCCTTATGAGTTGTCATTTAGCAAAATTCTGTGTAGAAATTTATGTAAATTGGCACTAGTATATTGATTTATGCTGTTTATACCACCTGAGGATAAAAAGCATGGCATTTGATTCTCTGGGAGGGAATTTTATACTACTTTGTGTCATGACTCACACCTGCCTAGAGAAGAGAGAAGAAAATTGTGCTTCAAACATTATGTATTTCCTAGTCCCCATGGCCTGCTACTGCTGCTTTAGTCTGCAAAACTGTTATTGGATTCAAATACATATATCTATATATGTGTGTGTGTGTGTGTGTGTGTGAGAGAGAGAAATACTAGATACAAACACTGTAAAAAATCTCTGATGCCAGCATTTTTTACACATTTGAAAAGGGATGACTGTAATAGGGCAAAGTCTTAGGCTTTTCCTACATGCAGTGAATATATTTTATTTCTGGACTGGTGAACTTGGGAGGAACATCATAAACCCTCTCAGGGTTACATTACAATGCCAGTGTCCCAACCAGAAAACTCTCCTGTAAAAAGCAATTAGTCTTTAAAAGACGGTATAGAAGAAAGAATAGTAAAGACTGTTCTTCTGAACAGTCTTTATGCTTTTACCATCACCATGTTCTGATCAGACAGAACATGGAATTTGATGACAATTCTGAAAACACCACTAATTGCTGGAATAAATCATATTTCTTGGTAAATTAGTGATTGCTTTTCAGCAAGCTCCAGTTCTGCACATTTTAGCAAGTTCCAGTTCAGCTAACAAAATCTTCCAGTGGTCTGTATATCCTATAATTATCTAGATACATGTGTACTTCAGGCAGTGGTACAAGAGAGACTGGGTTATCACAAGAGAGATTTGTGTGATTTTCATATCATTCAGATTATAAGAAAGCTGATAACCTGAGAAATATCTTCCTGGGCCTATGAAATTTATCACCCTCATTCATTCTGTAAGCCCTTCTTAGAGGACAGAACTGAATTCAGCACAGATGTAATCTTCTTAGCACAGCTGCAGTTTCATCTAAAGAAGCACAGTCTTGAAGTCTTCTACTGAAGCAGAACAGTAGACAGATAACAAAGATTCCTTGCTTGCCTCTTCAAACCAGCATGGGTCTATACCACACACATGACAAGGCAGGTTGGTTTCAAATAAAGAGCATCTCAGAGGGTGTCTCTCTGACAAGCACACTTCCCACACACTTCTCAGTGTCAAAACTCTCCCAGCAGGAGCATTAGGAAACTGTGCAACGTGACCTAGGAGCGCAGCATAGGATATAAAACGTGGATGTTAGGATAGAAGGTGCTGTTTTATAGCTATAATCAACAAATTATTCAGCAAAAGAGATTATAATTGTGTATGTAATCCTCATATTGTTTTGACACTCTTTGTAATGCCAGTGCTAAGTCTATTCATTATAAAAATGAAATTAATCCTTAACAGTTAGGAATATTATTTCTAGACATTACCCTCATGCATGATGAGAACGTTTTAGTGATACAGACTAAAATTCCCCTTAAGAAAATGCCTATTATGCAGCTGACAATGATCTGAAACACATTTTGGGAGGGTGTAACTGCTACTGAACAGGATGACCTGTGCCCCTAGCTGCGGTCTGCACAGCGCCCATCTGCATCTCTGGAGCTGCACATGAGGAATATGACCATGACTGAAGGCCACATGAACACATAATAAGACCTATTTTTCACATAAGTTCATTTCTATGTCAGCAGACACTCAGAAAAACGAAAAAAGTGGAAGGAATTCTGTGTTGCAGTGAAGAAACAAACCCATCATCAGTCAATCCTAATGGACAAAACATGATGACACTGCAGAAAGATCACCTGACATACACAACTTTTTCTCCATTAGGGAAGCCTTCAGTTTGCCACAAAAATTAACAACAAAAAAGTAATTTTGACCAGAGTAAATAAGTAAATAGATCAATTTTCTGTGCTACTAGAATATCAATGAAGGCACTATTTCAGCTTAAAAAATACCACTCCACATGGGATTCACTAAGATTAGTTTTTCCAAGAGCACTAATTACTCTGAGAAATAAAATACCTCATAAATTTCTGCAGTCAGTTCTTCCAGAGTTTCAGTTTTCAAAAGTGCAAACTGTATCAGTGTAGATGTAGTAATAGAGGGGCTGGGATTAATCATACTTCTGACAAAGGTAAATCACAGATACCTGGCAAAAGCTCTCACCTTCATTATCTGTCATGTGTTTTCCTAAGTATATTGTTCTTGAACTGTATTACTAAGATTGCAAAGATTTTTCCTAATGATGTTTGTTATTGTAAACCTTCAACTCGATCTTATTCCTCTGTCTCACCAGGACTCTATCAAGTTTACACCCTTCTGGAGTTTTAAAACATTTCAAATTGTTCCTGTTTAGTTAGTTTGTACCTTATCTCTTCGATGGATACCTTATCTGCAGTCTGTTTGTGTGTGTGTGTGCACAAGTAAGCTTCTGTATGTGTGTGGTGTTATTTTTCCCTTTTGAATACTTTCTAGCCTGAGGTACATAATAAAGAAAAATAAATAATTATTGGGGCCAAAAAGGGTCTGTGACATGCTTCCAAATTAATAACTTCTTCTCACTAATGTCAAACTATGCCTTTCTTGCTGGGAATAAATACCACAGCAGCCTGGACTTTATTATTATTGTGTTCTATTAATTTCCATTATAAGCAAATCTAAGTCAGAAAACTTGCATAAAATATTTGACATGGGAATCAGGTGTACTGGTATAAAAAAGGGGTATAATATTTCAGTTTCACCACAAGATTTGCTCCTGTTGCAGTTTTGCTGAGTATCCACATAAGCCCATTTAGGTGTGGCCATCTGGAGACAAGTGTCAGAGTTTTTCAAGTTTCCCTGCCTCGGGGGAGTGGCAGGGTAATGTCCAAGTTGTGAATACAAATGCTTGAACTGAGTTTCAAAGGTAATTGACTACTCAGCTCAACGAAAAATTATTTCAGGGGTGTGTGTGTAAGATAATAATATTAGAGAATGCTTTCTAGTGTAAGGTCATTCAACTACTTGATTTGTGATCTTGATTTGAGAACTTCCCATTTGGTCATGTAGATACTCACATACAGATGAAAACTGAGAAAAGTTTAAAGATATTTTCTTTCTGAACATAAATTTGAAAAAATGTAAAATATATGAGTTCTGATTTTCAGAATTGTTTTTCAAATTAACTTCTGGAGAGGAAATATGGCTCTGTTGAAGGTGATTTGGGTTTTAGCTTCAGATTTCCAATGTAACATCCTGGCAAAACAGCTAAGTGTTTGGATATTTAGGAAGGTCAGCTGTAGTTGTGAGATGCTAACTCCTTTCTTTTTCAACATAAACAAGAGGTTTCCTCATTCACAAGATGTTTTACAATATAAATTCAGATATTCTGAATATTCCTCAAAGAACAGGACATTTTTCCGTACAGTAACTGTAGCAGATGCCTAGTAAGACCAGGTTTTTAAGGCTAAAGTGACTTTCTAGATATCCACTTTATTTCCTCTTTCTAGCCCCATTTGTAAAATTAATTTTCCCAAATTCCAGCAATATTTATGAAGACGAAAAATAATGTGTTGCTGAGATATGTTACTACATAAGAAATTTAAGATAATGTTCCTCCAACCTTACAAATACAAAGTGAGAAAGAGATGAAGGTCTATAACATGTTTAAGTGTCTAATTTAAAGAATTTACTCGAAAGTTCACAGGCACTCATGACTGTTCTGATGGATTCTCCCAGCATGAGTAAATCATGTGCTTGTGTCCCATATGTAGTGTTACCCAGGTTGAAAATTGAGCCACACGTAGTATAAATTTTGACTATGCATAGCAACAGCAGAAAAACAACTTTCCCCATGTTTAATTTATTCAGCTATAGAGACATATAGAAATATTGCACTTATATTGCCATAAATATATCCTTAGCAAGTCAACATAATTAAACCTGGACAGAATATTTTCAGCAACAGAGGCAGATTGATCAAAGTGGTCAAAGTCTGTTGTTTTTTCCAAATCAACAGAAGTCGTTAAAACCCACAGTTTTCATTTAAATTTTCAACTGGAAAATATATTCAATTTGTATTGTCACACTGAATATAATAATTTATAAATTAATTCAATTTAAGAAAAAGGGAAAAAAGCAAAAATTTAAAGTGCAAAACAGTTATTTTACATTATAAAATATTAATTTCCTGATGGTAGTAATTTTGATAATAACTCTAAAGGTACTAAATTACAAAAAGAACTGGTGCTCTAAAACTTGTAATGAAGTAGAATATGTAAGTGCAAATGCATTAAAATTTACATTAATTAATATTTATTTCTATAAATGCAAGAGTTTTAATTTTTTTGACTGAATATATTGAATTTACTGTACTAAGATTAAAAACATTTTAGACCTCAAATAGTTTGCCACTGAAGTAAGTGAGAATCTTTCTCTTGGCCACAGTAGATTTCGGATCAGGAATTATGTTTGTGACAGGGAAATCTGTGACTACCTCTTTTTCATGTCAGTGAATGATCTGATAATACCCCTGATGCATTTCACAGCAAAGAACCAAGAAAAGAAAATTACAGCCTTTGGCAGTCTCCATTTCATTCTTGCTTGACTTGCAGGTGTTCCTGTGCTCTCAAATACTTGTGGTCTGGCCATATTTTCAGTGTAGACGAAATTAGGACTTTCCTGCTATTGAAAGGAAAAAAAATAATTAACATTCCTTCTTTACAGTGTGATGGATAGCAAAGAGAGTATTGCTAGGATTTCCCCCTTCTTTTTAAAGATGTCAATTTCTACATCTGTTTTAAAACTACATGCAGAATCAGTTTGCTCTTTCTTGGCAGTGTTAAGCAGTATTCTTTTTATTTTCTTCACATTTTTGAATATTGCAAACAAGCAAGGTTAGTCTCCCTTTGATGAAGATTTTCTCACCTTCTTATCTTTTAAGATCTTAATATCATTCTTTTTCAAAAGCAAAAGCCAGACTGGCATTCCCTTAGGATAAATAGAAAAATTTCCATTTTTTTCTATACATTCCTCGCATGTTTGTGCATGGTAGTGGAAAGCACGTATATGCAATGCTGCCTCTGGAGTATTGGTATCTGTTCTTCACTATGCTGTCAAGAATTTATGTCTGTACCTCTGACTTTAATCTGAAAAGTTCAGGCTGTTAAATATATAGAAATAATATAAGTCTTCCTTAGCTCTATCTGAGAACAGATGGTTAATCATCCTTAGAGAAAGAGAGAATTGGTTTTTTTTTTTTTTTTTGGGAAAGAGGCATTCCTGAAAGTTTCTTCAATTTTTATTGAAAGAAAGTGAAACATAAAATGGTGTTCACAGGCCGTGAGAAGGTACTCCCTGTGTTGCTAAATGCCATTAGGGGCAGTCACAATGATTTAGACTAGGTTGGGAAGTAAAAAATAGAAACAAATAATCTATTAGTCCATTTCCCATCTTCTTTTCTACATGCATATTGTCTCAGAACAAGTTGCTTCCTAAAAGCTGATTGCAAATCATTCTATAAATGTTTTGTTCAAAATTGACATTCAAAGTAAGAAGGCTAAAAATGCATATAGATGTCACAAAACATGTTTATGCAATCTGTTAGCATAGGTTGTAAATGAATATTTGAAATTAATTTTCCATAAATATTGTAATCCTTTATACTTTAAATTTACTTCTTCTGTATGTGCATGTATTTTTTTTATACATATATTTATCTTAGGAGCTAAGATATCTGTCTTTTTAAGATTTGATAAAAATTTGATGTCCAGTATGAGATACCAAAGGAGGAAGATTTGTGGTTTACACATAGCACTCTTATGGAAATTTCTGTTCACTTAATATCATTCCTACATCATAAGTACCAGAACAACAAGAGTGATACAAAATGTGTATTTAAATACTGTTTAATATTTGTAATTAACTGTTTTTCTTTCACCTACAGAAAGGTCTGAGTGTATGCTCTTGAACTTTGGGGTCCCTGAAGTGGTATTCGGTAGAAAGCCACTACAACTGTTTATACATATGTAGCAATTTTTAACTTTAGGGATACAATTTCTTTGCACAGGTCTTGTCCCAATATCACAGATAATAAATAATGCTGCTTTTCACTTATGTAGCAAATTTTCCCCCCTTAGATAAACAAATTAAGGTAAAGAAAACAAATGGCAACGCCACACTCAAGTTCTGCTGAGGTGGCAGAGCCATTTTTGGCTCTGACATACAATGTGCGCCAGCTTTAACCCCCATGCACAAAATTACATTTAATAATAAGACTGAGTCAAAACAGTCACTGAATATCAGAGAAATAAAACATAGGTAGTAGCAAGCTGGCTTAAAACTGTACTCATATGGGGGGGAGGTGTGTGAAATACATTATCTGTTGTTGATAAGGAAATGAAAAGAATGCACTGCAATGACAGATAGGGAAGGCATCACTGTCTTATTACAACCTTTGTACTGAAGCTGATTTTACACTATTTTTCTGTGACTCTGCTCAGTTGTCCATATTCACTGTCTCTTTACCTTCCAGAAATTATAAGGATTGATTGTATTGTTTAGTGCAGTTGTGATTGGTTCAAAGTACAAAACCTAAATTGCCAAGATTCAGTACAAAGATAAAAAAGGCAGTAACCATGAAAGAGGAAGAGGTGTTTATAAAGCAACATATATCATAAAATCTTTGCAACAAATTGGATTATAAGGAATTTTATTCTTCAGTCTTTAACATATAATTTTTCTCCATTTTTCTAACAATGTAAAGAAAGGATGGTTCTGTAGGTAGACCTAGGTTGTACCAAAATGTTAGAAATCCAAGTCCATTTATGACTAATGCAAAAGTATCTTTTAGGACAAGAGAATTTGGGAATGACTGCTACTATTTTAGGCATTTATATGTAGATAGTAAGGCCCCCTACACCTCTGTCATAAAAGGTAATTGATGTTAGGAGACTTATGAATGTGAATCTCCTGGCTATGGAGATAATTTACAAATACAGGACAAATAATGTCTTAGATTGCTGTAGAATCACTCTAGAAAAAGATACTTCTGCTATTTCTCCTGTCTTTGTGTTCCAAGACATACTTGAACTCTCTTAGAAGGAAAGGATTTAGGGCAAGCAGGAATGGAAGACCTATCTATCCAAAGCCTTCTCTCATATTTCCTATTTGCTGGTTTTAATTTGTTGCCTTTTAGCACCCAGACTTCTAAGTTTTCCAATATTTTGTCTATCTGTTCAATGTACAGGCAGCCCAGCCAGTGGATTATATTCACAGACAGCTATAAAAGGCACTGTACACTGATACATCTTGAGCACCTAAATCCTTTGTAGTCCATACACATCCTGCTCCTTTACCTCTTCCTTTTAAAATATGTACAATAGCACTTTCTTACCTAATTAGGGCAACAGAAAGAAGAAAACACCAAGTACCAGGGGTACAGCTAAATCATTGTAAAAAAACTGCTCTCAAGTATCTAACTGAGACATAGTAAACACTACACCAGACTTCAGGCTGCCAAAGATCATCTTTTTCAGTGATGCTCCACAACATTTAATGTTTTTCCAAAGAAAAGTCATGATACAAAATTAAAGCATACTTTGCTTCTTTAATATCACTAGCATAAATATAGAATTTCCCCTGTGTGTTTCATCTCCCTTTTCCTGCCAGATGTCAATATCAGTGTTGCAGAGTGTTGGTGAAAAAATTAGAATGTTAGAATAGTGAAAGAGATGTTTTGGAAAAGGTTCAGATATTTCCTTGTGAATAAGGTTGTAATGTTCAAAGTAAACGACGAAAATGGCGATGCTACATGGTTGAACTCTCATTTAGATGTAACATTAAATATCCCTCTCAGATGTGTTCAGCATTTCAAATTGGAGACAGAATTTCAGAACTCCTATGTGAGTTACAGTAAAATACTTTGGTTCATAATTGATAAAAATATATTAAAACTGATAAGAAGTATTATAATAAGTACTGTAAATTGACATGGTAGCACTGCAGTAATACCATAGAAGGTGAACGAAATCACCCAAAAATAGCTACATAACACTCTATGACAATGTGTGGGAAACTGACATAAAGAATTGAGACCTTTTGAACTGACATATCCTGTCCAAATATACACTCATTATCTTCCTTGCTCTGCTGTGTGTCTTACATGCTGAACAATGATTCAGGCTCTAAGGTTCTCCTACAAGATTATGCTATGGAAGTGGGGAAGAGGGAAGCAGAGGGAAGAGAGAAGCTTGTATGGAATTTTGTCATAAACTCAGAAATGTTGACACTGCTTGTTAAAACCAGCATATTCTCCCGAGAACTGAGTGAATCAACGATAAACACTCAAGACCTAATTATTGGAATGCATTGCAAATTACTGTCTAAAAAGTCACTAACCACCTCCCCTTCCCTCCCCCCCCCCACAAAAGAAAAAAATCCTACACAATTCTCCCAGTATAGATTTTGCTGTAGTTAGAGTATTTAAGAATATAATGACCAGATATGGATTAGAGACTATTTCAGATCCAGATGCCGAATGACTCTGAATCAAAAGAAACATTTAGGTTTGAAAGAAATAACAGAAATGTAGCTTGGAAATCAATGGGAGCACAATAAAATGATTGTGTGTCAGATAATCTGTAGAAAAGAGTGGGAAAAAGAAATTACATTAAGAATGCATCCAAAGAGGAAGTTCTTCCTAGTCTATCAATGAAGGAATCGGAGCCAAAGTGTTTCTCTGACAATGAAGGGGTTACACATATATACATATACATATATATATATATATATATATATATATATATGTGTGTGTGTGTGTGGAGCACTTTTAAATTTATTTTAAAAAATAAACAGATCAATTTTTTTTTCTGATGTACAATCTCTCTACCATAATCCCATTAGCCTCCAAACTATAATTCTGTGATTTGTTTTCCTTTCATGCTAGTCATCACAGTTTTATTGCCACCTTTCCTCTCAGTTATCCCTCATATTTCTCTTTCAGTAAGTACAACATCTGTCTGCATAGGTAGATTTCTAGAGGTAGTGTGTCTATTCTCAATGTTCTCAGGAGTCCACTTTCAAAGCAGATCTCACAGTTCTCCTCACATGTCTTTGGTTCACACAGTGGAATGGTCGAACTTCAAAGAATTGCATTCCAAGAATATGTGACCTAGGGGTACATGTATTTCATTCCTACTGCAAATAGGCATTAAGGTTTTGGTACAAACAAGAACGAAGGCAAAGGAGTCTAAACTATATATATTCTTTTGCTATTGCAGTTACTAGTTCTTCCAAATATAGGACCTCATGAGCCTTCAGGTTGCTCACAGAAGAGCATGAAGAAATTACTAAGAAGCCTGTTTTGCTCCTGCTCATAAAATGTGCTTTTTTTATTAGTGTATTACAAAGATTTCTTGAAATAAGATACATTAGACATTAAAGTTTCTGGTTTTTTTCTGTCCATAGATTATAAATCTGTGAACACCAGGAAGTCTGAGCTGCAGAACAGTTCTTAGACAATTTTGAGACACCCAGTTTTGCTAATCATCATTATTCCATAAAAATGTCAACCTCTCTTCCAAATCTAATCCCATATGCTCTTGATCACAATCTTCTGCCTTTCATCAAATGTGGCCCTAAATGACCTCCATTCAGTCCTTTCACCCCAGAGCAGTTCACACAAGTTCAGTGATAAATTGTAAAAGGCCAAAGAAGGAAATCTGCACTGTATCTGTATCTTTCCTAAACTTAAAAATCTTTCCTGCTTAATGAATAAAAAATTATTCACAAATTTATAATCTCTTTGTGTTAGACACAGAAATGCAAGCCCTTGATGTTGTGCTTAAGTTTCCTCCTAACCACTTTCTAGACAAAAGCAGTTTCATTTTAGTTTTACTCTGATTTTTTTTTTCAATTATTCCTAGAATAGTACTAAGGGAATCTAAATTTGATGTAATCAAAACCTCAAAACATCAGAGATCTTGTTACTGAGTTATTAAAAATAGCTCAAACCTGGTGTGGGCAAGAAAGTAAATCAAATATTATGATTAGTGAGAACAGTAATTATATTTGTAGAACTACATCTATTCTGAAACTTCAAAGAAACTGAGGTATGGGTCTTATTATTTTTGTTCTTCTCAACCTATAGAATCATGGAGTTCATTTTGAAAAGAACCTTTTAAAGAGCATCTAGCTCAACCCTACTGTTGCTTCATTAGATCAGGTAATGTCAATGGCTACACATGAATTGAGACAGTGTGCTCTTATCTCTACCTCTTTAAAAATCTTTCTTGCTTCAGTTTTATTTGTTTATGGTCCTTGTTACCTATGGCATGCTGTATTGAAGTTTTATAAAACTGTAAACAAGAAAGTGAATTTTTGAGTTGTACTTATATTTTGTTGTTCCTTAGGAAACATAAAAGTAATATTCATCCACTGCCTGTGATGGTGTAAATCATCACAGCAACACTGATTTATACCAGCTGAGACTATCTCACAGTAATTCCATTCTTTCTCTGTTATATACTGCCTGTATGTCTTCTGTACTGGTGAGTTAGTTTAACCAACATCTATGGGGACTTTCCATTTTTTCAATTAAGAGAGAGGTCATTAAGGGTAGAGTTTTGAGAAAATACAGAAAGCAGCGTAGGAAAAGGTCTTAAGCTCATAAATGTTCTTAATTATATATTGTGTCCTTAGTGTAAAGAATTACCTTCAGGTCATTCTGTCTCTTTTATCAGAATAAATCACCATCATCATCTATTCACTTGTGCATTCAATTCATGACATAATAGTGTCAGAGGTGGCACAGAATATACACATATATACTCAAATTCCAACACAGTGACCCAAATTGTGTCTACAGCTGCCAAGCAGAGTGCCATAGACATTTAACAGAAAGGGCTTGTTTTAAAGAAATATTTTTTTCCTATGAAGGGAGGTAAATGGAGCAATGTCTTAGTGAAGCACTCTGAAAAACTAGATTCAAAACACATTTATCTCTTAACTGAAAGTGTTTGAATACCTCATTAATGTTCATATTGGAAAAATACCAGAGTATATGTCCTAAATGGCAATTTTTACTCCAAACAGAAGGGATACTGGAAAAGAACAGTATGCTACATCTCAGAACTGAAGTCCACTAACAGTGTTGCATCAGTACAATTTCATGGCAGAAAAGAACAAGTACAAAAATTAAAAGGCTAAGTTTACCCTATATTTCAGCAACTTGGAAGAAAAAATGTTATTCTCCACACAGAAATATTTAATCTTGAACTTTAAGAGTGCATATACCATCCCTCAGG
Source organism: Onychostruthus taczanowskii (assembly GCF_017590055.1). Taxonomy (NCBI): domain Eukaryota; kingdom Metazoa; phylum Chordata; class Aves; order Passeriformes; family Passeridae; genus Onychostruthus; species Onychostruthus taczanowskii. The sequence goes on from NW_024496525.1 coordinate 22,164,669, forward strand.
AAACTCATATCCTTGGCAGTCCAACTATTACAGACAGTAAAAAAAAAGTCAAAACTTTTAAGTTCAATGACTGGATTTTCTGAAGAATTTTCTGAAGAATTCCTATGTAACTACATATCTGTGTCATATTTGCAAAACAGGAGAATTCTACATTTGCACTTTGCAGCTTTACAATCCTACTGGGGACTGCAAAGGCTTGGGCAGAACAGCTCTGGTATATCTGATTTCACAGTGCATGCAGCATAGAGTCACTGTACAAGAACAGAATAACTTTCAGGTGTTGGACTTGCTGTGTACCTGCAGATCAGCTGCATAATATATGTACATCCAGCACACTTAAATTGTGATCCTGACCTCACCTGTCACTGCCAAACATAACCTGAAAAAAATGCAGTGTTCCTAGAAAATTTATCTGCTACCTTATGGATGACAATCTGACATTGACCTTCAATCTCCACATTATGGGTATGTAATGATACAATACCTCCAGTCAAAGAACTTAGAAAACAAAGATTATTAAACACATACCCATAAAAAAGCAAATTCAGCAAAAGATCTTAATACAGCAGATATTTTTACTCCAACAATATTTTGTAAAAGAATATCTAATTAATTACTTTTTTTTTTTTTTCCAAATTGATCCCTTAACTGCAACTTGGGAACCAACCAAAACAACTACAAAGTTCAACATCACCAATTATTACAACTGTATTTGATGTTTATGCATCTAGGTCTGTCTTTTGTTTTGCTCCTCAAAAGTCATGAGGGAAGTAGTTTTCTTCTGTCACAATCTGTAAAGCAGCAGGTATTTCACAATCAAGCCAGTTTCCAGAAATTGAGTTGGATGACAATGTGACTAAGTAGTCAGCATTTAAGTTGGGAATGTAGTCTAAGATTTTTCAAATTTGGCCCATTCCTTATTAAATTACAATAAAAAGAGAAAATGAGACAAGCAATTTGAAATGACACCTGACCTCTGTTTCTGAATAAGTGCCCAGGTTGATAATTAATCCTGTTTAAGTTCATGGACATGTAAACAAAAACTATTAACTTAATAAAGAGTAATTCCTCTTAATTAGATATGACGGAGAAATGCCTAATCAATTTTTTTTTTCCACTTCATGTAAAATAAGGCCTACTTCAAGTCAGGAATTTAAGTTAGGCTTCTGTCCTTACTGAATTATCAAAATCTTGAAAATGGCAGTGGGAGATTTTGCATTTGCATTATTGCATCAGGCCATGGTCTCCCCAGAAACAATTAGCCGTAGTAACACATGATCCCAACACTTTAAAGTTACTTTTTGAAGTGGCACTGTAGATGAGTTTAGACTGTTGTATCAACATCTTGAATATGAACTGTAACCTTATTTCAACTGAGCGAGCTTATAAAAGATATTTTTGTGATAGATGATTTTTATTTCTAACAATGTCTGCTTGATAATAGAAACGTAAAGAATTTTAAGGTGTTCTAGCTCTTTTTTGACATTCTGTTGTTTGTTTTGCAGGACTTGTTCGTTGATAAATGGGGAGTCAGTCTTGGGCACTGGAGAAAGGAAATATTCTTTTATTACATGTTATATATAGAGAAAGCACAGCATCAGGACATATTGTCCCTTGCTTCTCAAATCATCTCACTGATGCATGTTGGCACATGCAGAAGGTTGTGATGGTTATGTACTTTGAGTTCCCAAAGTAGTAATTTACAATGAATTGTTATACTTTCACTACTACAGCTGAATCTAGATCAAATCCACCCTTCAGATCCTACCCTAACTAAACTCTTGCTTGTGTAGTAGGTGTTCTATGATGCATTGTTCTAAAGTCAGGACACGACCCTTCTAATGTCTCTGTTCTCTAAATATTAACAACATTTCTGTGTTCAGAAAACTATCATCAGACCTGTGCATGCCAGATATTATCTGTGACTTGATATGAAACTGAAATTGTCTCCGAGTGAATAATCATTCTCCTAAAAAAAAGCAATCTGACCTGAGCTGTGGAAAATGTGTTAATTACTGTAAAATATTATTTGTGAAAAGAAGAAAAATCACATATAGACAATTAACCAGGCTGCCAACTTACAATCTAACAAGATTCAAAGTAACAAGGACATAAACTGATGTCCTATCAAATTATGTTTTTAATGGCCAGGAATATGAGTAGGGTAAGACTATGTGGGACAGATTAGTTATACAGCAAAGCTATATAAATACTTTGGTACTTCTAGGAAAGCTACAATTATGTAACTCCTAGAAATATTATCTGATAATATTTTCATTTATGACTGTCTTCTCTAGAGCTAGTACATTAGAACACAACAGATAAAAATGTTATTACAGAAGTTTGATATGCTGTGGAGAGTTTATGTGGTCCTAGAGTTCTTGGGAGTGACAAAATCATGTATCAATTTTTTGTTGATGTGAAATATTCGGTGGACTCAAGAGGTTTGATTGACAAGCAGAAAAGGGAATTAAACTTCATATGAGGTTTTCTGATTCATGATTCCTGTGCTCTCCTTGTAGTAAACTCACTGATTCAAGTTCTGTATTCAAAAGTTGTTCAGACTTTTCAGAGTCCAATCCATTGCAATAGCCAAACCCTTTTCTACTAATCACACCAGCCATGCACTGAGAATCCCTGCAGTGATGCAAGAGATTCCCAACTGTGCAACAAGACTTTAAATCAAAACAAAGCATCCATCAATCTTTTTCTAAAGGAGAGTAAATTACAAGACTACTTTTAACAGTTAAGGGACAATTAAGTAAATGTAAATCATAATCCAGTGCTGATTTTAGTTTGTCCATCTTTGTTGCCAGCATGCAGGGAGAAACAACTGAACTCTTTTTTTTTCTCTTTTACCTGAGAATATTGTATTACCCCATTTACTTCACTAGGTATAATTCATATGATCGTTTATCTGGCCCTTGTACTAGAAATGTACCTCTGCCACAGAGAGAGACAGAAGATCTATTTTAGGCAAAAAGCAGAAATTCAGGCCACTTTGTTGTCCATCCAAGTAACCCCAGTGGAAGGCATTGGTCTCACTCATAGCGCAGGGTATCGAGAGTGTGCAAGTGTGACTGACTACAAACACCAGCACAACTGTGGTCTCTGAGGAGGTTTTGGTGTTACATAATGTTCCATTACTTTCAGGAGATGCTGAATAGGAACCTTCTTTTAGTCTAGAGGTTTGCTTAATTTTTGAAAAGACAACTACTTTGCAGGTTTGACAAAACACTTTGATATCCCATCATGTTGTGACTTCTACATTTAGCTGACAGTTTGAAAGAGAGTGGGACAAGTCAGTTCCAAATTGTGAAGTCCTAATCCCTTTAAAATTAAGAAGATTTTTCTTTGTTCTGTTTTGTTTTCCAATCATAACAATGGACCAAAGAATATATCTTTGACTATGCTACTTATGGACTGTGAAGACTTGGGTGAGCAACAGCTCTGTTCTGCTGTTTATCCATTATCAAAGTAGTTTGTCCATTATCAAGTAAAATAATAAAATGGAGAGCCTTTTCTTGGCTTAACAAAACTAGTGGTATTAATGTTCTGTAAGATTTCTGGAGAAAATACTTTTGCAGTTATTTGCCTGTACTATCATGCTAACACCCTATGTGTGTTCCATTTAGCAGTTCAAATAGTGTAGTCTTTATTTTTCAAAAAATACACATGTAACATAATGACAGACACTGTCAGAGAAATCTTAGGTAGATAAACAGACCCAAGATAGAGTTTAAAAAGCAGAGTCACAGCAGTGCAGTATGATGCTATTGCTGAGTATGGTTTTGAATCTGAGCATTACAACATAAAGCTGGGTAGGGCTTGAGAGGTTTTAAAAGTGTCTTATTGATTCACTCCATCTTTGACATTACATTTTTAAGTACTGAAAAGTTTCTTAAGGAAAAGACAAAACACAAGGTAGCTTTATGTTAAAGCAGATAGCGACAAAATCTGCCTTCATGTTGCAAATCAGAATTATTCCTAGTATAAAAACTACTGTCTTCCACAGAGTTTGCATCAGATGTGAGATTGGTTGTGTATGTTAAAAGCCATGGCAATACAAGATGAAAAAGCCTTTCTAAGAGATAGCAATTTTATTTGCATGCAGAAGGATGGGTAGCAGACATCTGGACTGGCAGAGTGAGCAACAGCAGTGGCAACATGAGCAGCAAATTTTGTTATTATTAGCAATTCAAATGCAGGTATCAGAATGGTTTTGTGTTTGAATCATTCATCAGGGTTTGCTCCAAGGCTGAAACCTGCTTTCTGGAAATTCCATACAATTTAATTCAAAGCACTTATTTTCTCCATATAATGAAAAAAAAAAAAAAAAAAAAAAAAAAGAAAAAAAAAAAAAAAACAGAAAGGGGTTTTTATAAAAAAAAAAAAAAAAAAAAAAAGGAAAAGAACAAAGAACATATCAAAAGGGGTATTCTAAGAGTATTAAGATTTTGGGGCTTTTGAAACATAATTGAAGCATTCTTTTCAATCTAAAATTTCAGAGCAGTCCCAATTCTATAGAAAAATCTGGAATGGGTTTACCTTGGACAGTTCTCTGACTTCTATACATATGTGAAACTTTCAGTGATTTGCATGCTTGGAAGAATCACCAGCTTTTCATCTCTGTTATTAACACTCCAGCAACTGTCTTGTTAAAAACCCTTATTCTGTTATTACAATGTGTAGACTTCCTGCAAATGGCTCTTTCTGCTTATGTAATCATCTTTCAATACTGCATCCTACTAAGACAGTCAATTACTAGCCATTCTGCCCTGTCGGAGCAATGAAGCATTTATGTACTTGAGATATTCATGTCTGGAGCTTTAGTTTTAAATCTAAGAGCTCCCATCACCTTCTGAAATTCTTTGCTTTATCAAGTGATTTTGTTATATAAAGCCATTACTGAAGGGAAGACTGTTTCATTATTCATCACTTGCTATCAACAGAAGTCTTGAAAGTATAATAGAAAATAGTCGCTGTTTGAGCATTCATCAAGGTAGATAAACCATTATCTCACTACATTAGGAGAGACACAGACAGAGTACATCATGTTTTTAACATCCCTGAATGCTTGAATAGTGTCATGAGAATCGAGGGCCAGATATGAATAGGTAACCAGATAAATTTTATCTCTGAAAACATGATATGGTGGGCAGTCAAAAAACTAGGGACATGGAAAATTTTGGTACTACACTTCCAAAGTATCCGTCACTAAAATTTAGAGAGCACAAAAAAAATAGTCATGTGACAATCTGAATCAGTTTGGTGATTTGATCTGTCTGGTTGCACACCAAAATCTCTCCATCACTCCTTCAGCCAGCTGCAAGGGGAGAAAAAATTTTGTGAAAGGCCGATGGATTGAGAAAGGGACAGGGAAAGAGCACTCACAATTTACCATCAGAGGCAAAACACACTTGACTTGAGAAAATTAATTTATTACCAATTAAATCAGTGTAGGTAGTGAGAAATAAAAGTACATCTTGAAACACCTTCTCTTCTGTCCATCCCTTCTTCCCAGGCTCAATTTCATACCAGATTTTCTCTGCCTTCTCCCCCCAGTTAGTGCAGAGAGATAGGGAATGGAGGTTGAAGTCAGTTCATCACACATTGTCTCTGCCTTTCCTCCCTCCTCAAGCAGTAGTATGAGAGCTCTGGGAAACCAGAGTTTATTATCAGAAATTGAATAAATATTAAAAAAAAAAGCCACTATTGATCCTCATTTTAAATTTTTTAACTCATTTTTCAATGTTAAAAATAAACACCCTGATGTTATTAGAGGTCTAAATAAACAGTTTATTTGATTCATATTAATGGTTTTAGGATTTTCACTGTACTGAAGAATGAAGAATTGAATGTGCAGAAGAAGGAAAAAGGAGAACAAAGTCTCTGATCCTGCAGAAAAAAAAAAAAAAAGAGTTGAAATTTTAAAATAATCTACTGTTATTTTTAAAATTTCAGTCAATTTTAAACATATTTTATGTAGGCCTTGACCTTAATACAGAAGTGAAAGAATGTATATGTTCTTGACTGTTATAGCTGTTCCCCATCAAAGTAAAAATATTCTTGAATTAATTCAGCTTCTTGCATCTCAGATAGTTTTGCTTTCTACTCCACCCCCAGATACCAATACTTATTACAAGGCTTTTCACAAGTCAAACTCCTTTATGCATAACATAGTATTACAACAAACAAGAAATATTTGCCTTCTAGTCACTGTTATATTTACCGTGTGTGGGCTTTGCAATGCACTTCCTCTGTGACATACTTCACCAAATTGCTGAATCTCATTCGCCTTCAGAAAAAGCTTGAATAACTCACACAGTGTGATCCTCTTGCTGCTGTAATTGATTAATACATGGTATCCTTGGGAAAATATCCAGGCATATTTTACACAGCTGTGATTTGGTGGAGATTTCACAAAAGAAATATATATGCTTCAAAGAATTATTTATAGTGATCTTGTCTTTGGAATTATATTTTTGGTTGCAAAACAAATTGATATGGGTCTACTATCTCTACCACTATTTGCCTACCTCTAGTCTACCTCAAGAAATAGCTGCATAAATGTGAACAAAATTGTCTGCCCTAAAGAGGGTAGGAAAACTGAAATAATACTGGGGTATTGCAGCTTAAGAATGAGGTAAATTGGCAGCTAGTAAATGGATTTGTATTGCTACACAGCTTGGCAGGCATATAGTCAAAAATGAATTTGGTCACTCTTTTCTGTAGTGTATCATGTAGTGCAATAAATTGAGGATGAAGATAAGCAGAAAATCTACCATGTATTTGTAGCTCTTCACTTGCTTATTCAGCATATCAACTGCTATTGCCATTTGTTTATTGATTTTCATTTTTATTTTATTTTTAAATAGAAGAAACCAAAGCCTTCTTTTGATTTATCTTCCTTTCAACAGCAGCTTTAGCTTTATTTCTAAGCTTCTGACACTCATTTTTCTTATGATGCAGTTTTCTATTTGTACTCTATATGCTGTGTACAATAAATACCTGTATGGAATGGGCTCTGGGAATTTTGCCATAACCAAGTAAATGAGGACAGAACTGCTATCTCATCCTTCCAGTCACCATACTCAATTTCTTCTTTAAAATGTATTACAAATATCTCATACTGCATTAAAAAAAATAATTTCTAGCAAGTGGAGTAGCTTGATTTAAAGCTACTATTTTTTGTCCAAATAGAAAGTTAAAAATAAGGGAATGAAACCATTGTATTTTTTCTAAGCATGTGCTTCCAAACAGCATCTTTTATGACATCCCACAATATTAGTGTTGGACACGTACTAATTAGATTAATCACCATGTCATTTTCCTATCTCACTTCAGATGTAAGAATCTCACTTTCCAAACCAAATTTTTACAAAAAGCTCCAGTTAAAAACAGAATGATCAAAATTATTGCTTAACTAAACTAGTGACTGTGCAATTCTCATCCTGGGATTCAGTATGATGGGGAAAAATTGATGACAATAAGGACTTTTAGCAAGAACAAAGAGATGTCAGTGTCACTGTACTGCAATTAGGAAAAACATGAGTGTTGAAAGGCCAGAATTCACATAGCTTTTGTGGCAGGAAGTTCAGTTCAGCCTGAGAAATTTGTGTTGGTGAAACCCTTTGCTTCAACAGATTTCCACTCTGTGTTTAATAGCAGACAGAGTCAGGTTAAAGCTCACTCTGCTAGGCTGACAGGGTTGCAGCTGTAACTCTGCAGTGTGCAGCCTCGGGATGCCCTGTGAGACAGAAAATCCCAGAGCACACAGTTATGAGGCAACAAATCACTCAGGAGACCTCCCTGATGTACCTGTGCTTTCATTACTATCCCGTGCCAGAAGAAGAAAACATAAATGTTTAGGCAGAAGGAAATTATATTATATATATTATATAAAAGCCATGTGGCTTTTTTCCAGAGAAGGTGTCAAAAAACAGTGGAATATTTAATTCACTATACACACACTTTAACTTTGCAATAATGCATCCTATATACATATATTTAAAAAAAAAAAAAAAAAAAAAAAAAGTAAAACAACCTTACCAATTTCTTACCAATGTATGCCACAAGAGTGGTACCAGTCTTCTTTTTGGTAACAATAATGAACTTTTGCCACTGTTTCTAAAAAAAGCCCCACATTTTTCTTTTGATAACCTTAAAAAAGAAAAAAAATCAGAATAAAACATGCTTATTTTGAAGGTTGTCTTCCCAGTGTAGCTCTGCAAAGTTACCCCTAGTTACAACACAATTGTGATAGTGCCATCTCTAAGTTACCAGTGAAAGACAGGAAACACAAAAAGATTTTTTTTTTTAAATCCCTTTAAAATTCAGAAGCAGTAACAACTCTGAGTTTCTGCATTGCAAGGATTGTGTTTGTTTGCTAACTAGGAGTACAACAATTATGGTTATAGTTAGAGAATGATGAAACTCCTTTAATGAAGGAGTTCTGTATTGAAAAAAATAAAATAAAAGAGAGAGATAAAAAAAGAGAAATATGATTGACTTGGAATCTGCTAAGATTTTAACAGTTGGGTGAATTCCTCACCCCTTTCAATATCATCTATGCGGTGGGAAAATTGCATATTTTCTGTGCCCTTCAGTCTGACAAGCAAAAAAAAGTGTTTTTTTTAAATGACTGCTTGGACAATTTGCATGAGGGAGATTGTAACTGGCTCTCTGAAATACAATGAAGTATTTAGAAAATTGTTTTAGGAGTAGGCACACAAGAAAATGGAAGTTTTAAAAAGAAGAGACGGCATAATGTGTTTCAAGCTCTTTTTACATTTTCTCTCTGCTCAAAAATTTGTTCTTTCTGTGTCAAAGACATAACGTTCCTGACTCACAACATTACACAAATATAGGCAAACAAATAAACATTTTACACAGTCTTGCAAGAACTGCCTTCAACAAACAATAGTAATCTAAAGGGCAGGAGGAAATCTGTGACATTTTCCTAAGGTAAATACTACTTAATTGAAAACATTTTCACCTTAAGAACTATAAAGACTGTCACTCACATCTCCTGCTATGCCTTTTTGATTACAGAAAGAAGTTGTTTAGATCAGATTCAGCTAACATGAATTAACCAGATGGAATGAAGCCAAATTTTACTAAATAACTAGGCAATAATAACTTTTGCAGGACATATTTTTAGGCAGAGGAGACCCAGCTACTATAGTGTTCACTGCTAGTAATTTCTGAACCATTTCAAAGTGATGCTGATGCTGGGATGCAACAGAGGTGTCAGAAATGGGAACAGGGCCAGTTTAAAATCTGGCTTGTGTGCTGTTAGGCACTAGGGATGTCCTTAGGCAAAGCAAGAAGTTTCCTGGGGCAACAGCATGATGAGATTTTGATGGCAAAATTGCAGAAGTGGCAGAGCAGCTTCTACAGACAGCAGCCTCCCAAGAATTGTAATGTTCTGCCTCAGCAGACCTTGGCTACGGTCCCTGATTTTGCACATCCAACCTTATCCTTTTATCACCCTTAAAGCACTCTTGTTGGGGAAAAAATCCATTTAAATATAAGTTTATTTCAGCAGAGGGATTACAGTGTGGCCCTCTACCCCTCCCCATCTACCTCCCTAAAACCAGAGATGTTATTTCTCAGCAAAGCGCAGAATCTGGGGACACAGGCACATGCTCATTTCAGGGGTTGTTGTGCTTTGTCCATCTCAGAACACTGATTTTTTTTGAGGGGAAATTCTCCCTAAAGCACCTTTTGAGATTTGGAAAAGAAAACCAATGAGATGAGAGAAAATGGGTTGAGCACAGAGTAAGAACCTTGATTTTGTAAAACAGAGAGCATGAAAAAGTGACATATGTTAGTAAACATAATGTCCAGTGCTATTACTATGCAGAAAATTATTATTGTAATCTCTCCTCACAAGCTAAAAAGCAGGCAAAACTTTTTTTCTGTATCTGTTATAAAAAAGGGAAAAGTCATTTCTATATTAAGGTAGAAGATATGTAAAAATTCTGGGCAATTTCTGACTAAATTGATCTCTTTCATTAATATGATGCATTTCTCAGTGTTTGTTTAGTTTTGAAAGAGAACATTAATCCAGTGTTTTAATTGACCAGCCATTATTTATGGTGGCTGGTTTCAAAGCTGACATTTCTGCTTTAAAAAATATTTACATCGTATAAAAGGGTTATCTCTCAGAAAATCAGGCATAAATAATAATATTTAATAGCCAAAAGGTAATGTTGGTGATTATACAAAAAAAACGCTTTTCACCATTCATTTGCTGTGCATTATTTCCTGATGAGAAGAATTAATAACCCTGGACTGGATATTTCCACTGTTGAAAACCTGCACTTAGGAAGCATCTTCAGCATGCTTCGATAGGGGTGAAGGCCTGTTATCAAGGAAGCACTTATACATGTGAGAATTTAGGTCCCCAATTCTTCAGTGTCCTGAGCTATTTTGTCACCAAACACCTCAAAGGCATCAGCTTCTGCACTTCTAACCTATGCTGGTGCTCAGTATTGTTAATACCTTTGACAGTGAATACACTCTCTGTCAAAGCACTTGCCCAGGGCAGGGAAGACCTGTGCATCCATTGGGAGCTAAACCATCTTGACAGTAAGGCTGATTCTTGCAAAAAGAAGAAAGACTCCTGAAAACAAAACTGCACACAAGGGATCTCATCTTGTAGCCAATTGCCCAACAGTACCAGTCATGGACTCTTTTGAGTTCCCAGTCTTGATTTATTGCCTTCATCTTCAGTGAGAGCGGTAGATGAACACCCACCTCTTGCTCTGAGAACAAGTCATATTGGGTGGGAAAAATAGACTCCTTTGAGGACACCTGGGAGTGAAAGCCCAGCCAAGCTAACCATGAGCTTCCTGCTTTCTGTATGAATAAGTTATTTGGGCTGTCACATGAAAGTGACTTTATTAACTCTAGTGAAAGAGTTTGGACACTGAAGGGATGTCTTCAAGCTGTAAGTCCAGGTTCAGAGAGAAGCTCTTCTCCTGTAACCCTAACATGAATGCACCAGGTCCAGACAGATTTCAAATACAGCCCAGTACTTTCCTAAACAGCTGCCTGTAAAAGTTAAGCAGATCCATGCTCAGAGGTGCCCCTCTTCTGAGGTCCAGCCAGAAGTAATTCACCTCTGCCAATGTGCTCACAGGACCTTGTCCAAATACAGCGCTGGGCCATTTTCAAAGGGATAGAAAATTTGTGTTCCTGTGAAGAGCTTTTAGGCATCTGACTCCTCAGTTGAATAGTGAAAAAAGTACTATTTAGCATGGTCAGGGATTAGCATGGTCAGGGATTATTAGGTTCTTTCTTAATATATTTTATTGAAAATAGAGGATATGCTCTCAATCTAGAAAAATAGACAAGAACTCCTCCAAACATACGCACATTCCACACTGAAGATATTCTTCCATAATTAGTGTCTTGCAAGTGATTCCAGTAATACTCTATTTCCTTTTTAAGTCTCTCTGCTGGTAGGTTGCCATAACTCAAGCATTGAATTATTTAATGTTATGCAAATGATAATGACTTGTAACTCCAAGCTACTACAAATAGATGGCAGTAGGAATTTGTGGATGCTCCATTTTTAGCACCTAGATGTATCTATTTTTTCATTAATTTTGATGTTTTGTGAAAATTTTCCTAATAGGTGTAAAAATATGTGCATTTCCAAGTCAAAGAAAAGCTAGTTAAATTTTTCTGATTTTAGCAACAAAATGACGATGAATAAAAATCTTACCAAAATTTTGAAGTTTTTTTTTATGAAAGAATAACCAGTCTCTTGCCAGCAAAAATGCAGAAGTATATCTGATCTACATCTGGTCTCACATTTTTGACCTTTTATTTCTTGAGCAAGTATCTGCAGGAACTGTACAATGCACTGAGTTTTACATAGGCCAATATCAAAGAATATTATTTGCTAGTAGCTACTGATCTAGAATATTAAAATTCATGTTTGCACAGAGTTCACTTTCCATTTTGCAATGGAAAAATGCATACAACAGTGAATCTATAAAATACATTAAGCTTTTTTTGAAATTATTTTCAAAAAAGAGTTTGCGAATCTAGGTGTGAGCCTTTAAATAATTGAGCCATTTCCTGCTCAATGTTACTTCAGTAGAATGAGTTGTGGGCCTCTGTGTTGTCTAGATTTGGTTTTATGTGACAATAATGCTGCCCTCCATTGTCTTTCTGTTTACGAAAGAACAAGTAATCTTTTCCCATGAGGGGTAACTAGAGGATTTATTTGCCATCTAATTAGTTACAGGTTTGTCTTTTTGTTCTCTCTTTTCACAACTATGATTATTTTGACTAATAATTATTGCTGTCTAAAGCATCAGGATTTTAAAAATCAGCACCTTGTGAGACCTTTGTGAACTTGCAAGCTGTATTTCTATTAGACTAGTACTATTTACAGTAAATATTAATATTTCCTGAGGGGGGGAAGCCTTCACATGGTCTACAAAAATCTTTAAAATTCAGTATTTTCCAAGGCTGATTTTTACATAGCACGTAAATCTGAAAAAGAGTTTGTGGATAGGTGTATTTTAAACTAATTTAATAGCAGTTTTAATCTGCACATGTGTGCAGCAATTGGGGTCTTAGGTTAGCTCTTTGGAGTACAACAGGAAGTTTAGATGGAGCTACTTTCTAACATTAACAATGTCAAAATTAACTTGTGTTCATAAATCTTTCATTTCAGTATTTGTTTGCTGCTAAATTCCAGAAGTTTTCATTTCCATCAATACTTTTATGTGTGACAGCTGGTGTTTGAGTATACAATTAGGAAGTGGTATGCTGGAAAGTTGGCAAATTGTGGACAAGGGGAGAGAAATGAAATGTTAAGATTTTGTTGCCAGTTTTTTATATTGATTGCAGATTTTATATATAAAATATGGAAGCAGACAATACAATCCAGGCCATTTAAAGATATTGAAAATCTAACGACCTCATCTTGAAGCATGTTTTCCAGAATTTTTTGAGTTTGAAATTAACAAGCCCATATAAGTACAAATTTAAGTTACTAATGAGACTCAGGGTGTAATACAGTGAGATTCAGCCCTCTCTGTAATAACAAGTTTTCTATATCCAAACCAGAGAAAGTAGCTCAATATTGTCCTATTAGGTGTGTTCTCCTGTGCCAGCATGAAGAGCCTGAAATAATTCAATGTAAAACATTTTATCAGAGTGATGTTTACTTGTGATTTTTAATTTTGCTTTAGTAATTCTAACATGATTTTATATTATTAGTGTAATTTTTAACCCTGAATATTACAAAACCTTGAATTCAATATTCGAAAATCAGATCATTTAAAGATCATGACTTTTATAACATTTCCATTTCTTTGCTTTCTGAAACAATGAAAGATAGAATTTTTCTTTTTTATAATTAAAGTATATCCTATTGGATATAAATCTAACCACTTTGTAGTCATCAGAATCTTTATACTGATGATTCTGCAGGAGACAAACCCATTTCCTTGTAGAAATATAGCTTGTATTTTCTGTTTTCAATTAGATTAGGCAAGTATATCTTTTGATTCTTTTCATACAAAAGCAATGATTCCATTATTTTCACAAATTTTAATCTTACTTGAGAACGGGAAAGGAAACTTGTTCAACCAGCTGCCTGCCACATTTGTATTCCTCTGGAAGACAACAACTGTCAGTTTTGCTTCAGGAAAACTCTGCTGTATTTTATTCTGTTCCCTCCATTACTTATTCCTCCTCAGTGCAGTTCCTCCTCCTGAAAAGGTGGGAGGACCTTGCAACTTCACTACCCAGGAATCAAGAAAATGCTGAAGCATGTCAGAAGAATCAGGAGGACAGAATATAAAGGCAAAATTAAATGAGGGGGAGGATCTACTTTGCCACTGTCATGTGAAAATAGAGAGCTGGGACAGAACTGATGCACCATCAGTTCTGACAGGATATGATTTATTTGAAATTTGGGTGGGTAGAAGTACTCTCTGAACAAGAAATGAGTATTTGCATGAGTAAGGCCTAAGAAAGAAACAGGATTATCTTAATTAAAAAATCTGGGGGAAACAGCAACATCAGTTTTCAGAGCAACACACTGAGGTTTAGGCACTCAGGCACATATAAAAACCCTAAAATATAATCCTTGCAGGGAAAAAAATCCAAATAAAAAAAGCCAGCAACCAAATGGGTTTTCATTATTCAGGAGTCTTCACTTTTGGGGGTAAAACAATAGACAATTTATATGTTTCTTCATTGACCCCAATATACCTGGAATCAGATATTTTAATAAAGGAATAGTTTGATTCTACATATGAGAGCCCTTTAGCGTGGTAATCTGGCATGTAGTCTTGGAATCAGTGATTACATAATGGAGTCTCTAAAACTTCTATAAAATACATAGTGGGAAAACTGGTTATTTACTATTTTCATGCACATTTTCAGTTGTTGTGTTTGAAAATGTGAACTAAAGTTTCATGACTGAGATGAAGCTAATGTAAAGCTATGGTACCAATCTCTAATCCGTTCAGCTGCCTGATTGGTTTTCTCACACACAAATTTAGTTGTTCAGTGTGTTTCTTCACAGAAGTGATGGAGAGATGGATAACTTGTAAAATATGTTGTCAATTTTATATAAAGGAGGTAATAACACAACAAAAGGGCAGTAACAATGAAAAAGAAACAACAGTTTTTAAAACTTTATTAGCCTAAAGTCTTTAATCAGTCAGTAATTCCCCTAAAGAATTGTAAGAAAAGTGTTCAAAAAATGTTTCTGATGTAAGAAAGTCGGTATTATTAGACCAAATAATTATTTTTTAAAGGTTTTTAAATCTGAAAATTTTACATTTTTGGGTTTTTTTAAAATACCAAGAAAGAGAGATTCTTACAGATAATATAATTTTTCTCCTAAATAAACGGATCTATTTATAAGCAGATTTATAAGTTAGATCTCACACTGCCAGTAACTGATCATAAAAATAAAGAAATTATATTTTACCAGTCAGCAGTGAAATGAAAAATGAATGATTCTGTGTCATGTATAAAGGATGAGTCACAGGATGAGTTGCACAGAGGAATTAAATCTATGGGGAGAATAACATATATATACTGATATCATATTATATTATCTCATTACATTATATGTTAAAAATTGTGTCCATCTTGATTTTTCCATATACACCCATGCTTTTTTCCCAATTTGTCTTGCAAAAATAAGAGTAAGGAAATGAACCATAAAATCATTAAAGCAAAGAGCTACTCTCATGCTTATCTTTGTTATTTATGTGTTGGTATCTTGAGCTTGTTTGTGATCTTACCAGAGGACAGCAACTTTAAATACCTTGCTGGCCTTCTCATGGTGCATTCACTGAAAACTTTAAGCCTCTGTAGAATATGCCAATGAATAAGACATATTTATGCAACCAGAAGATAAACGATCCACTAATATCCTGTTTTCTATAGACTGATAAAGTACATGGGCCACCTGAAGGGTCAGGGAGGAATGGTTATATAATGTACGCTGTGAATGTGTCATTATCCAGAAAAACATTTAAAGAGCATTACAGCTGTTTCAGGAAATTCACAGTTCAGGGTGAAATGTACCATATGTCCATCAATACCCAGGCACGACAGGGTGCATTAAGAAAACTATTTAGGTGGTTCCCCATTGTGCCAAGGCCTTTGAAGACATATGGTACTTTTCACCCTTGACTAACATTTCCTTTCATTCCTTGTTTTTTGTAGCCACCTTAAACATTCTTTGAGTGCCACTTTCATTTCCAGTTATATGTGTATGTATGAATGAACATGTGCATGAGAAAGAGAGGGAGAGGTAGCTATTTAGAAGACTTCCTTCTTTGTTCTTGAGATTAAAAATTGTGTGCCAAATTTGGCAATTCTCATGGCTTCATAGACAGGGAACAAGTGAATTTCTGACACTGTACATAAGATACAAACAAAAAGAAGTCTTAGGCTTAAACCAGAAAAAGAAAATAGAACAATAAAATCCACGTTAATGACTGGAAGGAGAGATAAAAGAAATTGCAATAATAGTAGCAATAATAGTACCAGTACCAATACTAGTACTAGTACTAGTAGTATCAGAACAGTGATAGAAGCATAAGTAGCAACACTAGCAATAAAAATTACACCATATAAGACATGGATATTTTTACTAATATACTGTAACTACCTAAATCCATTTATAAAGGAACATAATTTTCTCTTTAGAAAGTGCAAGCCAGTTAAATTCTTTATCACCTTATCTGAAGAATTGCTAATGTCCCATGTTGGGGAACGCACCATTCTATTTTGTGTTCCTTGTTAATTTTCTGAAAACTGATGAACTGAATGTGCACTAGATGCCTTTTCAATGTATTAGCAAGTAAGTTCCCTGTCCAAGGTTCCAAAGTTCTCTTCTATTTAATGTTGTCCTAAATAGAAGTGATATTAGATGTTTGTATGCACTCTAACAGGGTGGATGAGGATATCTTGCATTTATTTTTCCTGAAAAGTAGAGAAGAACTATTTTGTCCAAATGAAGTCACAAAGAATTTGAGAAGTACATTCTGAAAAGGACAAAGTGTTTCAAGTCAGTATTGCAGCACACAGTTTATTAAATTCCCATCATCTGTGTTCTTGACTGAGATCCTTCCTCCTTAGCTTGTCTAGAATGAATTAACCATATGGGAGATGGAGACAGGAAAGGTAGCACAGTAATTCAGTAGGATTCCAACACAAGTTAAAGAAGTAATGTCAGAAAAAGATGCATTAAGCTCCACTGCTTTGAAGACTATTGTAACATGTTCATCGCTATAAGAAGGTTCTTATTCTCCAAATGCAATACTGAGAGATCTGCCTGTTCACAGGGTAAGTGCCAAAGACAATGGAAATGTGATGTCCAATATTCATGATTTCATGTATTTCTTGCTGCAAGGAGTGAAAATTCCTTCAGTACAAGAGGATTTGACTTCACTTCCATGGGAAAATATTAAATGTGATATAATTTCATAAAGTAGGCAATTTTCATTTTTCCCTGCTGTATTTTATTCTGTTTTCATGCGATTACCAAGTATTTAGGGGAGAGAGAAGAAAAGAATAAGCATGAATTATTCATTAAGTGGACTCTTAGAACCATTACCCAGGGGGAAGACTGAAGTTCAAGCTCTTACTACCAGAACAATACTAAAATAATACACTTAAAGATTTAATGCCAGGATGAGAGGTGGTAGCAATGTAAACCTATGTGGAGGTCTCTTCAATCTAATTTCTGCTATCTGATTTCTGTCATGAATTCTTTCTCCTCTCAAATACCAGCACACTATGTCCTAGGAATTTCTTTTTAGAAAAAGTGGAAGAAAACACTCATCACCTAGACTATTTTACAAACTGAGTTAGCTTACTTTGGAGAATCAGAGAGAGAAATCATGAAATTAGGATAGGAGATACAGTAGTTCTTTTCATTTGACAATATATAGGAGCATCAATTAATCGTTTACCAGGCAAAATGGTGACATAAATTTAAAAAAGGCGTAAAAATGAATAGTCCAGAACAAAATATAAAATATTTTGTAACTGGGTCTGAAAAGCATGCTATGATATGAATGAGAAATGGTTTTTTTTTTTAGTCTTCTACAAAATAAAAGTCCAAACCACAAAAGATATAGAGAAAAATTGCATTTATTGAACATATTTTCAGAAGAACTGCAGCAGTAAAATTTGCTTATCTACATCAGCTGCATGCTCGCTCATCATATTCTTAGTTGGTCTGCTACATATTAAAAAAATTTACTAGATAGTACAATATTTTCTCCAAGCTGATTTAGCAAATTATAACTATAGCTAGAACAGAAGACAGCTGGGGCCAGTATCTTTCATATTCTTTGCTCCTGACCTAAGCTGAACAATGACTAAAAGCACTTTAGCGAGAATGCACTGTATCTAAACAGTATTTTGATGCACTAGGGATCATGTCTGAATCAAAGTTGGCACACAATTTTAAGAAATGAGTCATTATTGAGCCATACCTGACATACAGGAAACCAAATCTCTCCTACATATTAGTGATTAAATCACTTATTGAAAATAGAATTAAAGAGCTAAAAAAGTGACACTGTCAAAGGAGCAAATACAGTGACAATAGGGTGGCTCATGTTAAATTCATGTCCCTCAAGGAAACTTTTCTCAGACTGAAAAGTCAAGCATCTTGGACAAAGAACTGAACATGCTCACAGTTGCTCTGTGTTCTCAAAGACTGATCTTTCCCAAATGCATCCACTCTATCTCTCTTCACTAATCTGTTTGACAGATCCTGTACACCACGAAATTCTGTCTTAAAGGGGTTTGGAAGTTATGAACTTCACAAAACCCCATTGGTAGTGCCATGAAAGGGGTTTTATCTGAGGTGAGGATAAGGGCAAAGTGCAGGAAAAATGTACAGAATATCTTATGATGCTGACAATGAGATCCGAGGCAATAAGGAAATGTGAAGTGCTGAAGTCTATATTTCATTTCAAAACCAAAGTAGATAGAGGCTATTTTGTTTACCTTTATTCTTTCTCACAATCAACGCTTTTTTCTCAGGTTTGAAGGAGGAAGACATTAGGATAAATTTTTTTTTGCCCTTTGCCCTCATAAGCTTGTCATCTCCTTCTGACCCCACTAGGAAAAGAAGAATTTTCATGAAGATGTTTTAAAATTCCTCTAATTCATCTGTCTTCAAATGATTGATGCTGCATATTGGTACCAAGTGTAATGTGCTTAAATGGATTTTCCTTTATTTAGAACTTTTTGTTCTTGAGCTCTAGTAAGATTGTTATTCAATAAAAACAAAAAAAAACCTTTGGTTCCTTTCACTTTCCTTATTTTCTCTTAATTTTCTTCTTTCATCTTCTCTTTTTTTTTCTTCCTCCCTTTCTACTTTCCCCTTCCCTTTTCCTTTCCCTTTTCCTTCCCCTTTTTCCTTCTCTTTTGCCTTCCTTTTTTCCTTTCCTTTTTCTTTCCCTTTCCTTAGAAAATCTCAGTGCACTGTGGTGGAAAATGCTTTTTGTCCATCCAGCAATTTCATCCAGGATTAAAATTTCCAACACTTAAATCATTAGGCATGATCTAATTTTTCCAAGATTTAATTCACTGGAGCAGACAAAGAAACTTCTTCTGTCTAAGATTCTCCTTCATAAAATTACATTCATTTTCAAATTCCTGATTTTTTGAAGAAACTGGGGACAGAGATCTAGGTTTCAACCACCTGAATGTTCCAACTGTCTTAATATTCTAATGGGTTGAAAAAGATATACCTCAAAGGTCATGCTGGATCTGATAAATCTTTGCCCAAGAAATGTTCCATTTAAATTTTGTCTTTTAATAAATAAACTACATCGTTTTGAAAATGAGAGAAAAAAGTATGAAGAAAGGATAAAGTTGAGTTCTAATTACAAGCATCTGTATTAATTCAGACACTTTGGATTTACATAAAATGAAACAGGTGGTTCCATCATCATCTTCCAGAAGTTAGAAATAAAATAAAGAAACAACATCAATATAAATAATGAAAATAAATGAATGACTGAAAACCACCCCTTTTTGAGTTCTTGTTCAAATTAACAATCAAATATATTGGTTCCCTGTCCTAACATCTGAGAACCTGGTAATATTTGTTAGGATTTGCATTTTTGATTCTATGACTAGTTAAAAGACCAGACTTCTTAAATGTCTCTGAAGCTTCATGAAACACAGAGAACATACACCTCTTTGATCCATTAGCACCTTTCCCTCAACTATCTTTAAGAAGAAAGAATTTATGTTCAGGTACATCACTTCTTGAGTGCATATATGTTTGTGTTGGTGTTTTCAAATGAAAAAGTCTTTTGACACATATGTGCTTACAGAATCCATCACCAGAGACAGAAGACTTTACATTCCTATTAAACACAAACACTTTCAAAAAGTCAGATATGTGTATGTAAAGGAAGGAGGGAGACATCCTCAGAATTTCTCCTGTTGTGTATTGGCAGGACACAAAGTGTCACAAGCCTTAAAAATTAAGACAATAGAGTAAAATGATAGCTGATGACATCATGGTCATACGGAGGAAAAGATTCTTAAAACAGCC
This sequence comes from Onychostruthus taczanowskii, assembly GCF_017590055.1. Classification (NCBI taxonomy): domain Eukaryota; kingdom Metazoa; phylum Chordata; class Aves; order Passeriformes; family Passeridae; genus Onychostruthus; species Onychostruthus taczanowskii. The sequence goes on from NW_024496525.1 coordinate 22,184,755, forward strand.
TGAAAAACAAATTTGACAATTAAATTTAGGCCAGATAATAAATAAAAAAATACATTAATGCATACATAAATTAACTTAATCCAAATTGTCAATAAAATCACCATTCCCTTGTCTTCATAATGATTTATTTCTATTTATGAAATTATTTTTGTAAATAAATCACACCAAATAAGGAATAGTTACTGGAAATTAACAAAGCAGGATGCATCTTCTTTTCAAAGTTTTTTTGTAAACTCTTTTAGATTAAACAGTGCATCTATCTCATAATTGCCAGACATTAACACCTGCAATGTTTACAGTGGATAAGTAAGTAATTTACATTTTATTTGAATATTTTTGACAATGCAGTGCTACAAATAATTTTTAAAATTTCTCCCCATCTTATAACATTGACCCTATTTCTTTGCATAAATCTAATGGACAAGGTTGTTCTTCCTTCCCTTCCTATCACAACCATAATAATCCTACTTCCATCCCCCCACTCAAGAAAAATTCCATATCCTATTCACAAAAAAAGAAAACAGCACACAAGGGACAAAAAATAACAAAGCATAAATAGTGAAGCCCCAGAGCCATTCCAAGTTCTTCTACTCTTCTATGTGAAGATTGTCAAAAGGTGCTGAGGTTGTTGACACAAAATTGTGTGAGAAGTCATTGAGGTATTTTTAGGCTTCTTGAAATGCCCCCCAATTTTTGCATTACTATCAAACTACAAGGTGAATTAAAGAAACTTACATTTAAGTGCCTAGACTTGTGTTTGAACAGAATGCTGCCTCTTTCCTCTGAGTGCAAATTCCTAGTAAGAATGCTTTATTGTAGTAAAAAGTGTGTCTCCCTTTCATTTTAATGATAATCAAAACTGAGCCATATAAATTACTAGAATCTGCAGGGAAAAAAAAAAAAAACAAACAAAACAAAAAAACCAAAAACCCAAAGAGCTCTTGTGATCCTATGGAAAACCTTGGCTTGCAAGAGTGATTCCTGTAGTGGCCATGTTTCTTGTTCTTTATTATATATTGTATATATTTGTTTTAATGCTTGCTTTAATGCTCTGATTTTTATTAATCCCCTCATTTTCTTGTTTCCTTTTCCCTTTGTCTTTGTGGTTAGCTCTTTGGAGTCATTACTCAGAGCAATACTATGTAACATCAGTGAGAGAGCAGGCTGCCTTTGTGTTGCATCCGTGTCTGTTTAATGGTGCAAGTTCACACAAACTCCCTTGCCTGGGCTTTCATCTTCCTTCAGTGGGTAACAATTCCTGAGGATTAACTCTGTCTGGCCTGTTAAAAGTTGAATCAGACTGCTGGTGTCTTTGACTGTGCTTTCTTCACTTACAGGAAAGCCTCTGGAATTAAACCACAGCCTCACTTGACAAAAACAACATGTTCCAAAAAGCAATTGATGATATGAGGGAAATAGCGAGATTTGGGTGGTAAGTGCTCTGCTTATTTTCTATGTGTGGACTTGCGTTATTCCTTCCTGCAAGAGTAGAGGTAGAGCAATAAAGAGCAAAGCTTGGACAAAGCAATGAAGGACATCAATAAATTTCTGCTAACAGCTTTGCCCTTTGTCTTTATTGACTTTTGCCTTTTTAACCTGCAGTTAAGCTACGTTTGATTGCTCATCTTTTGAGCTAGTCCCACTATTGGAGGGTGACACAAAATGTTTCTAGTAATGTTCGGAAATACAGCACAGTAGTTTGCAAAAAGGCACTTGGGGATGAATTTACTGTCTTTTATGCAGATACTTGATTTGATAACAACAATGGTAACAACAATTACTCAACTTGTGTTCTATCTGATCAGCTGATCCAGATACAGGTGTATTGCAACTTCACTAAGAAGCTTGAGTATTCACTATCCAGTTTTGACACCTGAGATTATTCTGAGGGAAATATATATATCTGAAAACAGTCATTTCACGCTGGTTCTTCATGCAGTAGCTCTTCAGATTCCTGACTACAGCCTGGTAGACAGCTATCCCAGGATTTAATTTCAGAATGAACAGTGAGGCTAAATATAACTTACAGACATTGTCAGTATGATGTCAGAGCTTTGGTAAATCAGCATAACTCCCTTGCCTGAGTTTACCTGAGTAGTAGTGTTACTGTCCTATTTGTTTGCTGAACTGGAAGATCTCTGTCAAGGATGTCAATAAAAAACTGTTCTTTATTTTACTGGAATGGATTGTGTTTTGGACATAGAATGCATTGTGTAGAAAAAAATAGGTGGTGCTATGATAAACAGAGCTGAGTATAATGAATTTTCAAAACCAGAAAAGCCTTGTATTCTCTGTGTTTTAAAAATCTACAAATTAAGACTATATACCTGTATGGATAACTGGATTGTTTGTTTGTTTGCTTTCTAAGTACTTTCTCTTGCCTGGAAGTTGCTTACAAGAATAAAAAGAAAAATGCAGAAAAGAATCTAGTATTTATTCAATGCATCAAGGTTTAGTTATAAAGAATGCATAGGGAATTTCCTGTGAGGAAAACAAAGTTTTCTTTGTTCTTTATCCCATGTCATGCAAAATTTTTGTCATTTGCTTATCTTTCAGACATTGTTAAACTTTTCCTGGTGGATTTTGTTTTTTATTTCTATATTTCTGTGAGCTTTTACTTCCTTTTAAAAAAATTTATTTTATTTATTTATGTATACAAGCATTTTGCGTAAAGTTTCATAGAATATCTTCAAACATACAGTGCAACTACTAACCTAAAAGTTCTCACATACCTGGGTGTCACAGAAAGGACTTGGTCATTCCTTACAGTCACCTCAAACTGAAGGCAGTCACTATGGAGTTTAAGATTAAACACATATGTTTTAGTCAAATAATATTTATTATGACCAGAACAGTATAAATTACAAGGGCTGGAACAATGTAGTCTGCATTATATAGTATATCAGAACATAGGAATTTAGTCACCTCTTGGCCACAAAATCTATAGATTACAAAGAATACCTCTCACAAAGTACGGTAAAACTCCTCCCTTTTTCATCCAAGACCTCAATATGTGATATGGAAAAAATGTTCCAAAAGGAGCACATAGTTGAAATAAAATTAACATATTATATCCTAAGTATTGAAATTGTATTTCTGAAAGTTTAATACATTGGGTGCAATTGGCAAGGTTTTGGTAGCAGAGAGCAGAAGCAGGAGAGGATGTACCTGCAGGAGTGGCCTCTATGGGAAGAAGTCAGTGTCTGGCCCAGGCCCGACACAGCCAATTCCATCTGTCTCCTAGCACAGGAGGCACATGGTGCCGTCTCTGGGTAAACATGTTTCACAAAAGAGTGAGGAAGAGGATACAAAGAGTATGACAAACAATAAGAAAAATACAGAAGTCAGAGAAGGAGAATGAAAAACTTCATAGCAGAGTACATATCTACTGCAGCCTGGGGAGGATTCATGCTGGAGCAGTTGAATATTCATGAAGGAACAATGTCTGATGGAAAGACAATGCACAGGAACAGGCTGATGAGGGAAGAGAGGCAGAAAGGAACTGCTATGTACAGACTGTAACGCACACACCAAGTAAAGAGCCTCACTGTGCTGCTCAGGGTGGTGAGGTCACTGTGAAGAGAAGGACCTGAGAAGAATTGGGAAAATATGTTGATTTAAAGTTTATCTACTTGTTTCTTACTACCCAAGTTGGCAATAAATTAAATTAATTTTTTACCCAGTGACTATGTTTCACATGTCACAGTGAATTGTCTTTATCTTGATGCAGTTTTCTAACCCTGTTTTCACCCCATGTCCTGTTGAGGAGGAAGGGTGTATGAGCTGTTGTTTGGACATTTGGCTGTTAGCTAAGCCTAACTGGCTACATCTATGAATGACACATAAAATATTGATAAAAAAAAGCCTTTCAGATCCTAGCCTATCAGAGGATTTAATCCATATCAGCAAACACAGAGCATTTGAGTAATTAGAGAAAAGGTAATTGAATAACAGTCACTAAGAGGTATTAATGAATGTGACAAGATTAATAAATGGGCATTCAAGGATCATACTGCTTTCTGACTAACACTTGTGGAGTATTACAGTGTATAAATGACAGTAGAAAGAGGATGGAATTAAATAATACAGAGTAAAAGTTCACCTGAAAAAAACAGGACCTCAAAAAACTCTCTAGATACTACCAAGTGGAAACTGCTAAGTCACTCAGCAATACAATCATAAGGTCCAAGGAACTTCCTGTCTGCCAGAAAAAAGTAAGTTTGTACGATGTATGGTTCACGATAAAAACAAGTGGAAGAAATCCCAACCAATCTTTTTTTTTAAGGCAATTTTTTTGGACTTATATGACAAGAAGAGAATTGAGTTTCTAGTGTCTACAAAAATGTATGCATAGGTGTGTGCCCACATTACACCAGCCAGATGCTGTTCAGCTGTTGTAGAAAAGTGCTGTTCCTGAGAGAATAAGAATAAAACGGAGCTTAACTGGCTTGGGCATGATAGACATGCAATTAGGCTGGAGCTTGCTTATTAGGTCAGAGTACAGGCATGGCAAGCTGAAACCTGTTATGCACAAAGATACAGAATGAAAACATGGGCATACTCACTGACAATCACACACTGCTGTGTACAGGCTCAGGTAGGTCATTTAAGGCAGAATTCTGAATTTCAAACTTGCTTCAGGTTACTCTTCTATCCTTCTGCAATATGTTGTACATAAAATCTGATACCAACACTAGAGAAAATAGCATGGGTCAAATATTTCATGATACAGCTGTTTTAAAAAAGAATTCCTAGCTACAAAAGTGTGATTGATAATGAATGAATACATAGGTAACTGTAAGAGATAGCTGGGAGAATTAAAATTGTAAATTTATAGTGATGTCTCTATTTTCCCGGCAGGACTTGTCAAATTTTTCATCTTTTCAAGGGCTCAAGTAATGATTCTATTATTGTGTTAAATTCAGATTTTTTTTTCTCTTGAAATGTGTTAAGTTCCATGAATACTTGTGTGCACACAAAACTCATGAATAAGGGAGACAGGACTGCAGCCCTGCATCTGCATGTGCTGAGGCAGTGTCGGCTGGTGGATTTGTTCTCTAGGACTCTGAAAATCCTTCCTTCTGCAGCTGGCTACACTTACCCAGCAGCTACAGCCTGGGCACACACAGGATAATCCAGCTCCTTCATCCTTCTCAAATTAATAAATTCCCCACTTTTTTTTTTTTCTTTTTTTTTTTTAATATTGATAAGAAATTATGTCATCCGTGTTTTGGAACAGGGATTTGTACCCTGTTTTAATTTACTGCAACCACTATAACGATATATATGCTCTTTCTACACTCTTCATATGCTGTCTTTCTGACTATATACCAGTTAAATCTCATTGAGTGTCAACATATTTTCCCTTAAGTGCCTAGGGAATGGCCAGCTTTCATGTAAACTTGTTTATGGCAATACCTATGAAGGTATACTTTACTGAATTGCTTTGATTCAGTAATCAGTCCAGGCTGGGAATAGAAATTATATTTTCTGCAGACTTTATGTCATTTCTCCATCCAGAAAGCATTGTATATTATAGGAGAACATTTTTCTCACAATATTTGTATGAATATTGTATTATACTCAGCCAAGTGGGGTTACATAGAGAAAAAATAACTTAGAATTTGTTGGGATATTTTTCTCTACCTTATGTATCTACTTTATCTAAAAAACTACAGATACACATATGTATATTTTTATTAAAAAACCAATATATTTCTAGAAAAATGTAATAAATTTTTGATCATAAATCCTCTTTCTTTTGCTTGGACATTGTTCTCCTGCTTTATGTCCAATAAATTCAGCTGGTTTCTATTTAATAAGATCCAAAGCTTGCCATAATTCTTCTGTCATCATTTTGTCATTAAAATATACTCACCCACAACAGACTGCTATTTTGTTTTTCTTTTGTTCTCCCTCCACCCTTACAAATGGATGACTTAGGTAGAATTTTAAACTGCTTTTTCCTATTTCATCCTTGGACAGTGAACATTTTGAAGTTAATTAAACATTAAAAACATTAAATTAAAACATACATGAAAATAGAGAACTCTAGATATAGAATGGTAAATGGCCTTTACTTACATTGTGTGCTTCTTGCCAAAAAAAATCTATCCCATAATTTTTATTTTGAAAATTTCAGTGGTATATCTTATAAACTGTTGAAAGATTTTTAAAAGAGAAGACTAAATTTTGTCTTTTTTAACTAAAATGATCAAGCATGGATATATGTGTGTATATAAATTTCTATAGACAAACAATATATGTGCATGCATACATAACAATATGCAGATGCAGTCTCACATGCAAACACTTACACATAGTGAGCAATATTTTATTGCCAGGATGGATCCACATATGCCAATATGACACTAAAGTCACTGACTTGAAAAATAAACCTTTCTACACAAGGAGGAAATATGAGCAAAAGTAGATTTTTATGAGTTTCATACCAGGATTCCTAAATGTTCATATCATCATTCTTATGTAGAAAAGAATGAATTAAGCAAATATAATTTAGAGTATAATGTGAAGATTTTTTAATTTTTTTTTTTTTTTTTTTTGGTTTTGTATATTTCAAGAACAAAGTCTGACAGCTTAGATACTGTATTAGAGTACTTATGGACATATTTTTCGTGTGTATATCTTACATATCTGACCAAATAAGCCTTGGTTTCATGTTGTTAAGAAAGAATGCCTATTCTTCTGGCTATTCTATCTCACTGACTATAGGAGAATCAGTAAATAAATGAAAGTGTCAGTCATGGTAGTCTGGTCATATTAATATTAAATGTTCTGTGTTATGCAGAAATCTGGATAGTTAGTGTCCTGAAGTCCAAGTAGAGAATGATTTACCAGATCATTTATCATAATCTTTTCAGACCATGATTAAAATATTTGTTCTAAGCAGTTGCTTAGTTCTGATACCCTAAATTTGGGTTCAAGTTTCTGAGAATGACACTGCAAATATTTTTATTTCTATTGAGCACTAACTGTCTAAAAATGATCCTACATTGTCCCAAAGCAACTTATTTTAACAAGTATACAAACATTTTAAATTGTTTTTATTTCTGTAATTGGCAAGACAGCCTGTAGAGAATTCTGCTGTGGTTGTTGTGCTGGCAATCTGTATTTAAGCTTTCTACATTTAATCTGTTTTTATTAAGAAAACCTTAATTTGAAAATTATATGTGAAAGTTCAAGCATTTTTTTTTCTTCTTTAATCTTTACTATTCACACAATATTACTTTTCAAGCTTGCACAAAAACAGCTTTATGATATGCCATAAGCATGCACTAAAGACTTCAGTTTTAGAAGTTTCTCAAAGAAAATAATTTTTAATTGTACTATCTGTCTTACTGTAGAGCTAAACTGCCCTTGAGAAAGTGTTTTGAATGTATGCTTCTGAGTCCAAAATAAACATGCGTGAAGGAAAAAACCAAAACTATAAATTATAGCTAAATGGTAAGAGATTTAATGTTATCATTCAGTAATAACATTTTAAAATGTTTTACAAATATTACTGACCTACCAATATTTTCACAGACCCACAGGATTGTATGGAACCTTTTTTTTGTGTCAGTTGCTGTAAAGTTCAGTGGGAAGACAGCAGTTTTGAAGGGAATAAAATATTTTCCAACCTCTATATTTTGAAGCTCTGATAGACTTCTTACAGTCTTCTCTAAGAGCAATTTTTTCTCTTTATAACAAGGTGGAGACTAAGGCACACAGTGATTCCCTAGTCATAAAAAGACTTGAGTGCACTGTGAGGTCCTAGCGATAAAATAAATGCTAAATTGAACATGCTACAGAGTCAGTCTCATCAGTCTGCAGACAGAAATTGGAAGGACAAAAATAAACTTTATATTAATCTCAGTGTTCTGAACCATTTAACTCATGGGCAAATTCTCTTATTCTCTTTGAAATGTCTGTTTATCTCCAGTTGAGGCACCAGTTTATTGTTATCCCTTTTATTGCTTCTTTTGTCCATATCTCAAGTAAGATATCATTGTGAAAAAGTAAAGGATCCTGAAGAAAAAAGAAAAAAACCCCACATTCCTGCAAAGCTGGCATATCCACCTACTGCAATCTATTACACATCAAATCTTCTTAAATTTGCTATCCAGTGTGTAAAATCTGGTTTAATAAAATGAACTATCAGGCAATATTTGTCAAGCCTACTCAATATACATAGAGTCACTAGAGCTGTGATAGACTGAGATAGATACAGGGGTAATGTGCATGTGTGTGTTTATATATATATATATATATATATATATATATATATATATATATATATATATAAATATAAATATGTATATCAGCTGGTGACTCTGTTGAGTTTTTTTACTGTTACCGGATAAGTATCTGATCTGAGCACTTTATACGTACAAACAGATTTTAAAATACTTTGCAGTACAAAATTTAATAGTAAATGAAAGAATTCTGACTATAAGACCAAAATTTAGAGCAGATGCACAGATTTTACAGCTCTACGTTTTTCCCAGAGCAGCCTTTTCCTGGCTTTTAGTGCAAGGGTCATGACCAGGGTATTTGCATTTGCAGACTTCCTTGATCATAGGTTTTTCTGTGTTTGCAAGGCTAGAAAGTGGCCACAACATTTTCACAGATTTTACTGAGGGGATCCTCAGTCTGTTAAGTCTCTCTAGAATGGACTAGAAAACTTTTCTTTTTTTTTTAACTTTTGGAAAAAATGTTAATAAATAAAATTATGATAAGTTTATTGTTCACAGTAAAAGAGAGAAAAATATGCTATGTATTAACACAAGAAAGTGACGTGGTATGAAAATTAATGAAGTGACACTATTTTACCAGTGCTTTTTAGGACATATTTTTGTTTTATTTATTTTGGCTTCTAAACAAGTAAGAAGGCTAGGGTACAAACAGGCTTCTGACAGATGGCAGGAGAAAACATCTGTTTTCAGAAATATAATTTCAACCACATTACAAAAGGATATTTTCTGCATATATGTGAGGACTTTAAATTGTAAAGTAATTATAGAACTTGATGTTAATTTGTACCTTTTACATGGCGTTGATTGTGGCTTTGTAGTTTCCTTGACTCTTGCGGACAAATCGTACCTTACATTTAAAACTTCTTATCTGATATTTACACATTTCAGATTCGCTCTGTGTTGTACTCTCTATAAAGAAGATAGAAGACAATCATTAACAAATTTTAAATTATTGGTTGACTGAAATAAGCAGTCAGTAAAAATGATTATCTGATATTAAACTGTTACCTAGACTTGTAAAATGCTTATTCAGCTGCTGAGATGGTGGAAAATAAGCACAGATCAGAGAAATACTACAAATACAGACAATCACAACAAACAGAATATGAACTCAAAGAGCTGACCCAAATGAAAAGTCTAGTTTAATTTTAAAAACTGCCTGATTAGATGATTGTACTAGCAGTTATAAGGTCAGAAAAAAATGAAAAAAAAAACCCACCTGAAATTATCTGTGACGTTTCTACTGTAGTAATATATTAAATCACATATAAAATTTCTTTTATCTTGCTAAGCATTTTCTGCTCTATGAAATGCTTTAAGGCAGATCATTGAGGTCATTTCTTACCACCACAGACAAGATGTGTGTCTTCTTGTAAATATTTTGAATTCCTTCTAAAGCAAGTTACTGACCACACACGGAAATTCTTGAGTGTGACATAACTTTTTCCAGCATGTCCATGGAATAAGCACAGTAACATCCCATGGCAATCAGTTAGGATTACACCTACCCTGTACTTGGTTATAGACAACAGCAGAAAGACAACATGGTCTATGTCTACACTTAAGACAGGTGAAGTGCCTAAAGAAATCTTTCACCTCCCTAACATTCCAGTTGTGATGCACAGCTGAGCTGCAGCATCACTGAAACTCCAACTCTTTATCTCCATTTTACTTATTCCTTTTATCTGAAGTTCTTTACGTACTCATCTTGCTGACTGACCCAAATACACTGCAGGCAGTTGATCAGCTGGTCAGATTTCAGTGGCTAGCAGAGATACCCAGTCTTTTTTGTCTTGGGCAAGTGCTCCTGGATAGTATTTTCTTTATCATCAGGTGTTGTGCTAGAAATGTCCGGGCAAAGAGAAAATTATTTTTGTGCTGTAGCTTACCCATGGATGAGTTCCATTTCTTTATTTTGGAAACCCGTTCTTATGTTGACAGTGTCTTTTTTCATTCATAAGCTTTGTGCACAGTTTAAAAAGCACGCATGCTATAAATATATCAAATAAAATATAAATATGTAAAATTGGAATTCATCCATTTGCCCACTTCATCTGATTGCTAGTTATTTTTCCTTGCTATACCTATATTTGTCTCTGTTTTTCAGTTAAAATCTGGTATATTTAGGCATCAGAAAAGAAGCATTTTGCTTTTAAATGGAGAAGATGGTTCTCTGGAATTTATAACTATGAATTTAGGTAATTTCTGAGAGCGTTAATGGATACTTATAAGTTGAAGCCTGAAATTTAGGTCATGTGAAACAAAGATTTTTTTTGAAACATAATAAAAATAGAAATAACTTCCTATGCCTACATAACTACCATTTTGAAGATAATCCCAGTATGTTTGTATTGAAGATAATTTGGGATGCAGTTTAATAATAGTGCCAGAGAAAATTTTATATTTGCTTGATGACTTCTCACACATGATGTGACTACTGTAGTGTTCCCTTTGAGTTTTCATACTGAAATATGTGCCATGACTTTAAACCCTGAGAATGTCTTCTGATCTTCATGTCTGTTTCTGTTAAAAAAAAAAAAAAAAAAAAAAATCGAATTAGTGAGTTACATAGGATATCCTAAAGCCTTTATGAAAATCCTATCCTGTAAGAGGAAACTTATAAGCAGAATTATGATGACATTATTTTGGCTTAAAATGGATAGCAAAAACAGCCCAGAGTGGAATATTATTGAGTTGATTCAAGTTATTTTATGTCTTTCTAAATGTTGTCTGACTACATTTATGGATTTCTTGTTTTCAAGACTGATGAACAGAGCCAAAATACAATTTCCATCCATATTTTAAAGAAATCCTAATTAGAAGTGGTTATTGCTGATGTAATTTCCATGTTAAAAGTATGTAATACTTACCAAATGGTGCACTGTCTCAGTGCTATTATAATGTTATCTTAAAGGGTTAGGCTCTTACCCACTGGATGTAAGAAATAGTGTTCAAATTTTTTATTGCATTTTCAGTACTAGGACACAGCTTTTCTTTTGTTATTTTGTCTACATTTAGTTAGCCACATTCTCAGGGAGAAAGGAACATTTCACTTCTTTAAGCTTACTGGAGTCTTGCAGAAGTAGAGAAATGCTTAAGTAAAAGAGAATCTTCCATACTTTCCAGAGAATTGTTGCTAAGGACATGTTTTGTAAAAGCACTTAAAGCATTTATTGGGGTCAGGTCTGGGGGTTTTTTTTGGGTGTTGAGTTGTGCTGACTTTGGATGAGGTAGTGTTAATTTTCATAAGCTAGTATGGGTCTACATTTTGGATTTGTGCTGAAAACAATGTTGGTAACACCGGAACTTTTTAATTACTGCTGAGTAGTGCTTACAGAGGCTCAAGGCCTTTTCTGCTCCCCACCCCACATCAAGGGGGCTTTGGGTGCATAAGATGTTGAGAGGGGACACAGGAAGGACAGGTGATCCCAAATGGAGAAAGGGATATTCCAGACCATATGTCACGTTCACTAAGAAAACTGAGGTGAAAGTTTTACATGGAGCTGCTTCTCAGAAATATCTGGGAATCAGTCAGTCAGTGGTGAGGAATTGTTTTCATTTGCATAGCTTGTTTTTCTTTGGCTTTATTTATTTCTTTTTGTTACTTTCCTTTTCATTGTATTTTTTTCTTATCAATATTACTGTTGTGGTGGTGCTGATGATTTTTTTTGAATTTCAATTTTTAAACAGTTCTTATCTCAACCCGTGGATATTCTCACATTTACCTTTCCAATTCTCTTGCATCCATCCCACAGTGAGAAGACTGCATGAGTAGCTGTGTGGCACTTATTTACTGGATGGAGTTAAACCTCAGCCTGGGTGTTTATTTATTTGCTTTTCAGCTGTTTACTAACACTGATGACACTGAGAGTTGTTGATGCTCAGCATTTCTGAAAACCAGGTCAGGCATATTCAAATCCTTAAATGTGGCTTTACTTGTCTAATGCTGACTGTTAGCTGAGCTTTACAAAAATATATTTACTTCTGAAATTTCCTGCCAGATTGTTTAATGGTCCAAAATCTTAAGAGGGAAAATATTAACATTTTTGGTAGCTCAGTAAAGGACATGGGAAGGTTGCCATCAACACATAACCTTGTCAAGAGCTTGTTAATACCTTTTTTTTTTCTTCCTTGACACCACAGATGTTAGCTCTAACCTCTTCTTTATTTTCCAGCAGTGCTCTGACTTCATCATACACAAGCAACCACTAGTTCTCTGAAATTTGAGACCTTCACAGGAATCTGTAACTTCAGTCTTTATCTCAGGCAAAAGCCTGGTGATGTCTTAAAATAAATAGAAAAGTTTATGTTGGCTTTTGGAATAAGATAAGGGATAAGTCCTTTAGCACTTTGTCACAAGCCTTCTAAGTCGAGAAACACCTTTTTCTTTACTATGTCCTCACAGCAATTATTGTGTTAAGTTCATGAGCAAATCCATATTAATTCAGACGAAGGAAACGGGGAATAAGTGCTTCATCTGTGATCTCATTGATTGAGAATAGAAGAGCCAGCTGGGTTAGAAAAATAATTGATTGGAGCACTGTGAGTGTACATTTTGTTATGTGCATCAGTGGAGACAGAAATGTTATCACCCATTTTGTTTGCCTAGGTATAATGCACCCTCTAAGTGGCACAGAATAGCAGAAAGGGTTTGTAGCACTCAAACCCATTTATAGAGTCTCTTCTTGTCCAAGAGAACAGTAGCTCCAGTCACCATTCTGCCCAGACCTCCAATGACTCGCTAATATTTCTGGCATTGCTATTGGCTAATTGGTTTTCTCATGCCTGTCCGTATTAAATGCAAACCCCCAGTATCTGACAGTCCTTTTGAGGATAGGCTTTTACATTTAACATATGCACTGCAGCATTGTTACTTGGCCTTCTTTAAAGAAAATGAAAACATGAAAGCTAGCTCAAAAGATAAGAAAAAATATGGTGCTGATGATTACTCTATTAAGACAATGAGGCTCACTGTACTAGGGGTTGAAATTTTTCACTCTAGATTTTTGAAGCAGGTTGGTAACTCTAAACTAAGAAAGAGTCCTTGAATTACTAGAACATATACAATCTGACCTAAAGTTTTATCTTTTCTTTTTCTTTTTCCTTTTTTTTTCTTTCTGCAATGCATCAAGGAGAATGTGTTGCAGAGCAGAGGAAAGCTGTCTCCAATCCATCTTATGGTTTGGCCCGTTAAAGCATGGGTTCATTATCCTTCCAGCTTTAAAAAGACATCTAGCATAGATCAGCTCCCACTATGACGTTAACTTTGAGGTTTAGCAAAATATAAAATTCCTTCCTTCTCTTTCAAGGCTCTTCATGCTAATATATCTGTTTCCCTATTGAATTGTGAAGTACCAACATTTTCTTCCTACTAGTTACATGCTAAAATTATGATTTCATATTCACCCAAGCTAAGAAATACTCCCATAGTCCACTGTCATCTAGATCAGGTGGAAACTCAGGCTTACTCTGTTAGATAAATTTTTCTGATACTATCACACTTAGTGCCACACACTTTGTGTATCCCTTTGCTGTTCCTACAATGCTTCATTTCATGCCAGTTTTGTTAATTTTTGTTTAATGCAGAGATTTTACATCAGTCAGTAGAGTATGGGGAAGGTAGATGGTGGGCACTTCAATGTACTCTCATTGTTTTTTACCCAGAGTGTTGTTTTGTAAAGTGTAGAAGTCAGCTGACCATCTCCTCTTGCAAGTTTACTCTGGATTTGTGGTATATATGTTTATAGTTATATCAGTTATTATTATCTCAGTTTGAGTTATTCAAATTTGTACCATAAAACAAGGACATGTCTGTTCTGTAAGTTTAAGAAGACTAGCAATGAGAAGTAAATTCTTAGGTAGGTTATTGCATCCAATCCTTAAGACAGAATGGAATAGGATCCTGCTTTCTAAATCATGCAAGAGGTTTAGATTTTATGCATGTTTCCCCTTGCTTTGTTTTCTGACTGAAACGCCCACTCACAGGGCTGACTATCTGAAACTGAGGCCAGCTACTGGCTCTCCAGTCACATGGAATGGACAGCTAATTCAAATACAGACTCTCTTTTAGACCTATGTACCTGGGTGTGAGAGTAAACAAGATTGCTGATGACAGGCTTGGGCAGCTTTTCTGAAATTTAGCCAAAAGCAAGCCCTGGAGTGTCAGAATCCCTGCAGCACCACCATCTTCAGTTTCCTCTGTAGTGTAACATGCAGGTCTCTCCAAGGAGTACAATATGTATCTCTCCATTATGTAACAGTCTTGATATGCAAGTGTCAGAGTGAAGGAAATCAGCCTCTTCTGCTACACAGCTTTCTCTATCTGCTTCATTTTGGTGATGGTGCTTAAGTGGAGCAGATCAGCACTCAGTCTGTGTTTAAATGAAACCAGTGTGCTACAGCCTTCTTTGTCCCTGCTCATGTCCTATTCTGGTAACTCCATATTAGCAGGAAAACATCAGTAAACACTTTACATTATGCCTAAGATAACTTTGTCTTCTTGTTTCTATCTAGAGAGCTATTATCTCTGTATTCTCTCCCATTTTCCTTTCCTCCCCTTCTCCCTCATTTTTTCCCCACCCTGCCACACAAGTAATACTAAACGAGTTCACCTTTTTGCAAATATAAGGATTAAACAAAGCTTTGAAGAGTCAAAGTATTATTAAGGCATACTTTTTATCTTACCTAATGTATGATCTCTGAGAGTTGTACCTTGTATCCCACAGATATGCTCCACACATTTCCAGAGAATCTTCATTATTCCAAATGAGAATCCGGTTTATGGCCAGTGCAGGAAATTGTGGGCTGTATACACAGAGGCAGCTCACTAGATAATGAAGTAATGTGAAATGATTGAGTAATAGCACAGTTTGTGAGATGTGTAAACTATTGCAAATCGTAGCTCTCATGCGGTGCTCACCCTGCATAAAGTATCCCAATACCATTATATGGATATACGACTGCCAGAGACCTTCTTGGCACCAAGTCCTGTCCCCTGCTAGAAAAGAAAAAAATCCACAATTTTATGCAATGCTTTCTGTAAAACTTACATTAAAAGATGCTTTACATATAAGAACAATAAATGCAATCTGTAGAAAAAACAAATAAAATCCAATAGGTAATTCACAGCTATGCTAAAGTAATTGCTTACATGCCAGTGTATAGAGAGAGAGACTAGTGAAAGGACATTACAGAGGTTATAAATTAAAAAGTAACAAACCAGGTATCTTGCAATTCTGCATTACAGACTTTCAAATGCAGTAGTGATATATTCCCTCAGGGAGAAAGTCAGGTATGAAGTTTAAAATTGCACAAGTATCACTGAATTTTATGTGAGTGGAGGTACAATGTGTAAAGTTTGGAAAATATACCTGCTTAAATTAAGTATAGGTACTTCTGTAATCTGATCTTTTGCTTATCTTAATCTTCACATCAGAGATATTCATAAATATTAGTTCTCCTTGTTTTAAAGAAAAGCTGTCTTTTTGTTCACTTGTCATAAGAAATATGATTCTTGATTTTTTTTTAAATTTCATTATGATCTTACTTTTCTAGTTTGATCATCACTATGGATACCATCTTCTTTATAATTCAAATAATTTTAAAACAAAAAGGGACTTATGAAGAAAGTGAGAAAACTCATTTTGATTGTTAAAATTTTCTTTCTAGCACAATCACCAACTAGCAGAACCCTAAAATTGTATTTCCTCCAGCTTTTTCTCTTGTCTCAAGTATGTGTTGCACCAAGTACAGAAAAACTGAGTAAAGGGCCAGACAGATCATGGAGACCATCAGCATAATATCTTCAGAATGTAAGCAATAAATTTTATTAAATTAAAAAACATGATTTATTTTTATAAGGAGATCCTGCTTTTATTCACTGCAAGTATAAGTATCTCTCATTATGAACTTAGAATTAATGTTTATTAAAAATATAGCTATTCGCAACAATTTTACCTCTGCTTTTAGATAGTGGAGGGAGTGGAGAACAAAAAATTGTGCTTGTTCATAAACATCCACACTATAAGCATTTAAAGCTGGGTGATACAACCTCCATTACAGGTTTTGTGATCATAGCTATCCTCACCTTTTTTTTTTATCTTGTTACAAAATGATTTAAATTACTATTCAGACTCACAGTGTGTACTTCAACTTGTCTGAACAGCTGAACACATTGAGGTTGTCAGAAGGGAAAGGTGAAAAGCACATATTCAATGATTGAGTACAGGAGGCTGAATAAATGGAAAGCTTTGTGTTTCACTCTTCCTCCACGCATTGCAGAGAATTCATGCTTGCTCATTCATAGAAAGAACAAAAAGAAAAATATTGGCAATTTACAATCTGATCAAACAGGTACAGCTATTTTTAACTGATTTCCCATCATTCAGGTTGTCCATCCAACTGTAAAGCTCAGGACAATGTAAAGCTCTTTCTACAATGTTATTGTACATTGTGGAGAGAAAGCCTATGCCCTGGGTTACTGAACTTTTGAAAACTGTTATTGGCAAAGTGACACCCTAATCATTTAATGCTTGTGTCAAACTCCTAAGAATGCTCTTTCCAATATTTCTTCTGTTCAGGAGGATACTGTATAGTAACTGGCAAGCCTAGAAGGCACTTGTGGAGGTCAAAAAAGAAATTCTTTCTTTTTTGTACTTACAGAAGTTGCTCACTGGTTTCTTGCATCTAGTCAGTACTACAGTGTAAAAATACGTGAATATTTATTATTCAAAACGACCATGATTTTCTTCTTAAAACCTAATTTATGCATCATATATTCTTATTTTTATCATCAATGATATGCAATATAATTCAAATGTCCTACAACTATCCTTCCTTCTTTCATCTTGTAAATTTTTTCCTCAGTGCTGTGTGCTGTACTCAAGGTTTGTGGTTGGCACTGGTGTAGTGTCTGCATCTGGTAGGAAGAGTGACAGATTGAATGCAGACTAGGATCGGATTATCATGCAGTCTAGCTCCAGTCTTATGCTGCAGTTCTTGAGTTGTATATTGCAAAAAATGGCTCACTTTTGTCAGCTGAGCATTATAGTGTGTACTTTTTATTATACATATAGCTGCAGTATATTGAAAGTCTCTAGCCATGTATTGGAACTGCATTTGCAAAAAAAACAGAGATAAATTTGGCTAAATCTGATAAGAAATTATATTAAGATACAGATGTGTGATATCAGTAGAGAGAAACTATAGATGCATGGGGGTTTTTGTACATGCACATTCATTTGACTAAAGACTGTCAAAAAGTAAAACAATTACTCTAAAAGCCCTACTGTTTATTACCTTGTGCTTCTTAATCAAAACAAGTATAGCTCAAAAACTGACTGGTCTGTATGAAGTCTTTTTATTATTTTTGTAAATCCACACTCAACACAGGTTAAAGCAAGTGGTTGAAAGAGGCTGGCCTGGGTGTCATGCCCTTAGTAATTAGTTCCCAAGTAGTGTAAAATATTCAACTCCCAGCAGAAGAATTTTAATTTTCTTTCAACCATTGTTTTCAAGGGTAACATGTCAAAGCTTAGCACTTTACACTGAATTCAGTTCAGTTGGTCCACAACCACCTGAAATTCCACTTTCCAATAAGTTGTGATCTAATACATGAGAATGAGCCATGTAGTTCAAGATTAAACAAAATCTATAAATTTACTACTGGTCAGAATTTTGATTTAGTCAATATGTTGAAATACATTTTTTACCCTGAAAAAATATGTCAACAAAGAAATAGCCAGGTTTCCTAGTTAATAAAATGCAAGATTAATTGTTTTAGACACTGCCTGTTCATACATAAAATCAAATAGTTTCGTTCACTCTTTTATGAGATTTTTCTGTAAAATTCAGCTAGTATATTTTTCAAAAATTTCAAAATTATGTTCTTTAGATGATGTTGTCACACTTCATGACTTGTAAGCATGTAAAACTTTCTTACTGAAGTCACAAAAAGATAACACATACACTAATATATATTCATATTTGAGAAGTTTGCAAGACATTGTATAAATGTATTTGTGACTAAATTTTGGGTTAAGTCAATATGAATTTTGAAATAATATGTCAGAAATATTTTTATGGATGTTAAGTATATGAGGAAACTTCATGGACTTGCCATTTTGTGGAGAATCAGAATATAAAGAAATCTGTGAAAACATAGGATCAAGTTAAAAAAAAAAACAAACAGATGTATGTTCATAATGACAATGATTATAAGAATTATTACTGGAAATCATATACTAACTGATTAATTTTCTTCCTCTCAGTCTATTTTAAAATGATGAAGCTAGCATCCTCACAGGCACTCTTTAAAGATAACCCCATTGTTACTGGAAAGTATTTAAATAATGTGATAAATGTTTATTCACAACACATTTACTTGAAAAGCATTGTCTAGAAGAGAGAAGAAAGAGGAGAAACAAGAAAAGAGGAAAAAAATATCATCTTGGTTTTCCTACCATAGCAACAAGGACTATTTTTTTTTGTTCAGACCTTTAAAGGAGAAATCAAAGGGTTTCTCCTTCATAGCTATAGAAAGTCTGCTTAGCTGTAGAACTAATAGTCAAAAGGACTAGATGAGCATGGATTCCTCTAATAATTACCTTGTCCATTCTTTTCATTTTAAAAAATAAAACAAAACAAAAAAAGAAATCCCTGTATCAGAATTGAATAGCCCAAATTCAAGACACAATAGCTCAGACTTTGATTCTATACATGCCATAAACATGGCAAGTCCTTTGTTACAACACTCTCTGCTCCTTCTCTGTTAAAATTCATCAGCAATTTTCCTAGAGTCTTGGGTTTTGGTATCTCGCCAACACCTCTAGACCGGCCACCTGTTGCCATTAAACAAAGAAAAGGCCTGTATCAAAACACTGAAATGAATGTCCAGGGACTTGGTCTATACTTGGAGAGGTATTTGAAAACCTTAATAAACGGAAGATTTTTAATACATATGCACAGCCTCTTGAAATTTTATCTGGATGGCTATAATTCTCCTAAACTTAAAACTAAAGAGCAAGACATGAACAAGAGGTATAGAGGTAGGCAAGATACGTATTGGAACAAGAATATACTGGGTATTAATCACTTTGTTTTGTGTTCTCTTCACATCAGAGCAATGGTAATTTTTCGTTCTCAAACACAGGAAATAGGCAGTGTCTCTCCTTTAAAAATTGTAGTAATTTCCATTCTTATCAACATCTTGAAATTTCACACAGAATTTTTTTCTCTTAGGCTTGGTATTTGGGAATTGTTTTCTTGAAGAGAATTGATTAAGGCTTTCATATTAAAGTGTATTTTTTTCCAGTATGCTATGTTTACTCATGCTTAAAGGTTAAACTTTCCTTTGGCTTTTTATAAAAGTATTTCTTTTAAGGTTGTTCTTAAAAACGTCATTTCAATAAAAACGTATATCTAAAATACTTTTTCAAAGGTAAAACATCATCCAACAGTGAAATTACATTCATTTATTAATTTTTAAGTTACTTGGAAAGCTGTGGAAAATTAGATACCGAGTTGATTTAAAAATATGTTCATTTCTTTATTTAGCCAATGAAATAAAATTTTCAAGAAGATCTATTTTTTTTCTCTTTTCTTTAATGTGAACATACCATGGAAGTCATTCTTCAGTTGGTCAGTAACGGAAATCTAGGGTACAATAGTCTTGCAAATACTTTAAACACCTGTGCAGCGGTCCATCTTTCCCTACCACTTTTCAATTTTCCAGATGTGCCAAAGATCCCATTTGCATCCTTACCAGCTCTATTGTTAAAGCACACTCTATTCATTGTGCGTGGTATATTCAGTGGTCCAAAATTCCTGGGTATGTAGAATTTGCCAATCATAAATTCTGCTGCATCCAGGACCTCAGAAGTGCTATTAGTGCCTTGCAATCACTTGCAGTTGGACAGAGAACACCAACAGAACCCGTCCATTTCACAGTCAAACATGCCTTACAAGCAACTTATCCAAGGAATAAAAAAGACTGGGAACATACCAAGAACTTTTAAGAAATTAGTTAGATAGTTCAATTCTATCTTAGACATTAGCATTCAGAGTGGTAAGACAGCACAAAGGTTGATAGAGTTAAAATCTTTTTGTTTTCTGAAGAAATCTCTTATTGCTACACACTTGGTAAAATTGTGCTGATCCACAAACTATTTGGCATGCCAAGCCGCAGTATTTTCTATCACCATCCTGTTTCCTGAACACTTCAAAATTTCTCTCAGCCAAACTTTTCATGCAATTTCAAGCTTAATTTAACACATCTCACAAACAGACTTAATAAAAGAGTGTCCTGTCCCACAGCACACAGAGCTGAGCTTATGTTGTGTGACTGTCTGTTTATCTAAGTAAATTTACTGTGGCTCTCTGGTCCCTACTTTAGAGATACACTATTAAGGACAGTTGTAATTAGGTCATGTTTTAAATCTTCCTTTTCCTTCTTAAGCTTGATGAGGCAACAACAACTCTAACCAGTGGACCTTGCTTTTCTACACTGTAGCTAACTAATCTACCGTCATCTCAATATTTAATATTTATTTGCTTCTGCAGGTCTTGTCTCTCAGAATTTACCTACAGGCTTTCCCTGAAACTATATCTTTATTAATTAAAGAACCTTCCAGAGACTCTTAGCCTTCCAAGTAAGAAACACTAAGTAATTTTTAAGCAGCCAAATCTTCAATATATCTCAGAAGCAAAGGTTCAGAAATGGGCAGCAAAATAGCAAGAACAGATGTTAAATGATGTTCAAAGCAATAATTGTACAAACAATGTACAATATATATTGAATATTGAAGGACTGTTGCAAGTCTTACTTCCAAACTTAAAAATTTGTCCTTTTGGTGGGTGGGTATTTTTGCAGTGAATAATAGGAAAAGTTCCCTGAAGTTAGTCTTAAAGAGGCACATCTCAGATACTTTCTAGTTTCTAAAAAGGTTATTTCTAAAATGGTTTGTACCTTTTTAGACAGAATATAAGAAAATCTGCTTTTTTCATCTGAAGATTTACATTTTGTTCTTTGATTTATATTTGTTCACTGATCTTGTTTTCTTTTTTTCCAGACTAACAGCCCTTATGTGTCAGGAAGAGAAAAATATGAAAGAAGTGATCAATGATGTCATGAAACACACCTAGATCTGTAAATTAAAACTAATTGTATAAATAAAGTGCATTAACAAAATATTTCTGCTCCAATATGCTGTTGAAATGAAATGTCAAGTTTTTAATAACCACCTATTGGATCACGCTCTCTTTCAAAAATAGTACATTTATTTCAGAACAGATATCTGAAATATATGTTCTGAGTTTCAGAACTCTGATCTAGTTTCACCTCTCACTCTGAAGCTTTCCAGGACCTTAGAGTAATTAATACCTAAAGGTCATCATGATGGGATTTTTATTTTTATATTAGTATCTTAAACTTACACTTCTAAGGAAAGGTATGGATATAGGCCGTAATATTTGACTTCACCAGGCACAACTGAGACAAAGAAACAAGAATGACAGAGGACATGAAAATTGAGAATTATTTTTTTTGGGAGAAGGAAGTCAATATAAGTAATACATACATGATTTAAAATGCTCAACATGTTTTAATTTCATTTCAAATTTAGAAGGAAAGGCTTGAATGTTCTTTCATCTTTCTTTTCAGTAAATGTTTTAATTTAAAGTTTATAAATCTCAAAATCTTCTTCGAAGATTTTCAAATCTATGAAAAACCCTGAAGAAATCCCAGGCAACAATGCCAGCTACAGGCCTCCCAGATGAACAAAACTAACTCACAGGATGCATCTTTGGAAATATCTGTGACCTTGATGGAATTCTTGGAGTGTTATGTATTCTGAACAAGTAAAAAAAAAAAAAAAAAATAAGAGAGAAAAAGAAAATGTTAGTGTTAACAATAAACTTTTTTTCATTATGCTTAAAAAGTCTGTTTCTTTATAAAAGATTTTCTTCACTGTGGAAGCATGTTCTTTTTATTTAGAGTGCTTTTTGTTATCTTGGTATAATAAAAATGTAACTAGCAATGTAGAGATTACACGAACAGGTAAAAAGCTTCACAAGCGAACCCAGCCTGAACTCAGTAACTGCCTCTGTGATTCTTTATGAATGAAATACCTTGTCTGTATCCTGACCTAAGGTTTGCTATTTCAATTTAGGGGCCATGCTATACTATATACTTATGTACTAGTATTGATCCCCATGACCTTCTCTTAAAATTCAAGAGTGTTTATCTGATTTGTTGTCAAAACAACAGGAAATAAGACCATTTAGGATGTTTTTTTTTTTTTTTGAAGACCAGCCATTTGAATGAATAATTCAAAATCTTAACAATTTTTTTTAAAATGGGTCCAAAAAAAATACAAATGTCAGTGCAACATCTTGTGGGACTTCTCTAATGGCAGTAGTTCTCTACCATAGTAAAAGATTTTCTGAATAAGAGTCCTGAATCAGAGGGAGGAAATGAACAGCAGGAAGGAGAGAAAATGACAGAAAAAGTACAATCTCCCTCAGAGAGAAAATTTGTAATAAAACATATTTCCAGTATAATAAAGCTGAATGACAAAGAATCAAATATCTGTGTGAAATAGTTTATAGAAAAAAAGAAATTTTCATATCTATGATTTACAGGTCAGAGTGGTGCAATATACAGAACTGCCTGACAGAGTGGTAGAGACAAAACTGAGGAATAGAGACAGGAGTT
The DNA here is from genome assembly GCF_017590055.1 of Onychostruthus taczanowskii. NCBI lineage: Eukaryota > Metazoa > Chordata > Aves > Passeriformes > Passeridae > Onychostruthus > Onychostruthus taczanowskii. Next base: position 22,207,720 of record NW_024496525.1, read on the forward strand.
GTTAAACCACACATGCTGCAGTTTTAAGCAGTTCACTAAAATGGCCACTGGTAACTAGTTCCAATATATGACACTTTGCAAACTGGAAAGATAGAAATTCCTCACAAGTTCACAAAGCAGTGACGAACACATTGAATATTAGAATTATCTAATATGTTAGTAGGAAATTCTGAGCTACACATGAAAAGTTATTACAATGCCAGCAAGTCATCAGGGGGCAAGATGAGGTAAGATGTGGTCACAAGAAAGAGCAGGAAAGAAAAAGAAACCAGAGAAGTCTACTAGGTAAGTATCTGGATAATAAGTCTGAACCAAATGAAGCCAATTCAATGCCCTTCTTGGAACATCTACCTGCTTGCAAATTTATTAGTAGAAAGAAATTTGGCCAGATGGACATCTTAAAGCAGGTTCTTTGCAAGTAATTATTGATTATTACACCACAATAATATAAACCAAGGCTCACATATATCTCATTAAAAAGAAATAGTATAAGTGGAAAATCAGCTAAAGTCATCTCTCTCTAACAGGATACGTGTTTATGCTTGAATTCTCCTGTTGATTTATTAAAATAGAGAAAAAGAGCATGTTTGTATCTATAGCAAACAGCTTATCTACCAAAAGAACAGCTAGCTACTTTTAATTTCCAGAATTCTAGCTCCATTTATATAGACTCTGTTTGTTCTCTGATGCTTCTGAATTAATTAAATGTATGCAGAATGATTAATTGATTAATCAATTATTTGGTTATTGCAAACTCTCTCAGGATATTTATTTTTATACTTACCTCTATGGAATAATCACTTAATTTTAAATTTCAATGCATTAATTAATGATGAAAATTAATTGAATCTTTTAGAGTATTTTTACTTTATCTTCCTACCATGAGTTCACTGAGACATGTTTTCAGACATAATTATAAATAAAAAGGATGACTTATCTTAGTTAAAAAAAAAGTCATATAAAATATACCTATGTATTTCAATATAAAAAGAGCACACAAAGATTCAGCCAGATGCTTAATCCCCAGTACTAGCGTGCAGATGCAGATGAGGAAAGTAAAGGTCCTCAATGAGATGGCAGTGTCTTCTGGCTTCTCAGGGAGTTACATAGATAAAAGCACTCTGACTGATAAATTGGACTCTGCCTGGAGAATTGCTTCCAGAATCGCTTTCAGCTGTGGTTTCACAGCTTCTCACCTTTATTTCATTCTTACCATTCTCTGAATGGTAAACAGCACCTGACCCAGAGCTACCTGAAATGTGTTTATATCCCAGACCGGCCCAAATGATCAGTGAGAAAATCAAAGTGCATACAAGTTTAGCATTGACAGAAGTTAATTAAGTACCTTAATCAATTTACTAAGAGATTCATAGAGATGACTCAGAGTGGCATAGAATCTGGATTTGGGAACAGTACTTCTCATTTTTCTGTATACAGAATTGAATTTAAAAGTATAAAAATATACTTTTTGAAGAGACATCCACTGAATATTTGGCTGATAAAAACCAGTTGTTTTACTTGAATTAAGTCTTAACACTCAGTGCTTAATAACAGAAAGGAGAATCTTTGGCACAACTTGCTTTCTGCTGTGTGTATTTGAGTAGCAATTGAGCCAGTATAAAGTGCTCTAAGCTTTGAACCAGAATTGGTGTCAGATTTTTAACATGACATATATATTCTTTTAAAGCTCGAGATTTTAGATTGTATTATTACTGAACTTTTCATCAAGGATGGAGGAGTCAGTCTGAGCAAAATCAGGATGATGTCTTAATGAAATTTAAAAAAAAAACCACCCAACTACCAAATCTGATTATATGGAATTAAAAAAAAAAAAAAAAAAAAAAAGAAGAAGAAAATATAGTGTTTTAACAAGCTATTTTCTATTTTTGCTTTCCAAGTCCAAAAAAAAAAGAACCAAAAAGCCCCTACCATTTTTCTTTCTGGTATACATCCACAGGAAGAAGCAGTAGAAAGGCAGATTTAGCAAGCTGCAATTTCCAGCAGGATTTCTCATCAGAACATATTTAAAATAAGAAGATGTTTTCTGGCACTCTTCCCCTTTTCTACTCATCTCTCAGATCAGAAAAACTGAATGAGCGGTTCAAGTACTATAAGATTACTACATGGTCACTCAGCTGTGGTAGGAACTTAAATTATAATAGTCCCTTTGCATTTTTATGCCCTTCCCCTCACCGCCAAAAAAACCAAAAAAAACAAAACAAAACAAAACAAAAAACAAACACAAAAGCCAAAAACAGAAAACCAAAAAAACAAACAAAAAAAAAAAACTAAACAAAAAAAAAAAAAAGCAAAAAAAAAAAGCAAGACAACAAATATTTGTCCCATTTCTCCCAGTTCTTACTGGCTTCTCTGTATTGCATTGACATATATGGAGCTATGAAGAAGATACTCTGCAGAACTGTTAATTGGCATTCTTCCCCCAATATGACCCTTCAGCAAAAGGCTTTTTGACAGCACTGCAAAACACAACAAAGCACTAATTTGCTCTAAAGCCTGGTTCTTCAGCAGTTCACATTGCTCCCTGGCTAACAGTTGAGCTTTGCCACGGGCTAAGCATTTGTTTACATGACTCTTGCTTTATTTGAAAGGAATGTCAACATAAACCCATCAAGTTCTGAAATTGCATATTGTGAAACGCTGACATATTGAGAAATACTGAGAGCTGCAAAACTATGGCAATTCATGGAAGTCTAGGAAAATGGAATAAAATCAAGAAATGACTGTGTCACTCACTCTATTTATTGTCTAAGCAACAAAAAGTTTTCTGAAGAAAATAAGTCAATGACAAAAGTCTCCTGAATACTGTCAACAGTTAAAATTTAATCTAATGCTGTTTGTGCTTGGTTATTGCTGATCATTTCCTGATCCACATATTTTTTTATCAACCTGTTTTTCTTATAAATACAAACCTATAATGTTTATGAACAGTAGAAAAATAAAGAAGCTACAAAATTAAAAGGCAGAGGTTTGATTTATTAGGTAAAATAATAGTACAATAGTAGTAACAAAAAAATAATAAATTGATAATTTTTTTTTCCCGAAAAAATCTAACCCGAACTGATTTTCCATTTATGCTATTTATTTAGTGGGGGGATGGGGGTGAGGGAAGGAGGGTTTTGTGGATTTCTTAAAATCCCATTAGTTCCAATAATGCCAGTGGGTTACTGACAAAACTATCAAAGACTTCAGCAGAAACTGCATTACACTAATCCTGAGGCCTTTTGAAAATTCTACTCATATACAATACAGGAACAGGACTAAGTTGAAGAAATACAAAAGACTATAATTTATATTATTTAAAAAACCAAAGAAAGAAGAAAAAAGAAAAATTACAAGGTTCCCTCATATGATATTTGTGCTGAATTTTAAACCCTAGGTATATAGGTATTGAAGCCAGTGGGAACTTTACTGACTGCAAAATGAATTTGAATGATCCTGGTTTTCACACAAGCTAACTGATTCTGGTCAAACTGGGTTATATTTTTGCCATTTGCATTCCTAGCAGGAACTGTTCCATAAAAGAAAATAATTGCATTCAACATTATATCAAAGAGGCAAATTTATTTCAGAGGCAGAATTTTCTAGTGGTCCAAAGAAAGGAAGAGAGGAGAAAGCTATAAAATCTTATCTACTTTATACTGTATTCAGTGGAGTCCCTCACTGAGAAAGATGTGAACAATGTCAGAGCTGCCTCTGTTTCTTATCACTGACTTTTTAGAATAGGAATTATCTATATCTTTCTATCTATCTAGAGGTACAATCCACACTTCATGTAAAAATTACCACAGATGCACTTATACGATAGACATGTTTTATACGAAAACAATTTGAAAAAAAATTTCATGATTCACCCACAGTTTAACTATTAGTATACATTGATAAAAAACGGAAAACTACATCCAAATTTTGGGCTTTTCTTCTAGATGACCATAGCTGATGTGAAGGTGGTTCCCTGGAAAAAACTCTATGCAGTATGATACAGCATGGATTCAAATATCATAAAGTTCTTTAAGGTTTTTTCAGCAAATACATAGCAATGAAAAACCTTATGTGCTCTCCAGGAAAACCAGAGTAACCACTGTCTATGACTTCCACAAAACCTAGATAAAAACCACTGTTGTTAATGGATTTTAGTTTTACTTTGACCTTTAAAACAGTAGTAGAATCAGGGCTAGAAAAAATTTGTCCTGAAAGATCAATCTGTACCTTTATTGGATTTTAAATATAAGTTTCCTAAACAGTTTTTTGTCATTAACAATATATGAAAACTAGCAAATTCTCTTCTTACTCTCATGCAAAAGTAAAACAAGATGTGCCATGAATAGAAGGAATATATTGCTGCAAAAGCTATTGGCTTTTCTGCTATGAGAACATTTCGGTACCTATCTAAACCCCACATTAAGACAAAAGGAAAATAATTGGAGCAAATTTTTTTCTTTTAAGTTTATCGGACTGTGTCCAGGGAACCTCCCTGAGAAAGAAATAACAAGCAAATAAAAATTAGCAATCAAGAAATTATGTTGGAACTCCTCTGCACTACTCTATACTTGATTGAATAATTAGGAGCACATATCTGAAACCTGAACAAGGTGTGTGTTTGTAATATCCAATGGATAAAATTCCAGGTTCCTGAGGAAAGATGAGAAAATGCTCAGTCAGTTTTGGATCTATTTTCCCTTTTTTAACAAGAGGACAGAAAATGAACACAGATGCATAGACACTGTTTTTATTCCAAGTTTTTTTCTGTGTTTTTTTTTTTTTCTGTTTAGAAGATTTTTGTCACTAATAATCTTTTTTTATTGATAGTACTTAAGCACTATGCTTGTTGGGTTTTTTATTCTCTCTGTACCTCTGTCTATCCAACTGTATAAAATCACAAAGGGATTTGCCATAGTAAGAAGTAACAACAATTTATTGCCAATTATGTAGTAGATAGTCCTGAGGTGAGAGGAGAAATGCATCAAGCAGTGTAACAATTTGCTGGACTCCTCCTTTTCTAGAAGATGGTGCTCTCAGTTTCTTTTATATTGCCCCTGGAAAGAATGGAAGCAGTGAATCTCTACAGAAGAAAAGATATTTTATGTTGCCAACAGCTATATTCCTCATTTTGAAATGTTTCCCAGACAGCATTTCTTAAGTATGTGTCTCTATTATGTACCAGGGACAGAAAGAAAGGCTTTTAACCAGATCACCAATAAACTGTAGCACTTTTTCTTGGTGCTTATCAAAGGATGCAAATTTGATTTCTAGTGCTCCTGTGTTGTTTGTTTTACTAATTGAAAAGTCTACTGAATAGATGGATTTCTTACACTTGTTAAGTGCTCAGAAACAAAGCAGTTCAGAGAAAATTCAATGTCACTCCAAATACCTTTGCAGAAAGTTTGCTTTCCCTGATTCTCCTCAGACTGCTAACTATGCCCTGCAGCACACTCAAGGCTCAGCAGTCAGCCTGACCTCCCCTGTCTTTTCAGCTGGATTCTTCCACCAAATTCATTTCAAGTGCTTCAGCAGCGTGGGGGAAGTGAAGATTCATAAGGATCTGCAGGGTGGGGCATAACCAAACAAATACAGATGTTGTTATGCACATTTTGGCACACTGTTATTTTTCCTAATGCAATGGTATTCAGATAAGGCTTTGTTCCTTTCTGACTTGATAGACAGGAATGAGGTCTGGGCTGAAATTAAATGTCACCACATAAAGTCCTGGCTCAAAGCTCTGGCAAAATCCTTTGAATTTTGGGAAATGATACTAAAAAATTCGGGCTCCCATCAAACTAATTTTCCTCTTTGTCAGCAGGATCCAAGCAGTCTGTTAAACAATATCGATTTAACTGGTAGAGAAAAGCACTAATTAGAAAGTTAATAGAAAAGAACACCTAATTTCAACAATGGAAATAACCCCATTTATAATCTACATCTCCAGAAAGCCACTGCAATGCCAGATGGCTGCTTTTCTCCTCTCACAATAGCCTTTCTTCACTCATATTTTTAAGTCTTGTTGGTACTGAGATCTGAATTAAGTTGATGTGTTAGGGCACTATAAATTGCTTTTTCAAGCTTCTCCTCAGTCCACGCACCTGTCCCTCTTCCCGTGCCTGCCAGCAAAAGACAGTGAAAATAACTCCCACAGACCTGCCCACAGATTTTGTTATTTTGGCTCCTGTGCAAGGGTTCATCACATGCTGAAGTGAAAAGTTGCTCAGCTCACCGGAGTTTCAGCTGCTTCTAAAGTCCCCGATTACAGGACACACTTGCAATAGGTTTCTTATTTCTGACTTTGGGTTTGAGCTTTTTAACATAATACTAAAAGCCATTGGTTTTGGTTAATAACATACTCACCGGAGAAACATTTAGGCAGACCCAGCCTAAATTTCTATGTATGTTGAAAACTACAACCTTGCCTCTATTCAAAGGTATAGCATACGCTTTAATGCCAGTCTCTTAAATATGTACAACGTATGCAAATGTACTCCCTTCTGTGCTATCAAATATCAACATATTTCCCTTCTAACTACATTACTTTTGCCTTAAGTGTCACGCACCATGTTTGAAGGCTGGTTTTTCAGAACATGAAGTATAAATATTTTCATGCATGTATGTTTATGACAGATCTGTTATCAAAAAACTAAAAACAGATCATAAAAGTTCTATTATTCTCATTTTACTGTGGTTTTGAAGGATTAAATGGCTTGCCAAGAGATCAGGGAGAAACTCTGAGTTCCAGTTCACTGTTGAATTCCAGTTTATACTACAGTAGAAAATCACTACAGCTTAGATATTCTTTTCTCACATCTTAAGGTGAGGAATGGCAATTCCTAATTGATTTTAAAGGAAGTAAAAAATTAATATAAAATTAATATAAAAATAGAAGATATAAGTATTATATAATTTATTTCAGTTTTTTAAAAATATCTTTTTCTGAATCATCTATTATTTGGCTTACCAGAGTGGAAAGCTTCACTCCTGTTGACTCATTGTTGTCACATTGATTACACAGTTGTTCATTTCTGGATTTAGGCATGAGTTCATTAGTCACAGGGTTTACTTGAGTTTTGCACATTGCTCTATAGTGATGCAATCCAGAAGCTATTCTGTTCAGTGATCTGTAGCGTCTGAGCATTTTCATTCCTACTTTCTGATTATTTGTATTGGTACTTTAGATGTTAATATAGATTCCTGATCACTTTCTAGGTTCCATTGCTTGCTCAGGCTCATTTATGTGTGGAGCACTGAACCCCTGTACCAAGTGATTGTTATATACATTTGCAGAATGTTTTGCTTTGATGCTGTAATATTTCTACATTAAGGATTATTCTTGCTTTTACTGAGTGGTAGCAACAGTTAAATTGTGTCTCTCTATCATTCAGCCCAGTGGATCATCACTACTTTTAATCTGCCTTTGTTTTTGTTGAATGTACAATATTCAACAATATCGTGTTGAATATTTTCCTCTAGAAACAGAAAATTATGGAGCTTTCTAAGGTCCTCATCTAGAAGTTCAGATATCATCCTTCAAGATGAAGACAGAAAAAAATATAATCCACCTGTCAAGACAGATGATTTTTTTTTTTTTCACATAGCATGTGTAACACTAGAGCAGTAAATAAATAAAATGTCTACTTGATCATATCTCGAAACAGTTTCCTGGGTCAGAGTCTCACAGTAGGTGACCAGGAGCTAAGCCTCTCATTTTGCAGGCTCCTTTCTGTTGCACTTCAGTTGAATATGGATATTGGTTTTTCTGCTTATTTTAGCTTCCTATTATCTTGGGACTTGGCTTTGTTCTGCTATTAATTCATCACCTCTCTATTTTATACATATAAATTTTGTGTTGTTTTTTGAACATCATTGTCTCAACAAGTCAAGATTTTTGCTGGATAAAACCTTTTCTGTGGGAGGATGGATTGTAGGAGAATAGAGAGAGTGCTGAAGGCAATCTCACTCCTGAGGAGCAGCAACTGTACTAATTACCAGAGAGTAGGAACAGGCCTGCCCTTAATAGGTCACAGCTATCTCCAGTAAGGATGGGTGTTATAAAAGAGTGGGTTAGCTGGTTGAGAGGAGAGTTGGGCTTTGTTGGCTGTGCTGCAGGGAGCAGTAAGGGTAAGGAGGTCATGTGAGGGACAGTAAGGGTTAGGCTGTTGTGCAAGGGGCAGAAAGAAGTCAGCCAGCTGTCTGGAAGAAATAGAAAAAGAGCCAGTGCTACGAGGAGCTGCTTGTGAGAACTCACAGAGAGAAGGTATGAAAGTTTTATAGTAAGAAAATAAACTGGTCATGACAGTCAGTTTCTATCCACTGTTGATTGGTGCCAAGCACCGACACAGAGAATTGGTGGCCCATACAGGGATGGATCCCTACACTTTTCCACTTTTTACATGTCATATCATTTAATATCAATTACTCAGAGTAGGATAAGGGAGCTCTTCTATTCTTTTCATCTGAATAATCTAATTCTTTTTCTCTCTTCTTTTTTTGTTAAATGTTTATTTTTTCTATTTTTAAATCTAACCTGAAAAACCTATGGTCAAGACAAAACACTTACTTCACAAAAGCAATAAAAGAATGAGAGTTCAATAGTTATTTTTATTATTGTTGTTATTGAGCATATTCAAACAAATAGTCCTTAAACCCTGTAACATGATATTGAGCATCATGATGCCAATTGTACCTACCTACTTTCTGAATATATTTTTGAATACAAATATATTTTTCTTACTGTGAGGGTGGTGATACACTGGAACAGATTGCAAGAAAAGTTATGGATGCCCCATCCCTGAAAGTGTTCAAGGTCAGGTTGGACGGAATTTTGGGCAACCTGGTATAGTGGAAGGTGTTCCTGGCCATGATGGATCAGATGATTTTTTTATGTCACTTCCAACCCAAACAATTTTGTTGTATATATGATTTTAAACCCCATTTTAATCTCAGTTTATTTCAAATGCCAATTATTGTTTTTATTATCCAATTATAAGTCTAATTATTTTATTTTTATTATTTAGAGAAAATTTCCTCTGATGGAGAATTAATAGAACTTGAAGATACATGTATGAGTGGAAGATTGTTTAATATTGAATTTCATTTGCTATTTTATGCCAGTAATATTTAGACATCATTAGCTGAAAGAATCAGAAGGGGCCTGATGTCCATATTCAGAGCTGTCTGCAGGGAGATGTTATAGTTTGTAGAAGACAGAAGGCCATCTGCATATCACTGACTACTGTATTTTAGAATCCTGAGCTGTTACAGCACTTACTTGCTCTCCTCAGTTTAAAAGGGTAATGGCAAGTAATCCTGTTTCATTTTATGAAAATTATCTTTTTTACAATATGCTGTGGAATCAATGTCATGTCTGCCTATGTTCCAGCAACTGACCGTATCACCATTTAATTTCAAAGTATACTCACACCACAATGTAATTTACTGGATAATAACAGAGGTAACAAATGAGTCTTTGTGCCCCTCTGTATCTGATCTCAGACATTATCATTTCATTCAGCCAACACATTGTCATTTTGAAATGTTTCTGCACTATCTTATTAATTGATGTAATTAATTGTAATCATAATGCAACCAATTTTTTTCCACTGAAACCAAAAGCTGTAGCAGTCTGATGGACCAGAAGACAAATACAATATGGTGGACAAACCACACTTAGCTCAAACTTCCCCCTGGGAAAAAAAAAAAAAAAAATCCATGGTTGTAGGAGTTTGCAGAGCAGTTCTAGTGACATATGGAGGTGGAAAGCAAGTTGGAGTTTATGCACAAAACAATGAACAGAGTGAGTGAGTTCTATGTACCTGAATATAGATTCAGTCACACATTTCATGAAAGCAGTAAACCAGTTGCTTTCCAAACCAGATACAGGATTTATCTACTGTTGCAGTTAAGTCCTCTCTTTCTCCAAGCACAAAGATGGACAGATGGTCACCAGCAGATCAAACCCAAAAGTCAGTGCTGACACTCATACCATATTATAGTTTGTATATACATCATTAATTCTTTTCAGCATCTATTACCTTTCCTGTTTCAAAGCAATAAGAGGAAAAATTAACTAGCCTCGTAATGAACCTGATGGTTTTTTTTTTTAGATAGATTTTTAAATTTTTTTTCATATGGATAAATATTATCATGGTAATATTAAAAAAAACCAAACTAAATAAAAGGATGCTTTAGTAATATATGCCCTTTGCTTATTTTTAAATTGGTTACAAATTATTCAGAGCTGCATGGAAATCAAACTAATTACAGAAATAAGTTGAGAGTTGTAGAAGGATGGTATTCGTAAGTAGTAAGTTTTCCATGGGCTCTGGCAAACACTATTTGTAAACACTTGCATCTGGACATAATGTCAACAATATTTCAGTGGGAAATTATGTTCAAAGTCTATTTAATGTAGGTTTTCTATAGACTTCTTTAGGTCTTTTCACACAGCTATCGTTCATGTGTACTATTAATCATATTCAGTTTAGTTGTGGTTTGGGTGTGGCCTTGTCTCCTACATCTTTATGCATGGCCAGGAACTTAGCACAGCTTAAGACAAATATATTTGATTTAATGTTTATAACAAAACTAGTGTGAGCAACTGAACAGGTTACGTGCATAAATGCACCTCTCCAAGTGGAAAAACATAAAGTAGTTGGACAGGTAATCAAACATTACTATACAAGTATAGTATTTTAAATATCAGTCCCAAAGACAAATAATGTCCTGTGTTTTGAAGCTTTCTGAGGTACCATCTTTTTATTTCATGACTGGTTGTATGTTACAGAATAGCTATTGATCTACCTGCAGTATTAAATGTGCTGAAACTTTACTTCCTAGCACTAAATAGACATTTCCTATGATTTAGAATATGCTAAAAATGAATCAGAGTTTACTTAAGAAGATGAATGGCCAAGTTATCTCTCAAATAATTGAGAAAGAAACATCTTTTCATGGATCTATTCAATAAATATGGTGTTATGAACTTGCCTTTGGCCTGATATAGGGGTTTTTTTCCAGCTTTTATTTAAGTTTTGTTCACAAACCAAGCAAAATGGTCATGAAGAAATGCTGATTAAGTACTTGATTGAGGACATTTCTAAATCGAAGACATTCAGATATGTAGTATGGACTGCAATTGCCAGTTACCTTGGGTGAGGGTATCAAACTGATTTTTTTAGCATTTTAACATCATGAGCATACTATTTCATTTCATAAAATGCAGAGACTGTATCCAAACTTGTGTGATTTAAAGAATAAGTGAAGGTTCTAAAACTCTGGGGTTTTTTTTAGATTTCATTGCTGATGACATTGAATGAATAGCAATAATTTGTGACTGAAGAGTAGAAACAAGTATTAGTCAAGCTTTGCCCATGCAGTGTTATTAACTGTAACATGACTGGGTTTGTTTGAAACAGATTAGCTACTCATGGTGAGGATTATAGATGTTTGCTGCATCAATTCAGCAATTTCACCTCTGCATGACCAGGCTTTTTACTGCAACACTGCACTGATGAGATCTGTTTGGTGACACTGTCACTTTAGACTGTCACAGAATTACAGAATATTCTGATCTGGAAGTATCCCACAAGGATCACTGAGTCCAGCTCTTTAGAGAATGGCTTGTATGGGGATGTAAACCACAACCTTGGCAGTATTGGCACCATGTTCCAACCAGCTGAGCTAACCTCATTAGGAAAACAAAAAGTAGCAGCTTACTGCAGTCTGACTGTCCACTGTGCTCCTTTCTTAGGAATACTTACCTCTTCTTAAGGTGCATTTACACAATGCATTAAATTACTGCAGGTAGATGTACACAATACACTACAATCAACAGAACACAGAACATGTGATGAGAAGTTCTGTTGTGTTTTGCAATACAGTATTTAAGTTAAGAACATGCTTATTAGCTCAGTAACATGCCATTGCAAAAACTGCATCCGTAATAATTATTTTTTTTTATTCAATAAAAATATACAGAAATTTCATGTTATTTTTTTATTAAACATAAGAAAACAATTACCACAACAACAATTCATTGATCAATAAATGACATTAAATCTTCAATCCACAGAGCAAATACATAAAATGATTTTCTGACCCCACAATAAGAGGATATTTTCCTCAGTACTCACTAAGAAAGTGAAAAGTCAATATACAGTTTGAAGCTGGGAATATTTTTTTTCACCACAGATACTATAGATGATAAAAATGGAACTTTTTGGACATCTATTTGAATGATAATGAATTTCCTTACATAGCAGATAGTAAGTTTGGCTATCATTGCAGTATCATTTTGAATTATTGCATTTATTGACCAGTACACAGTGAGCTGCAGTCTTATTTGTTTGCATACAGAAGATTTTTTGACAGTGTTACAAAACATTTTCCAGGCCGTGTGGAATTTCCCACAGATTTTGAAACAAAGCAGGCATTTGCTAAACTAAAGTACCGATTCCAGCATTTTAAAGGGCTGATTCTGGTGAAATGCCAGATCAGTTCTGAGTTTTCAGCAAGTAGGAAGGTGAGGTTAACTGGGAGAATTTGACAGCAAAATCTAAATTCAGCTCTGTAATTGAGAGGATTTCTTCCTTTCAGTGACCACTTGATCATTGATATTAAAATCATTTAACCCAGTGCTATTGTTTCGCTGGCTGTTGGTTAATACTTTGGATGATTAAGTAATCAGCATTGTAAATTATCAATTAATCACAGAGGGACAAATAATAAATTACATACTTAACCTATATTTTATCACAGCTAGGAGACCTAACCAGTTCTCAGAGTTCCCATAACAGAAATGAAGTGACTATTAGCTATAAATCAATACCATTAACCATTTAACACTTGACCTTTGAAGAGAGAGAAATTTTCCTGAAAGAAAATAAAGATATATTCTTGAAACTCTGGTAGACAGTGGATATATTTTCAAACAAGTGTTTTTTCAAATATAAGATTATTTTCATTAAACAAATTATACTTTTAAGTGTCCTGAAGTTTGTGCAAGTCCAGAAAAAAAGAATGAAAACATGTAATATGTAATATCTATGAAATACACATATCAGTATGTGTTTAGAATCAGGGTGAGAGATAAAGAGCTATAATGGGTAAAGTTTAAGGAAGTATATTATTAATATGATGAATATAGTCTCAGTTTATATATATAGATGCACATATATATATGTATATATACAAGTGCTAAATCCAAAATCAATCAAAACCTGTTGTAGTAACCTGAAAGCAGCTTCAAGATTGCTATTGAATATATCAGGAATTAAAGGCAAATAAATAGGTAAGCAGTGTTATCTTTTGATTTGGTCTCAAGTATATTTTTGCTGCTTTAGTCACTGTTATAACCACATCATGCTTCTGGTACTCTATGAATTTATGCTCAAATATTTCCAGGGACCTTTTGGGGATACCATGTGGTCAGTGGTAAGCATGCAGGATATCCAATTTTTTATGTCAACAAAGGTAGATGGAATTTCTAGGCAGACTATGTTCAGGTTCCTGTTATATTCCTGGTATGTATGTCAAAGGATCTGAAAATTCAAGGTATGGGCATGATTTTATTCACCTTATCTAACTGGGAAGAGACAATGAATTCAAACAGAGTAATAGTTCTGGTTTTTTGATCTTTGAAAACAATCCTAAAAAAATCCATGAGACACATTCTACTACTAATTCAACTTCACTGAAATTCTCCAATATTTCACATATATACTTGAGATCAGCTGGTGACTAACCATGTTTACAGTCTCCAAATTATTCCACAAACACTTCTGCTTGCATCTCTTAAGAATTAATTCAGTCTCTTTTTTGTTTTAAATGTAAAAAAATAAGCACAATATGAAACCAAAAAAATGTTAAAAATACCTTTTAACTGTAGGAATTTTATCCTCACATAAATATGATAATATTCTTATATTTCAAATGATTTATTTTATCTAGTAATTCAGATGGTTGAACAGATTTCAGATTTAAAATATGTGTGGCAATAATATTTTTCTGCAAGATGCAAATTAATGGAAAATATTACATGAACATGGATGCACATATGTCTGAACATGATCTCACTATACAGAGTTCTTTTCAGCAGTTGTGTTTCAACACAAAGAATTTTTTTTCCATCATTAGAGGACTACTAACCTACTCAAGAACTGTTTTACTGAAGAAAAGTGGCAGTTATTGGGATTTAAAATTTGTATCTGTAGCAATACACATCCACTGTTTTTTTGGGTTTTTTTTTGCCTAAGTATAGGGACCTTTAAAATTCATATTGAACTGTGGATATCGTCTGATTCCTTTCTGTACTGAGCACATCTTCTATTAGTGGAAGAAGTATGCATAACTTTCCTTGACTTTCAGCATTTAACCATTCCTTACTTGATTTCAAAGAACAAGCTGAAAGCCTCTTTGGTAATACAATGTAAACCTGAGACATGGCAGGTCCTTCTTTTCCGCTCTTTGGTTTCTTCCTAAGTTCATCTCACTTCTTCCCTTTGGTCTTGGCACAAAAGACTGTGATGTCACCTATTACTTCAACACCTCTTACGGCTTTGAATCTGATTTTTGTGACCAGTGTTGTAACTCATGAACAGTTTGATGAGGAACAGAAACAACACATTTGTTTAGTAATATAAGAGCTAATTTAGACTATTTCTCTCTCTTGTCTTTTCTGCTTAATGGCTATTTCTTGAAGGATATTTGATAAAATTGTTTGCCTCAAAGATAGCTGTCATGAAGGCTAGAAACAGAGCCTGAAAAATAAAGGCAAGCCGTTGTAACTCACATCTGATTGGAGAGAGAAATGTCCACAAAAATAGTCAAAGTCTTCAACAAAATTTGAAACAATTTCTTCTGGTTGAAAAGCCTCACAGATAAATTTTCCAGTACAAAATAAAACTAAAGAGCCGAAAGCAAAGATACCAAGAAACACAAAAATAATGAAATGCAATTAAAAAATAGAAAATTAAGCAAATAAAATCTATCCTAGTAAGTCCCAGTACCTGGGACAATCTGGGACAATGGGATTTTATTTTTAGCTGCTGTTCTGTTCTCTGGTGCCCCAGCAAAATGACTAATTTGAATGTGAATATATAGCTATATACAGAAAAAAACACTTCATGGATGAATTCACAAGAAGCAGTCTTCAGTGTGAAATCCTCCCTCTTCAATAAAAACCCTCTGCAGTCACATAGAAATGCCTGGCAAGGTGAAATGAGATGAGATAGTGTGGGCATACAGAGTGACTAGACTTTAAAGAATGCTGTCAAGGAGAACAAACTGGATCTACAGGTACTTACAGGAGGCAGTAAAACAAGGGGGAAAATATAACCTATAATAAATATAATAAAAGTTAAATAATTTGGACCAAATATAGACTTGATGTGGTGATGGATAAGAAGTTCAGGTCATCAAGCATTTACATTAGTTATGATTTTCCTCAAAAGGGCAAATCGCCCTTTTGAAAAATTTTGTCGTATTATCATATGGTTTTCCCCACTCTCATTTGTTAACAGTATTTTGAATTAAAGAAAAATTCTGTGAATCTGTTGTGTGCTTAGTGGATGAATAAAAATGTGGTTTTCTTTTTTCACTTTCTTACCACAGCTTTTTTCATAGTATGTCTTAGCTGATATTCACCGTTCTTGTTGTCTTTTGTTTAGTATTGAGGTCAAGTCACAGTTCTAATTGGCTATCCTGCTATATTCAATTCAATACATTTTCAAATAGGATCTTTGTTCACTTATCCCAATTCTGTCTATTATACATGGGGAGAGGTCACCCTGGATTTCTGCAGATCTATTTCATTCTACCACTAAAATATTTCTTTTGAAATTTCTTTTTGTTCCAATGGTTTAAAAATAAAATTAAAAAAAAAAAAAATTAAAATGTATCATTTCGGCTACTGATGTGCTATGGTATCTGTCTTCCACTACTGCTACTCAGTATCTTATCACATCACATCCCTGTGTCTTGCTCTTCATTTACACACAGAAATCTGTTTGTTTCATAGACTGTGAAATGCATGGGGCACAGATATATTTTTGCTCAGTATATTGCAAAGTATCTATCAGAGATGTAAGAGAAAAACAGTTTCTGCTCTAGGAAAATGTCAGTACCAGTGTACATGTGTTCTGTGCCATTGATTGAATAAGTAGCCACTGAAGTATAAGAAATGGAACTATGAATATACATTAGCTTTTTTAGCTACTCAAAATCATGACTATAGTAACTATTTCAATATTTTTTGATCACTTTGGCACTGTTTACATAATAAGAAGAGTTTCTACAAGATAACTTTCCATATTGTATCTTCATATGCCTCCATGATCAAAACCTGGACTGCAACATATACATTAGGATGGAATGAGCTACACCACTCAGAGGTACACCCTGAGCAGTAGTATGGAAGAGAGGACCAAGGAATATTTATGATTTAATGTCGTAGAAGCATGTCCAGGCACTTCCAATATTTTCTCAGAAATCATCTCGAATTCATTACAATCTCCTTACTTCCCTTGCTACTGCAATATTTTCAAATCAAGTTTTTTGCTATACTGCATATCAGGATCTAGTTAAGATTTCTTTTTGATTTTGCATTTCATTTGAACATTTCCTTTCTCTTTTCTTCTCCATTGTCCTCCACCTACAAAGCCATCTGTTCTGTTGGCAGACACATGCAAATTCTGTAATTGTTGTCATTCTTAGCATAGTTCAAACCATCCACAATTCAAAGGACAAGGCATGCTTTATTTGTGAGTTGGCCAAATGTGTGTTGTTGTCAAAATTGCTTAACAAAACATTAACAGGAACAATATTTGATTTTCTGACTATGTAGGATATGCATCTGTGTTACCAGGATTAGAAGACTGGATTTTTTTTTTAAACTGCTAAGTACTGTGTTCCTTTCTCATATATTTTTCTACTGCTTATGATGTGAGATTAGTTGATTTTGTCTTTAGTAACCATAGGGTTAGATGTTTTCTGAAGGAGGCATTGAGAACTGCTAAAGGTGACAGACTGCTTATAAGATTAACCTCTTCTATATATGCACAAGCAGAAGCAATACAAACTTCATCCTGTTATTAATATCCATGCTTCAGCTTCAGTTGGGAAGGAGAAAAAGGAAGCCAAGCTCATGAATGCAAAGAAAAAAAAAAGCATGCAAGTTAGCCTGAAGAGAAAGTAATGGAAATGACATAGTGACAAGACTGTATCCTTTCTCTTCATATATCTACTCTCATAGAAAGCTAAAACTGGAGGTGGTAGTAAAATAAAGGCTCACACAGAGCAGAGTTCTGACAACAGATCATTAGACTTTGAGGATTCCCTTCTTAACAGCATACTCTTTTGATACTGAGATGTCTCCCACCTTTTCTGTACATTTTTCTTCACATTTTAAAAAGAAGGAAGTTCAATTAAGCAGCAGATCCACCTAAAGTGAAGATTTTAGTTCACTTTGTTGGGAAATTCATCCAGGCTCTTGATACTTACAAAAATTTCTCACAACTGTTCACTGCAATTTCTATCTGAAAAAACTAAAATGAGCATATTTCTCCTTCTGGAATACAGACAAAAATGACATAATAAGCATTATATTTGGCAAATCACAGTTACAGTGTGGAGATTTCTAACCTAGAAGCAGCAGTGTGCTCTACATTTTTCCTATATCTCTCTTCCACTATATATCTTTATTTTAAATTTTATAACTTTTAAATTAGATAAATTAAAATACAAGAAGTTGAAACAAAGACGTGAACAAGATTATAATTTTTATCACTGAAATTAGTATGTACAGTCTTAGGAAGTGCTTTGTTATTTAGATATTTAATGGGGTCATGGCATTGCTGCTAAATTGAGAGAGCTTTTCAAAACCTTCTCCAGAATCCAATACATTAGTAGAAAAACTCTTGGTGATTTCAGCAGATTTTGGTTCAGTTCCTTGGTGAATATATGTCTACTTTCATATGAGACCCTTGGAGATCCAGCTGGACCATTTCAAGTATCTTTATCTCCATATGCTCATGTATTAGTTATCTTTATTTTCAAGTTACTTTTTTGATCCCCTATGCTAGCATGAAAACAACCAACCATCTCATCAAATGGGAAAATTACCAGAAAAAAATCTGTAGGCTTTTTGTTGGGATTTTTTTTTTTTTGGTTCTTTGTTTGTTTGTTTGTTTGTTTGTATTTCCAGGGTTTAAGAATTTAAATGCTGAATGTTACAAACATTCAGAAAATTTTATTCAACTCTGCCAGTTTCATCCACCATCTGCAAATTGAATGAAGGAATACACATCATATCTAGGGCTGCAGAAAGTAAATGCTTCTAAGACATTATCCTGGGACAGTTTTAAGCTCCTAATAAGTGTTGAAACTTTTTAACTCTTCAGTGATTTAAATTCTATCCAGTGTTGATCCTCACTTGTAATGTTGGACTTACTCATATTAAATAGGAAAGGAGATAGTAAAGACTACATGGTAGAAGGACCTCTCCAGAAGCTGCACTCTTTTCTTTCATATTTTTTGCTGTTCACACCTCCCAGTAACCCTGAGACAATGCAGCATGTTACAATAGTTACAGGACAGCAAGAGCCCAGCAACTATTCAAAGACAGCTCAATCATTCTTCTTCCTTCTCTCCCTCTTCTAACAGTAACAGAATTTGAAAATGTATGAGCACCTTTGAGCAAGTATACTGAAGTCATCAAATAAGAATAGGCATCACTGGTGGTGGAATATAATAAAAGAGAAAAAGACAGACAGTAAATCACTGTCTTTAGGAATCTATTCAGCAAGGCTTTCAGAGAATGGCATTGTAAATGAACTCAGCTGTTGCTGTGAACATCAATCTCTGTGAAAGCCTTGTACACGAACACTAACATCCACCTGGTGACACCCTGCTGGTTAAACAAACAGAGCATGTAAAAAAAAAAAGCACAAAAATCTAGCAGTGCTTGTTTAACTTCCATTTCTTTCTCTGATTGACGTGAAGCCTCTGTACAACCTACTGGGCTTTTTGCAGACAGATTACAACCATTGTCCCCGAATCCAGGTCAGCATGTGCCAATTTACCTGAGTACCTCGTGCGTGGAGAAGAACATTTGTTGAAAGTTTCTGGGTTAGAACCAGAAAATTTCAGAAAATTTCTCATATTAAAAGTTCTGGTTTTTTCAAAGATTATTATGAAGTGTTTTCATGAATTTTGCTTGAACACACGTTACTCACTCCCTGAAGCTGCTGGGAGTTGTTTCTTCTGTGTATACATCTCCAAATAAGTGTCAGAGAGCTTATAATATCTCCTCCACTACAAAAGCAAAGTTGAAGATAAAAATAAGCTTATTAGGCCAGGAGGGATCAATCCCTCTGTTCTTGTCATTGCCTGATGATATACAGCCCACATTAGAATCAGAGTAGCCAGAGGAAAAATGGTTTCTGATATGAATAAATTGCAGATCAGTCACCTGGGAACTGGTGATAAGTGGACCTGTAACATTTCAGATAGATCAGCAGTGATTCTGACTGAGACTGAGTAAATCTGCATGGTAATAAAGTTCCTGTGAACTTGAGAGTACAGAAACTTTTGTTGCTTTTCTCTTTTTTAACATCTTTTCAATTACCCATGTATTAAAAGAAGACTCACAGTCAAATAGATGAGCTTTTATTCTAAGCTTATCAGATGTATATTCCTTAAATCCTCCTCAGATTTGCATATTGAGAAATTCTGGAAGACTAAGCTTCCCTGCTTAAATTTCTGAAAATGACAGAAAAATATATTTACCTTTTAAGGAAGGTTGCAAATCCTTTCTTTTTTTTTTTTTTTTCTTTTTTTTTTTTTTTTTTTTTTATAATATTATCTACCAAAATATCTTCAAATTGTAATTATGATATGACTAGCTGGATTCCTAAAACTCTTTGAAGCCAATAAACAAAGCAAACAATAATCCACTTTACACTGTTCTAGGACATTTGCTTGAAAGAGCATCAGATGCGTGCACCAATGTTTTTGTCTTATACAGCATTATGAGACACTGTTGCTAACTCACTAATGACAGAAATAAACAAAGGAAATTGGTTAATGCTGCATATTAGTAGACAAGCAAACCAACACAGTTATATCAACAAACTGTAAAATTTTAAATGTAAGGGGTCATTAAAAGCAATTTATCTATGTATTTTGTCAAGCATAATTTAATTTTCATTGCTAACACTCACAGTATCAAAGAGCGATAAAGCTTATTTAAAAAAATAAATAAATAAAAGGTCTTAGGAATATACCAAACTCATTCCTGTCTTTAAAATTTATTTGTAAAGAAAATATATTTTATGTGTCCAAATTTCAAAATGCAGAGATTAGTCAAATATAAAATTACTATTATTCTTCTGCAGATGCTTTTTAGAATGTTAATCTCTTATCCTTAAAATGAGCTAATAAGATATATGTATTAATCACAAAAGCAGGTTCAATTAATGTATTAACAAGTTATGTAATGGTGATTCTGCCATCCAAGTACATTAGGAGAAACATTACTGTCATGGAAGTAGGTATTAAGATAACCAGTGCCCTTTCTTATATAAAATTATTGTTTGATTCATTACTAACTGTAAGGTAAAGACTTTAACTGCCAGGGATACAGAATGGAATGTGAAGAATTTGAGTTATATTTGCTAGTAATGAGCCTAAAATCTGTCTAAAAACAGAATCAAGAGACCTCTAGCCACAGTTCATGGCCTTCTTGGATGAATATATAAACATGACAAGCCCTAAGATGAGGGTGAGTTTTCCCATCAGTCACTGAGATGAAAAATGTCAGTCTGTCTGAAGGGCTACAATTGCACTGTCGTTGGAAGAGACTGTGCAGGCAATAATGCAGCATGTGGGCTTTCAGTTCTGCAGGGCTTAGCATGAGACTGGTTTGTGTCAAGAACAGAACCTCATGGCTTTAATTACTAGCCAGGTGTTCACAGCACTACTACATACGTTGTGCAGTTCCATTAAAGGAAAGCTTTAAAGCATCTGCAGAGCCATGAAAAGAAAAGTGCACAGCACCTGCCCACACTTGTTCTTTTCAGAGTGACAGAAAACCTACACTGAACTCATGAAAAGCTATAAAAGGAATGTTTATATGGATTGCATGTCACTTCAGAAATCCGTAATGGTATCAGGGTGCAAAACTTATTCTGTGCTCTTTTATGTGTAAGCCATTGTTTTATGTCTTGGTGCCTAAAAGGAAGCAATAGGATAGGTGCTGCTCTTCTGGTTTTCAGTTTGGTGGCAGAAGCCTGTCATACCAGGGAAATGAGAAATCTATAACTGAAGCTATGGTTATCTCATGCCTGTTCAGTCTTGATGCATCAAATAAGTCATTGAATTCTTGGAGACAAACACAGATAATAATTAACAATATGTTTTGAAACATAAATGGAAGTACATATATAAATAACAATAGCAGCAGGTCATAGAGAAATGACAAAACAATGAGAAGACAGTAGCTGTTTGTAACTTAGTCATTCCAGATTGGCAGCAAACATGCAAATTTGAACATTTGATTTCGTGGTTTGAAAAAGTTAAGATTTAGCCAAAGAATTAGAATAAAAAAGTCACAAACCACCAAGTTCACAGCTTTGTAAGGGAAATTTGTGGCAGCTGAGACAGGAGAAATTAAAAGAGATAGCAGAACATTTGGTATAGTGGATACTTTTCAGAAGAATCCTAAATCACCTAATTCTTCTAGAGAACTGGGAGTCTGAACAAAGATCTGAGCTGAATCACAATGGAAGCATCACCATGACACATACAGGAAAGAAATACATCCTTGTTAGCTTCTACAGTGCATTCCAAATACTTTGGTGATGTAATTTGGGTTGTTTTGGCCCTGCACATATGTTGCTGCAAGGAGAATCTGATCATATATATATATCTTTGGATTTGAAAAATTTAAGACATAAAAGCAGTGTTTAATGCCCCACAGTTTAAATAAGCTTGAGATTTTTTATGCTTTATGACTTGTAAAAATTTCAGGCATATTTCAAGGTTGGTTATCATGATTCAGAAACTAGCAAAAATCATGTAATTTCTAGAATAACATCAAATATTTATTCCATTCCTAATAGATGTACAGTTAGGATTTCTCCTTAAAATAAAAAGGTCATCAGTACAGGGGTTAATCTGGTTTCAGCTCATAGGCAGCCACACTGTGCCATCAATGCTCAGTCACCTTCTCCTAGGAGAAGGAAGTCAGACACTCCTGTGCCAAGAGCCAACCATACAGCATAAATAGCTGTCTGTCCCACAGTGACCAGAGACTTCCCTCCTCTCTGTCTCCTCTGCTCTACAGCTGCCAACTACATTTTCCTCTCAACTCATCTCATAAACTGGTATTAGTGTTGCTCTATACATATCTTCAAGCTTGCTGCTCTTATTCCAGACTTCAAGAATTACTTGAATTCTTCCAAATTTGCCTGGTTTTTTGTGGTTTTTTTTTGGTTTTTTGGGTTTTTTTCCCAATTATATGCAGGTGTTTTAGTAAGAGTTTTTACTTTTCCCTTCAAGCTTTGCCAGAACCAGTTGCATAAATGATATGTTAATTACTGCAAGGGACTAGGAAAGAAGGATCAATGGCAGAGCACACTGCCAGGCAGAGCAGATCTCCATCACATATGGCGGTGTAGAGAGAAATGTAATGGATGAAAGTTGCTTGAGAGGGAAAGTGGACTACATAGTTAACATTTGCAAATATTTTTGTGTATATCAGACTTAACTGAACTAGTTCATGTAGTAAAGCAGGCTCCTGCTATAGGACTTGGCTCTTGCATATAACACTTTGGAAAACAGTATGCAGTGAACAATAAAGTAAATAAAATATTTGAATAAAGCATGAAAATTCCAACTTCTGCAAATTTATTCTTTTGTCAGGCTATTAAAATGTTCCATTTTTAAAATTAGAACTTTTAGGGGAGGGCCCTAGCCATATATTCCATATTTGTTGTTTCTGGGTTTAACGTATTCTGGATTCAAGTTAAATTGTGGAGATGTGCCTTTTGAACATATCTGGTACTAATACAGACTCAAGGACAGTAAAATTCAAAACCCTCATACATGAAATAGGATGTGAAATTACTCTGTCCCTCAATTCATCTGAATAAAGAGAATATTGTAGAGGAAAATTAATGTATGCAAAAGTACTTATATACCGAAGAAAATAAATAATCCTGTCTGCAGAATGTGTTCAATAATCATGCAGAAAAAAGGCACTATCCAGTCTGAATAGTAAAGACAAACCAATACAGTCAATGGCTGTAAGGAAGCATCATTTCTCCCTTGTACTGTGACAGGCAGTTTTCTCAGGTTTTACAGATCAACATAAAATTCTGTAAAAAATGTGTACATAGGAGTCATATTAAAATGTGTACATAGGAGTCAATCTTATTGTCAGGCACGTCAGATTTTGACTTCTGGACTTTACTGTTTTCATTACTGAGCTCCCAGATTTTGCAAGTCCTAAAGGATTTTATTTTTTCTTTAGGAGTTACTTATTTGTTTTGCTTTGCTTTTCTTTGGCAATTTACTGAGAGGTGGTAGCAGCAATTCTGCATGTTTCCAAGTCAATCTCCTTTAACATATGTGCTTTGCTTTCTCCTTCAAAGAGAAGCCACTATCTGTATTTCTCGCTCCTTTAGAGACTCCTTAAAAGTATTCAGGATTTGAAAAGAAGCCAGAAGAGGGAAGGAGTATGTGGTAGTCAGAGAAATGGACAAGTGGAAGATAAAGAAAAACACAAATCAACTGAAAAAAAAAGATTAATGAATAATTTTGCTTTATTGTAAAATACCTCTTCTAAATCCACAAAAGTGAGAACTGTAATAGTTTTTCAACAAATAGCCTGAAGGAACTATATTTGTAAATAAATAGGTTGTGGGTGGGACAGCTGACCCAGAGAGAACAAAGGGAGATTTCATACTGTGTGATGCCATGCTTAGCAAGAAAAGGTTAGAGAAAAGAGAGGGAAAGAGGAACATTCATGGCTGTGGTGTTTGTCTTCCTAAGAAACTGTTACCCATGCTGGGACCCTGGTCTCTAGGAAGTGGATGGACATCTGCCTGCCAGTGGATAGTGAATAAATCACTCTTTTTTATTTGCTACTATACATAGTTTCTGCCTTCTTTTTATTGTGTCCCCATCCCAAGCGAGAGGGAATTGATCAAGACATGGGGTGGGGGTTTGGCTACTGAGGCAAGTCAAACCTCATGCAGACTTTAAGCAAATCTTTTTCCCTCCAAAGTTGCAGCCTTCCCTATCACAGGGAGTGAGAAAAAGTCTTTGAAAGGTTTCATAAACCAGTAAGACAATGAATCTTATTGTTAAAGGATCAAAGATGTAATGAACATTGCATGAATAAATCCTGTGTCATTAGTGGCATTCGGAAAACTAGTTCAGGATCAGGATGTTTCTCTACATAGTGCCAACACACTGAGTGTAGGTTCTACACAATACTCTGACCTCTGAAAAAGATGTTCTATTAGACATTCTGCTGTGTTCCAGCCACACTAACACTGTTACTGCTGAATTAGGCCTGCTGGAACCCTTGAAAAGACATTCACGATGCTTGAAACCTCTGGATGGTACAAGTAGGAAGGTTTTTACACCTTCTGACATTGCCTGAATTAGTACAGCCAGTATGGCTAGGAACATGAGGAAATATTTAGGAACATGAGGAATTATTACTGTATTTTGGTAAATAATTTTCTGTTAACTCACATAAGTGACATTGTACAGAATAGTGTCATTCACAGAAATTATTCATTTCCAGACAGAAAAAAACCCCAACCCTAAAAAACCCCAAAATACAACAACAACAAAAATCACAAACCAAAAAACACATTCTAAGAAGCTACAAACACTACAGAAAAATTTAAACCTTTTTATTTCATTTAAAAAGGAATACACAGAAACTGAACCTACTGGAGTGCTTTTAGCAATACACCCCATTGATCATGATGTCTAAATAACTATTAAAACCCAAGACTTCCCAGATGGTTTTTCATCAATGATTCTACAAAGGTTTTTGTCTCTGAGTCATGAAGATACCTGTGAATTCTCAGCTGGTCCATCTGTAGACATGGAGAGAGAAATACATGAAGCATTATGTATAGATTTCTTATGTTTTCTTCACAAAAATCCAGAGAATATAGTACTGCTAATGCTCATAAATAAAATAAAATCCCTCCCCCCCATTTTGTAAATTTATATCCTTTTTGTTGCACTGTAAAAGTCTTATATCACTTATGCTTGTCAGAAAAATTCACTGCTGAAAACTTAAGAGCTAGAAACTAATGCACAATAGCTTGTCCCACAACCCTCACGTGCTCTTTAACAATAAAATCTTCCACAGACAGTAGATAATATACTGCATTATCTGGCTTTTATACTTGTGGCAAATATATTTGATTACAGCTCTAACACTGCAACAAGATAAATCATAATGAATCTATCAATATGTTACCCCTCACGCACAAATCAAAACTCCTTTCTATGTCACTTTTCTCATCTTCAAATATAAATAAACACAACTCAGATTATTACCAGAATCACCATTAAATTAAGTAAAAGTCATGGCTGAAAAGGCATCTTGGCATCTTGTGATCAGAATTATAGAGAATCTTATATATTTTTTTTTCTAAATTCTATCTGTAGGTAAATCAATTACCTATGATTTCATCTCATACCTTTAAAAGAATTTTAATTTCCTTAAAATTTTTAGCACTCAGTTTGTATTTGTGGATTAAACAGATACTATCCTCTCTCTCCTGCCAGTGAAGCTGTGTCATTTTTATCATTAAATCACTAGGATAAATCAGCTCATGTCACCTCTCTGCCCTGGCTAGAAAACTTCAAGACAAGTTTCCGATACATCTAGGATGTCTATCTAAATCATCAGCAACTCCTACTAAGCATTTCCAAAAAGTCTGATTTCTAAGGTAAGAGCTTAATAGCATGGCATAGCTAAATCCTTCTATTTGGTCAAAGGACCAAAGAGTGGACTCTGATACAGTTCGTTTTGCTAACGCACATAAACCTGAGGTTTCTTTTTCTTCTACTTCTTGACACCAAACAGCTTCTACTGTATAGGAGCAAAATCTCTTTCAAATGCAATATAGTGAAATGCCCTTTGCAAAACTTCACTCCAAAAAATCCCTGAGGCTTGATTAAGTAACTTGGTGCTAGACACTATTTAAGATTGCAAGAGGGGCTCTGAGAGACACAAGTTAGCAGGTTCTCTGCCTTATAGTCCCTTTGACAGTGAGGACTTTGCTTCTCTGCAGCATCAGATGAAGAGTTAGGCAGAATGTGACTGCTAGGAACTAGTGTGATGGACCAAGGTCAGGATGTCATTGGTGACTTGGTGTCAACTTCAGTGGCTAGAGGTGTTCCCAGAAAATCTATGAAATTAAGACTGCAAACGGAAGTTGGAGTTGTTATTTTGTGGGGGCTGTACTTTTCCAGTTTTTTCTGGGTTCCTGAATTCAGGAAAGATATTGAGGTGCTGGAATATGTCCAGAGAAGGGCGATGAAGCTGGTGAAGGGTCTGAAGCACAATTTGGATGAGAAGCAGCTAAGGGAGCTGGAGTTGTTTTACTTAAAGAAAAGGAGTCAGTGACCTTATCACTCTCTACAAATAGGAGGATGTAGCCAGGTGGGGGTCAGTCTCTTCTCCAGGAAACCAGCTACAGGACAAGAGGACACAGTGTCAAGATGTACCAGAGGAAGTTTAGGTTGCATAATATGAGGAATTTCTTCACAGAAGGGTGACTAGGCACTGGAATGGACTTCCCAGGGAAGTGGTGGAGTCCCAGTCCCTGGAGGAGTTTAAGGAAAGACTGGATGTGGCACTCAGTACCATGGTCTAATTGAAATGGTGATGTTTGATCACAGGGGGAACTCGATGATCTCTGAGATTTTTTTCTAACCTAATTAATTCTGTGATTCTGTGAGAATTAGGAGTTAAGATCATATTCTCTAGTGCCGCTTTTCTTTCCCCGCTAGCTGATGTGAGAGTGAGGGGCGGCAGTTTTCCCCCTGGAGCTCCTTGAATCCCAGTTGTCAGTTGTTTCGGCGCAGTATAAAACACAGGCAGCGCACAGGGGTCCCAGGGAAACTTTATTTGATGGTGTTTCTTCCCCTCTTTCTTCCTGGGCCCCGACTAAGGGGCCGACAAAGACTTATATCTCAGGGGAAAGGCAGGGGCAGACCCAACTTCCAACAAATCAGGAGAGTTGGGAGTAAAAACCCAGGCGGGGAATAACAGGAGCGAACCAATAAACTTCCAAGGAAGAAAAACAGTTTTTAGGAAATGGGTAAAATTTGGAGAAATAGAAACTAGAAACTAGCTGACGACATTTCTGGGAAAAGGGTGGAGACAAAAGGAAAAACCAGCACCAGGAAAAGCACTAAATCACAAATCAAACCATAAACCCACTGATAAAACAAAAAGCACGATACAACACTCTAGAAAGTGGAAAGTATTGAAAAAGTGTCAGGATATTCAAACCATGGGAAGTAAATTCTGGAAATATGTTCTTTACCCAAATCCTCTCAAATATGTCATATTTTATATTTGAAGATTATGTAATGAACAGGTATGTACTACAGTTGGAAGGGAAGCTATCTGGAGATAGCACAGACTTGAACTTATTAAGGAGCTTAAGTTTTGTATGAGATGACTCCTTTCACTGGAGAGACAAAGTTACTTATCTCTTGGCCATTTACAAGCCACCTTTTAAATCAAGAATGAGTAATGCATATTTTCATTGCCTATCTACAAACATAAACCAGGATAATTTGCTACACAGAAAAGAATGCAGGAAGAAACTCCACCATCCCATAAGCTGAATTACTTCATTGCAATCTGTTTATCGCTTGTCTCAGGATTTAACTATTTGTGATCTACTACAGTTTGCTTACAGTTGCCAGAAGACAGAACTGTATAGCTAAGTTCTTCCATACAAAATGGCAAATTATAGGTGAAACAGACATAACATATGCTATTTACAGAAAAAAAAATATTATTCTGAATATTTAAAATACAAGAAAATTATTCAAAAAGTGCAGACAATATAACAGAAATAGGCACCTAACTACAGTTTCATGCATTCTTCCTTTGTCTTGAACATATTGCTGAAGATTTTACTAGAAATGTTCTCTTTTGGGTTAATTTACAATTTTTTTCCTGAAGACAGACTTTCAAGAAAACCTGTTATTTGTTATCACTTCCTTTTTTCTCTTACGGGTTGCAGGGTGTTCTTACTTTCAATAAAGAGTGGGATTAGTTTTACTTCACAAATTATGGGACAAGATGGGATGTAGCATATCCATTTTTCTTGAATTCTGAAAGAGCTTCAGTTCTTTGAAACACAACTCTCTGATTACAAAGGTAGAAAATTTGATTTGGCTTTTGTTACTCTATTTTGCTACTGCTGATAAGTTTCCCATTTAATTAGTCTAGCATAGGTTTTAGATCACCTTCACCTTTCTTCCTTTCAGTGAGGATTATCTATATTCTGTACATCACATTAAAAATCAAATGCAGACAAAAATGCAAGACTCTTGGGAAGTTTCCCTTCAAAAAGGGGTGGAATCCACCTTTGGTGGTTGATTAAAGCAAACATTTGCAGCTGTGCCTGTATTGCTGGTTGCAGCTGTGCTGCAGGTTATTCACTATGTTTGGTATTGAAAAATCCTTGGCACTACCTACGCTTGTCTTGTGGAATTTTTGTGGATGAGATACAACTGACAGACTTCCATGATGAGATAAAACCTCAACTAAATGTCTAGAGAAATTCTTGTATGTAGCACTATGGTGGTTTAAATTTGTTTGCTAAATAAAAATCCCTGAATTTGCTATCCAAAATAAACTATTGATAAAATCTCTCTGGAGTGATAACTAACCAGTAAATTATTAAATAATGTTTTTCATTTATTTCCAAAAGGAAAAGAACCAAACACAATGCATTTGAATTGCAAAATTTGATGTAGGAAACAAATCAGGAAATACTGGAGAGAAAATTTAAAGGAAACAGAATCTTCTGACCTGGTCCTAAAAACCAACAATATAATGAAGAAATAGAGTCAGACAAAATCTTACTAGTGTTTATTATTTCTTCCAACTTTTGATATTTACATCCTGACTAAGAATATCTTCAGGAAAAACCATAAAGCTCATTGATACATGAACTGTGATCTCAAAATACCTTTCAGGGTGGTTTGTTGTGAAAGAATAATGGTTCTAGACAGGCCAAACATATCCACTACTGCAGGCTGCCCAAAACAAGTTCAGAAGGAAAGTGAAGAAAATTCAGATTTTGATTTTACATAGTGTCATCTGATCACAGACTGCTTTCTTTCAGTTTGCTATTGGGGACCAGGGAGCTGTTGAAATTCTTTTGAAAATAGTAGAGACTACCTAGAAAAGGAAAAGCTGTGTAGTGAAAACAATATTTTTGTCCAAGAAGTCTGTGTACTCTGCAGATAGCTTCTGCTCAAGTCTGAGTCAGATTGTCAGTCCCAGTGATGAACAGGGGAGAAATATGGGAAGAATGAGAACAGAAAATAATATGAAACACCTGCACCTCCAGTCTCATCTCTTGTCTCTATGAATAGATGCTTTCAAGACATGGAGATGCCCAGCCAATATAAAGCAGTAACAAATGACCAGCTATATGCTATGACAGAAGATTGATTTTGATGTCACTTTTCTTACCAGTGGGGAATTAATGGTGTGTATTAATTTAGTGTTTAACAGGAATTAAAGCATAACAAGTAAGAAAGAGCTCAAAAAGAAGAAATGTTCACCAGTAACTTATGCAGCTGTCAGCCAGGAATCTAGGTCTGACTAAACAGACTAAAGAAAATATTTCTCCAAAATAACACAGCAGTTGCATACATGGAATGAAGTTAGAATATAGAGCTAAAAAGCACCAATCCACCAACCAACCAACCAACCAACCATCCAACCAACCAACAGAAATGGCTAAAATGAAGAGTGAAAATTTAGCTTCTTAAACAGTTTTATCAAAAATCAAGAGAACACAAAGTTGCAGATCTCAAGGATTCAAAACTGATAGATTTTCTTCTCTAAAAAACTGTCTTTGTTTTTGAAAGGCTTGCTCCTGGTTTATATCAGCATAACTGAATCTGAGTTCAGAAATTTTAACTGGACATTCTTTATGATCACTATTTTTGAAGCTTAGATTGTAATAAAAAAATCCGATCTTTCGTCCTTCTCTTTGATGTACATGCACACCAAATGATTATCCATAACTGTTAATCCTCCTGTGAAATATCTGAAATAATATTTGTGTGAAAAACAAAATAAATATAAAAATTTTGAGAAATTTCTGCATTCTCCATATTTGTCTTGAACAGTAAATGAAATACATAGCTTATCTAAACTCTGATAACTAATGCTGCAGTAGGAAATTATTCTGCATGCATATAAAGCATTGTGAAATTACATGACTTCCAAGCCATAGCCAGTAAGTTAATACTGATGACTAGCTGAATTATCTTTCCACCATACAGAAGTTGAATGGAATGGGCTCTTGGAAGGAAGGGGCAAGGAGAGAGGAGAAAGGTTAAAATCCAGATGCAAGCATTTAGCTTTACATTCATGACTCCAAACTGTAGAGTTCCCAATATGAATTTGCTCTCAGGACTATGTTAAGTAACTGATAATCACATGTATATATATATTTTTTTTTAATAATTGCATCTGGCTGGCATCAGAAATCATTTAAAATAAAACATATTGACTTTTATTTTATCATTTTCCTTAATTTACAAAATTTCACTAAGGTTCACAATCTAGACAGCAAAGGAAAACACCAATAGAAAATTCAGGTAATTTACATATATATTTTCAGTGATTCTTTTATAATCTATGAAGGTAGTTATCAGTGAACTGCTAAAGATAATTTCCCCATAATTTTCTTCCTCCTACATCATGCATTATAATTGCTTTCATCTTCCATTCCATGTGTGCTGGTGTCTTTCTGCTCCTCCTCCTTCCTGGATGGAGAACAGGAGAGAAAAGAATATATTAAATCAAGTGTAGAGGAGTTTTCCTTTTGGTGGTTAAGAATTTTTTATTAAAAAAAAGAAAGAAAAGGAAAAAAAATTAAATATGAACTAAAAGTACTTGGATTCATTTAGCCTCCTCAACTTGAGCTCGAACTTTAATTCCAAGCTAAAATCCAGTCTCATATGTACCCAGCATCTTTATGGTAGACATTAGGTGCTTGGGTGGTGGTTAGGAGGGAACAAAGCCACATTTGGTTTCTGTCCTGCTCCTCTCACATACCTCTTAATAAGAAAATATAAGAATATGTATAAATCAAATCCTGCTTTTTCCTATGATTACCCCAGTCCTTCCTCTTGCCCCTCCCTGATGTCCCCACACTGTTTTCGTGGTTTCTATTAAGCCCAGGTTTTGTGCATTGTATTTATTCACAGTTACAGACATCACATATTGATAATGTTCCCTGGTAGCCTTTATACCTGCAATGCAAGGATAGAACTTGCTTTACTGTAGAGGAAGGGACTTGTAGGACACTCAATATACCTTTTGCCCACATTCTTCACTGAGTTCTTGCCTCATTGATCTGGTTGCTTATATAATTTATTTGCCACAATCTCTACAGTCAAGATGTTGTATGGATCATGAATGTTTAATATATTTATCTAATAGTTAAGCACATGCCTGTATTTTTTTCCTGTTCCATTATTAACCTCTGGGCTCACAGCAAACCACTTTAGGAGGCATTTGCTTCTGTTGGTAGAAGCAGTCTTTGATGGAGAAAATTAAGTTACTTTTCTCGAGACCATCTTAAAGAAAGGGTTCCCAACATATCCAACGTATTCATCAATGGTCATCCAAGAAATACAGTCACAAGCAGAAGTTTTAGACAGTAGGTTGTGTATTTCACAATATTTCACTGTGGCTGGATGCACAGAGAGTTATGGAATTGACCACAGCTTCACACAAGCCAATGAAGCTACAGGCAAGCTACATAAAGAACAATAAAGTTTACTGTATTTTAGTTCATTTCATGTTCTCAAATGAATTTTTCTGAAAAGAAAAGACAAACAATACAATCCTCCCACCGCCATCAAAAATATTCACCTGGAGAGGAATGGATTAAAGGGGGTGTTGATATTAGTCCCATGTACTGTAGCTATCAGACACATTCAGGTGGACCTCCATTGTATTTTTCTGTAGAACCATAGCAGATAATACAACTGATGAGCAGCAAAGCTGGGGCACTAGAGCTAGCATTCAGTTCACTAGATTAGTAAATCAAATTAGTAAATCAAATCAAAAATTGCTAGCAAGAGTAGAAAATATCATAGGTGTCTATGAAGGGATTCACAAGGGGTTTTACCTTTGTGAAATGCTATCATCAAACTTAATTTGGTAAAAAATTGTGTCTATCAAATCAATATTAGCTATTATGCATGCTATGTATTTTGTGTTCTAAAAGCTTGTATAAAAAAAAACAAAATGAAAAAATTGGTGAAGCTGCTTATCTTACAGAAAAATGAGTAATGACCAAACCTTCAAGTCAATAATTACAAAGGGTGGGTAAAAGAGGTGGGAAGAGTTTCAACAAGCTGCAGATACAGAAAAGGTCACACCATTCAAAAAGATTCTGTTCCCTACAATCAGTGGCATTTTGCCCTTCTTTGATGAAGATGACCAGGTTCTGTTAAAGGAAAAATATGAAATTTTGCAGTACTAATGCAGATAATTTCATTTTTTAAACTGTTTGTACACCAGCTGTAATGAAACTTTTGGTACTATTTCACTGTTCTGCTTAGGAACTGGCCAGCAAAACAGCTATTTCCGGTCTCATTATGGGATTACACAGTGGTTTCTGATCAAGAAAATGGGGCCTAATGTAATTCTTACCAATTTATAGTGCTCACCACCCCAAGAGGAGATTAAATAAGGAGATAATGATATGGGAGTTCAAGTTTGCTAACATCGTTGTCACAGTCATGTGTGATATCACTGTCATGCTGTGATAAATGCTAGACTTGCTTGATTCTGGACTTGTTGATTAGACTAGCTTCTCTCTGTTTCTTGAAAAAAACCTTTCCAGGAAAGTAGGCAATTGAGGTGGTAATGGTGAAAAAAGAAAGAAAACCGTCTTGTACATCAATTCAGCTTATGTGTTAAATGATTTGTGCAGCTGAATAGATGCAAGAAAGTTTTGAGGAATGGAACAAAAATCCTTATGTAATCACATATGATCTGACCAGAGGAACTCATCCTGTCAACCCTGAAGATTTCCTGAGGTCTCTGTAGGACTTCGACTGTACATACAAGCCTGAAAATATTGTTTACCTATCTTTTGGTAGTATGGTAAAGAGGATCCTCAGTGTAAAATCTTGACAGATTCCCTCATCAAAAATTTTAATAAGCAAGATATGTAGTCTCCCTGTGTTTGCATTTCTTTACACTTTCACAATGATTTTAGGTACAAAGAAAGATAAAAAGCATCTTTATTTAACTTTGTCTAGATGGCCAGTTCTTTATGCTGTTCCAAATCTGCTAGTGTTCCCTAGTGTTTTCTGGACACTACTTCAAGGTGCTGGTAAGCACTCTTGTATACGTCCAAAAAATTTCTATTTGTTTTGATCACACTGCTAAGTTGTTAAGTTTGACCATTAACATAAAAAAACACGAGTCTGTCCCTGTTCTCATCCTCAAAGAGAAGTTGAGGCCTTAAAGTACACTGAAATAAAATTCTGCTACCTCTCAAGCCTATTTTCTAAATCATCTTGTCACACAGAAGACAAAAAGAACTGAAGATCTGGAAGACCTTGAAGAATTGAAGTCTCTGGAAGAAAAAACCACAATGACTAAAATGAAAGAAGCATCTCCCTGTAAACAAATGTAGATATATGCCATATAACTGTTGATACTACCCTAATGTGTGGCTGCAAACCCAAGACATATTCCACACAGGTTGTTTCAAGGGCCTTAGTCAGCCAACTATTCTGTCTTCTTGCCTTTTCTAGAATAAAATTACAGGATTCATTATGAAATAGTAGAATCTTACAGAATTGTCAAATTTTTGTCACTGACAAAACATAGCTTCATTCTTCACTTCATGGTGCGTGTGGCAGCAAACACGCTACCCTAAGCCACTTTATATAATCATTTAAAACACATGGAAAGGATGAAGAGCAGGCTAATCTCCATTCCTTGCAAAGACACGCTGAGTGAAAATCTTGGATATAAATTCAGTGACATTGATGCCTAAAGATTTTTGCTTTTTATATATCTGTATCTTTATAGATTTTAATATATAGCTGCATAGTTTCACTTTGTCACATTAACATAGTAGTTGCACTTTCTTACACAATTTTCTTACATATTATGTTACCTTCTTGGAATCCCATTTAATCTTGCTTTTAGTCTAGCAAAGACAATTTGATTTGCATCGTAGATTGTAGACATAATAAAATGTAGGCTTAAAAGATCGAGAGAGAAACTTCAGTGGGGCAGAACCCAGGGGGAAATTACTTAACCAACTGCTTTTCTAATTAGACAGTATTTTTTACATATACTAATTTTTCAAACTTATAAAAATTTTAGAAATCCAATGCCGGATGTGCCCATAACCATGGGGGCACCTGGAAGCCTCCATTAAAGATCTCGGTTTTATCTTACTATTTTAACACTCTTGCAAGGTTTTAAAAAAATTTTTTGTTTGTTTGTTTTTGTTTGCTTGGTTTGGTTTTGTTTTTTGTTTTGGTTTTGTTTTTTTTTTTTTTTTTGGCAACAACATCATTATCACAGAGGAGGAGGGCATAAATAAAGATCTTAATTTTCATTGGGAATTATATAATTATTGTGTCTAAATTAATGAAGGAAAAAGTCAGATTAATGGTAGAAGAAGCATATGTGAGTACAAAGATGACAGGAAATGACTACAAGTGTGCAGCAAAATACATATACACTAAATGTTCACGTACATAAACCCACAAAAAACTTCAACACCATTGGTACACATTACAGTCTGTACTCACTTCTTCTGATCCTGAAAAGATTCACATTTTATTTAACAAGTGTGGCATGCTAACACATCTCTAAAAGACAAGTCAGCACAATCCTGAATCACTTGTAGATTTTATTGCTCAGCCTGTTATAAATCCATAAGCTTGAGAACAATTTCTTTATTCTGTGGAAAGTTGTAATACTTATTCCTGATGGGGACATTATCCCTGCATAAAATTCTGGTATTTCACAAGTTTAGGCTACAAATACACAGAAAGGTCTTTCTAAGACACTTTAGACATTTTAAAGTGTTATTAGTATAATATATGCCTCTTTCAGTTTCTTGCAATAAATAAAGCACCTGGTTTCACAGGTGGAGGATAAAGACATGGTTTCCATTTTTTTTTAAACTTCTTTAAAGCACATTTATAAAATAGTTCACTTTTCTTTCCTGTAATATACATGGCACATTCA
Organism: Onychostruthus taczanowskii; assembly: GCF_017590055.1. Lineage (NCBI taxonomy): Eukaryota > Metazoa > Chordata > Aves > Passeriformes > Passeridae > Onychostruthus > Onychostruthus taczanowskii. Next base: position 22,243,262 of record NW_024496525.1, read on the forward strand.
GATACCTGTAGTGTGAGATTGCATTATAAGTGTGTTAATGCCCTAATGGGACAGCCTGCATAATTCTCTCAAGGTTTTGCCATTTATGAGCGCAGTGATCTCAAATTCATCCTTAGAAAGTTCTTGTTACAGCACGCTGTCTTTCCTATTCTTTGTTTATATAATAGAAAATTTTTCTGATGACACAGACAACTGCAAATTGCGTCACAGTACAAGCATGAATGCATTCATACTGTCAATTAAAGGGTAAAGCTTTGTTTCACTCCTTGACCATGTTCCTAGGCTGAGCAGATTGTATCATTTGCAAGGAAACTCACAGAGATGTCATGAGAGAAATGGGGATAAAGATATTCAGAAAGAACCAATAGTCAGAAAAATGGGCTTTTAAATACTGTCTAATGAAACTGACGCTTCCAAGTTTTTAAAATTATTTTTATCATTAAAAATAATTATGTTACGCAGTTTAAATGTTGAACAGAGAATTAAAATATACACAGAAACAACATTCTGTGTGGCAGGCTTTATTATTATGACTGGGAAGGAATTGTGTTTATGTTGTATAAGAAAATTTCCTAGATGCTTACTGTCATCTCTTTCTGTGTCATGTACAGAGAAAAATTATCAAGCTGTCTATTATAGGCAGTCTGTACTTTAGGGCTATATTCAAGAGCTGGTCTTCACAAAATTTATGATTTTTACTACTGCAGGTAATTTAGATTGGAAAAGTGCTTAGCATAAAGAGATGTGATCGAAAATCTTATTCTTGCGCTAAACAATTAACACCTCACCAAATTTTTTCACAATCATTTTCTAGTGTATGGTGCTGGAACCTTCCAGCCCAAACAATTCTATGGTTATTTGTGCACCTGAGAGTCAACGAATATGTGCCAAATCTGGGAAAAAGCAGTAGATTGAAATGGCTACTGGTGTGGGCCAGTATAGCACATTTTGATCTGTCAGAAAATAATAGCATATTCAAACACAACATTAAAGTTAGCATTGCCTGATGCTCTTGGGCCTTGAGTTTGCTTTAGGGAGGGACAAACAAGCTTCCATGTTCCGAGGCTTTTCCTGAAAACAAAAACAGTGCTAGGAAGACAGTCATAAATTTTCCCAAGTTTGGTCATTATTTTAATGGGTGATAAGATATCGAGGCATATATGCCACTGCATTTGAGCATGTCTCAGCTTTCCTGGGTGAAATGGAACAATGTTATATAAAGCAACTTGAAATCCACACAGAGACAGATTTTTTTTTTAAGAGGTCAGTATCATTATTAGTGAGATGTCTGGTGTGTAGAAGGAATTTCATCTCAAAGGGCATGAAATAGCTGGAAACGATTTTGTACCTGGACTAATGATACTGTCAGGGCTCAGACTGTACCCTAAGACTTGTTAGACCTTTGGCTCAGACAGACAACTGAACAACAGCAGGTAAGGGTCACACTGCTAGAACATCCATTATTAGCAGCTGTGTTTTAGGCAGTCTAAACAGTTTCCCTGGAGATATAGAATGAGTTGTCAGGAGGAAAAGGAATTATGACACACTCCACAACGAAAGTAGAATAATTAAAAATAAGTCTTAAGTCTTATAACCTGGAGCTGAATAATGTAAAATAAACCTTATAACCTGCAGATATTTGTCCAAAAATGAGACAAAATGTGTAATTGGAGGAAGAAGAAAAATAGTTCTATTTAGAGAAAACACTTCCAAAATATAAATGTTTATTAATCTATGTTGGCTTTCATTTCCAGATGCCCAGAGTAGAAATGTAGGTGTGATCATTCCAAAGAAAACATTTAGCATAAAAATCTTTTTGGTTCCAGTTAATGCTCTGTTTTAGAGCAGGCATGGAGGGGTGCAGGTTGTATTTTATGGATTTAGATGCTCAGGCCCAAGAGATTTCCTTTTGTTTCTATGTACAAATTTTTTTGCTTTAAAAATATTTTGCAAACATTCCCAGCTGAATGTACACATTAAAGGAGAAGAAGCTGGATTATACATCTCTTCTGATTAATAATTCAAGTGCTGCCTGCTCCAGACAACTGCACAGCCACAAAGAAGTGTCATTTCCCCTCCCGTTCAGGCTTCAGTGCCTCGCTTTGCATTGGAATCTCTTTGGTCCCAGAGCAACTACCAACAAGTATTTATACCTGGCACAGCCACAGAGCATGGCTGCATTTTATTTTCACTTTCCAAAATGACAATCACTTGCAGTTTAGAGCTAAATTTGTTTCGGCTTTGCTTTGCTTAACTTTAAGAACAAGAACTGTTAATAATGAATGTTGAGATAATGTAACAAGCTATGAAATATCAAAAGCTAATGACAAAGCAAAAAGTGACAAAAGTGATTATAATGAATGAGATTCATCTAAATATATGCAAATCATTAGTTATATCTACTTTGATATTTCATGTGTGCTACTATCCCCCAAACCAAAAAATACTTTTCAGATAAATTTATTTAAGTCCGATAGCATTCTTCTTTATTTAACATAATCAAGATAAAATGTTGCCTTCAGTATCACTTATTATGTGAAAAAACAATGCTGATTTTCCTAGTAAAGTAATGTTTTGTCTCATTTATTCTCTTGAATTTAATTCAAAATCTATGGTAAGAGATGAATGGAAAGAGTCTTTGTAGAACTAAACACACATATATAAATTGTGTGTATGTATGTATATGCACACCTTATACCTGTGGGTATGTACATATACATATGTATATATGTATATATCAATAAAATTTATATACCCGTATATGTATGTATATGTTTTCTAATGCTATATGAGAACTCTACTTTTGAGAATGTTAAGTTGTAAGGAAATTTTCAGAACTAGAATATAAATAAATAAATAAATGGCAAAAATAAAACTATTTTCTTAACTTTCATATTACGTCTTATAATAAGAAAAAAGAGGTTTATAAGAAAATTTATAAGGAAATACCACATCCAGAAATAACTTCCTTTTTTTTTACCTTTATCCTCATTTTCTTCTTAGCACTAAGTCTTTGTGAGTAACTGTATTTTACCTATTGTAGTGTTGAGTGTTGTATAAAGGACAGTAAAACTTTAAACGGCTTAGTTTATAACAGGTTTCTACAATCTTCCCTCCATACCATTGCTACAGAAATAGACATGATAATCTTATGGGGCACTGTAAGACCTGTCAGCATACTATTATAAAAATGAAAGATTTAGGTTTGGATGGCATTTTTCACTAAGTGTATATAAAGCTAATAATGCCAGAACAAGATACAGAGAAAAAGAAATCTGATATTTTTTTATACTTGTAACACACATATACTCTTGTAACTCCTCTTCTTTCATGAATTTAATAAAATATCTGTTTTATCACTCTAACATTCCAATTTCTCTTACCGGGAGGAAAAAAAGGAGATGCTTGCAGAATCTTTCAGTGATTGCAGCTGTGATCTTCAAATCAAGGATTCTGCTCAGTCTGTAAGAGTTTTTCTTACTTGCCTACCCTAGAAAAGTCAGGTTTCACATGTAAAAAATAGGTATTCCCCTGTTCCACCTACTTAAATAAGAATCATGAACTACTCTACTCTCTTCTTCTGGTAGTTCCTTTCAGTTTCTAATGAACGTTAACATTAAAAAAGTACAATGTTAAATCTATAATCGACATTAAAACCAAGCATTTATCTCCTGCTATTCTGTTAAGTTTTTTAAGTTTTATCTTTACACCCACCTTTTCTTCCCCCATGTGTATTTGCTTTGGTTTCTAGCAACCCAATAATGAAATGAGCTGTACTGAATTTCTCCCTCCCACCCTGCTTTCATTAGCCTTCCAGCCACTCAATTAGGTTGTCATATCATGTAGGCACATAGACAGCATGTGTTACTCAATTACCTCTTTTAAAAGAAAAAAACCCAAAAAACTAATATAAACGAAATCATACCAAGTACACCCCCACCCCCCCCAACAATAAAGAATTGACTTGCTTTTAAAAACAGAAATCTGTGAAATTGTCTGGGTTTCTTCACACAAATTGCTAACACCAACTTTCAATTTTAAAGTATTAAAATTGTGTGTAGATTTTAGATTATGGAGAAGAAAAAAGGAACAAGAATAAAAATTTTGGGGTAAGCATAGAAGTCTTTTTTCTTTATCCAAACATATGAAAAGTTTACTACATTGTCTGCTGTATTACAGACAAATAAGTTTCCTAGAATGTCAGCGATATAATACACAGAATATACACATAAAAAAGAAGGGGGTGATAAAAAGGGAATTAAAACACTGAAACGCACATATAATTCAGGTTTGCTGTCCCAGAAGTTATGGTTCCTTATGTTGATATCTTCATATGTATGACTGTGCCATACTTCTTATCCTGCCATATTCTATGTGGATATCACCCCCCCTAAACAAGTATTACCAAAATGCATTCTAATATGAGAAAAAATTCAACGGTATTTATTTCACATATGTTAAAATAAAATCCTGCCCTGGCTTCTAGTTTAATTACAAACAGGAAGCAATGAGGATGAATGGCTATGAAAAGCAAAATGTTGAGTTTAGTACATTTATTTAACTATATGAATAAAAGCACAATTGCACACATGTAATGAGGGTCCTGGTATAAAATGCATACTACTGTAAAACTCAGATTTTGGTTTCCTATTTTATTGTTCTCTATAGAGATTCTAAATAATGTAATGTTTAGTTATTTGAGTAGAGATGTTAGTGTCTGTAAGGAGCATTGGGACCCTGACAGCATTTCATGGCTGTTTTATTGAATGTATATGTAAATTACTGAGTTGTACATGGCACTTTTCTCCGGCTGGATGTCCTGAAACACTGGTAAGACACAGTTACTTTGAAATGTCCAGATAATTGGGAGGAGCAGTTAGAATTTCCTGCTTTTGAACACATGATTTTTTTCAGCAAAGCAATTTCATTTCCTTGGACATTCCCCACTTTTTCTGGGAAAACAAAAAAAAAAGAAAAAAAGCAGCTTTGCAGCAGATGTGGTTTACCAGAATATGCAGTACAGGACATACTTTTTCTACATGGATGCTTTTGGCACACACTCTGACACAGATGGTGTTTGCTCAGCAGCACAGCCAGAGCTCTGGCTCTGGATCTGCATCACCATCACTCTACCTGGATCTACATGGAGGTTTCAGAAGCAACCAAGTGGTTAAAATAAGTGTAGAAATACCTCTCTTCTGTCAAGTTTCTTCCAAGTTTATAGCTTGTCCTAATTTTAAATAAGCAAACTAGAAGGATAAGGCTGGACCAAATACCTGTTTTTAATCAAAGGGAATTTGGACAGAGGAAGAAGAAACAGACTGAAAAGATTCAACAGACCTCAGAAACAATTATAAAAATCCATTCCAATTTCACTGAAAACATTTTTCATTTTTTTCAAAGCTGAATTTATGAAATAGAAGCAAATATAGAAGGAGAAGTTATATTATGCTTGTACAGTAAGAATGTACATAGACATTCAAAATCTGATGCAAATTTGCTGTGTGGCATTTCTAGCTATTCACAATAAGCTCATTGGGTGTTCTGGTTTGATTTGGGTTGGGCTTGCCCTCACAAAAGCACCCATTGACTTTAGAGTATTAGTGCATTTTCAGATTGTAAGTATTCTTTTAGGAGCTCAAAATCTTTTCTTTTTGTATAGACTAGAACAACTCTACTGTGAATGCTTTATTTGCAAAGAGGTGTATCTTTTTTTAGAATATTTTTTTTGATCATGACAAGACCTTTATAGTGAATTTGTGATGCCAGACAACTTTTCTCCTTAGAGACAAGATTTAGGTATTATGGTGAGCCTAATCTCTTCTTTATAAAGAAAGTATTAAATTACATTCTGGAACCTCAGAGAAATCATAGGTAGAATTGATGTACTCTGAGTGTCAGATCCATAGTTACCAGTGTGCTGGTGAAGTAAGAATACTTCTATGTCACATAATCATAAATATATACATATATGCATATATATACACATACATATATATACACACATACATACATATTTTTTATTACGCATACATATACCATTTGCTAAATTCTGCTGCCTTGCCCATTTTGCCTCTTCAAAAATTCATTCCTTATTTTTCTTTTATTTCTGAATGAGAATAAAAACAATGAAGAATTTTGTGTCCTCTATATATCACAATTTGTACCACATCTTTGGGATACAGACCCCAAAGATTTTTTGTAACAAACCCTACTTAAATCATAAATTCAAGTTAGGAATTTTCAACAGTGCAGGAATTTCAGTTAAGAAACAGACTTAAAGGTCATTCTCATGATGTTGCTTCAAACCTGTTTCATATCCAGTTTCCAAATATAATTTTTAAGTAATCTTTCAATTTAAATTTAATATAATTATCAGGATAGAAATTAACTGAGTTAAAAAGATTCGAAATTCTAAAAAAAAAAATATCCCTAGAAAGAATAGGAGGACCCTTTTTCCCTAAATAAACCTTACCTATACAGACTTCATAGCAGTCAGCAGCAAAATATCATCTGAAGAGTTTTTTTTTTAATTTTATCCTCTTTATTTTTTACCAATGCCACCATCAGAGCAGGACTTAAACAATTTCAACAGTTGATTCTGACAGGACCAATACCCGCCCATCCCTTGATTGACAGAGTTTAGCAGATATGTCAGAATTTATTTTAGCTAGGCGGAAAAGAGAAAAATAGAATTTGTAAACAATTTCTTCTGTGGTAACCAAATGTTCTGTCTGCAAGGGACTTGGATGACAAAAACCTCTACAATGAAGGCCAAATATTTCTGCTAGAACACACAGGAAGGAACGCAGATTTGAGTGCATTTGTGGTTGTGTCTTTTCAGTGTCTAAGGGCTCAGTCAAAGCAAACTTGTTAGCTTCAGAGAAAATAATTGAAAACTAATTTTTAACACAGCTGTTTAGTGTGTGGGAAAGACATGCAGATGAGGATGAATGCAGAAGGGAGGGAAGTGGTGCTTTGATGGAAGTGGAGGACTGTGGCTTTGACTTTGGGAGACAGAGAAGGGTATATACAAATGGGAACACAAGCCATGACAAAGAAAATAGTTGCTTTTATTCAGTGGCTTTCATTAAATCAAACACTAAGTGGCAATTACTGAGATTCAATAGGTACATTCAGACTTTGACAACCTTCCTCCTCCTCCAAACATGGCTTTTATTTTTCGTTTTTCTTGAAACACCTGATGGCTTTGTGATGTGAAACAACTATTACTCCAAACTACATAACACAGTGTGGGACAATCAAGTGATCCGTGAAAGGCTCCTTTATTTCTAGGTAATTTGAGACATTTTTATTTATGGCTTGTCTGTGATTGTGTGGGAATATATATGTGACTGTGTGTGGAATTATGTTCAAAGGTTAACCTCTTACATTTTCAGCTCTGTCATGCAATATATGTGCTTTTTTCTTTTTTTAACATTAAATCAGTTTTCAGTTTTGCTTTATTTTTCATCCCAATCATCTACATATGAAATACTAGGCTTTAAATATTTGATGTATTAAACAAAACTTAATGGAAACAAAAGAGGAAAGATAATTTTATATTTTGTGATAGATACAACAAGAACATTAGTGAGAGAAAATATAAATTACTAAACCTAGCCAAGCTACTCATTTTAACATGCATGCTTATGTGTGACTTAATACAATGTTTTGTGGCTAAAAAAGGATAGTATTTAAGGAACACAGAAACAAAGAAACAGGTGGAATCCAATTATCTATTGAAGGTTATCATGCCATGAATCCTATTTGAATAAGTTACATCTCACATACAATTTTTATTTTAAACACTCTTCTAATTGAATGCTCATTCCAAGATATCACAAAGAAATATATTTTATAAGTTTACTTCATTTTTATTTTAAGCTAAGTTCTGTGTACTGTTAGGGAAGGTTGGGTATGAACTCAGCAGTAAGCTGTGTTTGACACACCATGTGTTAGATAATGCAATGCCATGTGTCCAAAGTGGTATCAGCTCTTGATGAAGAGAACTATTCATCTGTATGTGAAAACTTCAGGTGACATTCAAGGAATGTTGAAATACACATCTTTTGCAAACACACTTTAAATGTGAGTGTTAATGGGCCAGACTTACAGTATATCTGTCCCTAAAGAATATTGATTTCCTGATGCTGAGAAATCTTTGCAAGTTTTGCTAACCACTTCTAATATATTATTTCTACTTTCTGCAAAATCATGGGTTTTACCTATGAAGCATCCATCAAAATAAATATCTAACCTTTCTCATTTTTTGATATCTATTAAGATAAAACTACACAGCCTTCAGATACATCTTTCTCAAAACATAAACATCTTTCTCTTGTTTTTCTCAATCTACAGGATTTAAAAAGCAGGTAAAAACTAATTTTAAAAGGTTTACTTCTAAAATTCCAGCATATGTTAAAAGGCAGAATATGTTTCATGTCATTTTTTAAAAATATTATAATCAGAGATCTTTATTTTTCCTCAAACTCACACATGGCAGCATTTTTTAAATGGATTTGACTTAATAATTATGTCTTAAAATTAGCTTCAACTTTAGGACTTTTGATTCTTACAGGGCTATAATGGGTGAAGGAAAATAATAGGAAAGTACTTTGCTAAGAGGACCACATCTGTATCCACATTCAAATGCACATTAGTACCCACATTCATGTATTTTCATATAGCTTGAACTTAAGCTAGGGTTCATAAAGATCATAAACACTATTTTCTTATGAAAAAAACCCTGTATTTAGAAAGTTATCAAATGGAGAATATATGCAAAGTGCAATATCTTGTGCTATTTTTTTTCAACTTTAAAACTGACAAGGTTTCAACAAACATATTTTAGTCTTACATATCTTCTCAAATAAACTATCACTTGATTTTTTAAATAAAATCTCTCACTTGAAGAGCATTCTATTTATGTGAAACTTCAGCCTGACGACCGAACATTATTGACATTTCTATTCTATATTTCAGGTTTTTGTTTTTGATATTTTGAGGAAACAGCCAAAGTCCAACTATTTCTTGCCATGCAGCCTGAGATGTAACACACTGCCAGTTCTCTCACTGTTTCCCTTCAAGACTGGCAGGTATGGCAACGCTCCACTCTGAATTTTCAGTGGCTCACTGGATAGAGTCACTTTGATGCTTAACATGTATGTGTAGCAGGCAGTGCTGGAAAGGGAGGGGCTACTGAAGAGGTGGAAAGCATAGTTTAAAAAGTTGTTTAGAATGCTAAGCACATGTTAGTTTACATCTGTTACCATTTATTATTTCATCACTGCAACCCATATTTTCATTCTTGAAGCTGTTTTGCTTTAATAAATTAATCTTAAATTAGCAATATATTTGAATTGGGGAAAAAAAGGTGTTGAATCTAAGCAAGATACTTGTGGTTTTTTTCTTGTTTTGTTTTGTTTTGTTTGTTTGCTTCTTTTTTGGTTTAGTTTGGTTTGGTTTGGGTTTTTTTGCTTTCATGCAACAGGTTGGCAGATGTGTAGGCAGGGAAATAGACCATGTTTCCCTTATATAAAACTTGTTTTCCTCTAACAAAAATAACTCCTTATACTGATTGTGAAATTAATATTTTGTTTGATTGCTACCGTGGCTGCTTATAAAATGAGATTTGGTGATGTCTACCCTTAACAACTACCCTAAATCCCTGGAAATTCAACATTATGAAATAGACAAAACTACTGCAACTATTAGGATACTTTTGCTGCAAAATTACTGACTGCCAGTGCTATTACTATGAGTACTGCAATCACTTTTACCCCTTATTCCTGCTACTGGCTACTATTGTCATGATTGTTTCCATACTAAGTCTGTTGCTGCTGCTACAGCTACTACTATTAATATTAAAAATTGGTCACCGGTTTCAAATTGCTTCCATTTTAGAGTCAGTGGCATTTCCAATAAGGGATCCTTTTTCTATTGTGAGTTTGCTATCAGATAAAACACTTTCTAATGCTATTTATTCCTTGACTAGAGAGAGCAAGTCTAGATGACTAGTTTAGACTAGATTCCTTTATATAAGTCAAGCTAATGGAATGAATCCTATGTTAATAAAGATATCTCCATTGAATGGAGAAAATACGAAGTTATGAATTTACTGATCCCTTCTTTGCAGTAGGATGCTCTAGTCATAGAAGGTTCTGATTTATCTTTTTTTACTTTCAAATTGTAACTCTCCTAAGCTCATGAAAAGAACAAAGTGGAACTTAGAAAAGGCAGAAGAATCTCTTAAACTTTATTTACAAAGACACTTGTATCTTATCACATTCTTCTGTTGTCTGAGTGCTGAGTCAGAGTCTTAGTAATACTCAAAGCCCAAATTTACTATTGGCCGAAATCACTGCCAAGAGAAAATGCCATATAAATTCACATCTCAGAATTCTTAATATTAGGTAAAATCACTTTCTCCTTCCTCTTGGCTTAGAAAATAATTTGCTCTTGGCTTAGAATGTCCTTTGTGCCAGTTTTATGCTGCTAATAAGTTATATTAGCTATGTGCATCCTCATTCTTACCAGCTACTCTATATCTTGTCTTTCCTTCATCCCTCAACAAATTCTTTTTTCTGGAGACAAGTAAGCAGAAATGAATTGTTTTCTTCTTCCTGAATATCCATTGTACTATACTAACAACTTCCTGTTCTGCCGGACTTCTCCCAGCTAGAAGTTATGATTTGGTTATGATTCTAGAGGGATTAAATGTTAAATAGGGAGAACGAGCATCTAGCTATTGAATACACCTCTAAGAATTAATAATTATGTCAAAATAAAACAAACCTAAGAAAAATAATTTTTAAAAAACCCTCCATAATTTTCTTTTTGGTTTATGCTACCTGATCTGGACCAGACAATGCTTTAAATTCTCTTTTATGATATGAAATAAAACTTCTTCTTGATTAATTACTTTTTTTTCCTTAAATGGAGATCAAAATAGTCATGTGCTTCTAGGAAAATATTTAAAACTTATGAAAAGCACAATAGAAGAAGTTCTCATTTTTACCTGCTGCACGTGGTAAAAACATAAAACAAAAGAAAAAAAACAGGGGAAGTGTTTTGGAGATTTGATAAATATAAAATAATTTTGCACAATCATTTTTGGCTTATGAAAGTATGTAGTAAATAGTTCAATAGGAATTTAGTTATAGAGCATAACTAAAATTTTCTGTGGAGAAGAGCAGATAGTTGCTATCTTTCTTATATCTAGCAGTATGCTGAAAACAATGTAGAATGCTGTGGTTGCTTAATACAGTTTTATAATTTAAATCCAAACTTGTGTGTGCCTCGCTAGGTTGTAGGAGGTTCATTCAAAACATGTGCATAACCCTACTCTAGCACAGAGAATAAAAGTGAAATTCTCAAATCAACAACAATATATCAAGATGTCTGGCACAAGGACAATCGCACTGGTTTCTATGAATAAGAAATAAATAATTTTATTTCTAAATGAGCTTTTTCCCTTCACTGTTTAGAAATGAGAGAGAAAATCAAGAAAATCAAACCATTAATTCTCTATATCAAATCAATTAACAAAGCAGTTAACTTTGACCTTCAGAAGCACATTGTTATTGGTTTCATCACTCTGTTGGGAACACTCTATCTTTTTCATTGTATTTGTGAAGTTAGTTCTTTGTAAAATAAAGTACAACAGGCACCTAACTCAGACCAGAATTTCTATTGTAATGAGCACACGTCAAAAATAGACCATAATAATCAACAGATGAGCTTGAAAAAATAACATTGACTTGCTAAGAACCTAGAAAATTAAAATTCTTATAACTCTTGCAAGAAAGCAGACAACATGCCAGCTTTTATCTGTGTTAGGGAGGAAAAATATTAATACTTATCAAATAAATACATCAGAAAATAAAATATTTTCAAAGTTGAAACTAGTTATTAGAGAAAAAGTGCTTTGAGCAAAAATAAAACTATTGTTGTTTTAACCTAAGGCAGCAGACAAAGTATGAAAAATATATATATTTACTATTGAAACATTAAGATTTTTGATTCCGTGATTTGTTTTAAATGAGATATGTTTTGAATTGCACAGCAGCAGATATTTCTCCTGAGCAATCCATCAGGGCCTCTTGACATCAGCATTTGGGAGATAAACTTCAGAGGGATTGTAAAACTGAACCAGTTAGAAAATGGTATTCCATCACACATGTACTGCAGAGATTGGTTAGCCTTTACTTGTTTACTGTGTTCCCTTTGTGCAATATGAATACATTTTGCAGGTATGGGTTATTTTTATTTTAAATCATGTTAATCTGAACCAAATTATTTTGTCACCTGTCCATGCTGATATATTCAAACCCAAGATTTTTAACAATATATTTCAAACTATTGTATTTCAAACCATTTTCTAACTGGTCATAAGAGAGAAAATTTAAGAGCTGAAATATCTACAACAATCACTCATCCTCAGAGCATCTGCTAAAGCAAGTACTGGTGAGAACCTTTTTGATTAGCTCTAGTAAGGTAAACATGAAGAATACAATGAAAATATTCCCAGAGCAAATTTGAAGTATTTCATATTTGATTCAAGCTGGTAAAGGGGCACAAAGGATGGAAGATGTTTTTCATCATACATTTATAAAGGGATCAAACATTGTTCCACTGAGCCTGAGGAGGTGAAATTTCAAGACAAAAAAATCCATAAACATAGGTTAAAAAAAACCCCAAACATTTCTCCTCTCCCTATCTGTGTTCAGAATACAAAGAGCATGTCTGCAACCATAATTCCCATTTTTCTAGACCTGTATGGCCATTTGTGTTTCCTTCTACTGTGGTTAAAATGAAATATTAGCTTGGATTATGGCTAGGAATGTCTAGTGAAATATTCTGGCAGCTATATGCTTTCCAGAAAGGTGCAAAAATTACTCCTATGGAAGTTATGGAACAAGAAAACAAGACACCATGATCTATATGAACTGTCAACAAATTTCATAAAATCCACATATTTGATCTCTTTGGAATCAGGTGTTGATCCTTGGTGAATAAGTACTCAGTATCCTCTTCAAACATATTTTTGACACATACAGTAACACAGAAATGAGATTTCTACCTTCTAAATCCATGCAAACCACATTTTTCTTATTTAAGTGACATCAATTAATGCTACCTTTCAAACTAGATCTATAGAGATACTTAAAATAAGAGTGAAGTAAGAGCTTTCCTCAAATTTCATGGGGCCCTATGATGCCAGATTCAATTTCCTCTGGTAGATATATTGCAATAATTCACTTTCTTTAGTATTCCCTTAATTCCTCCTCAATGTTTTCATTGTGATGACAGTTAGGAACTGTATCACCATGGAGCATCCCAACAGATCCCTAGCCTCTGTGAGTGGGGAATGAGTGGCTCAGGGCATGCCACAAAATGCACTTGAATAAAGTTGCTTGTTCTCTGGATTATATTGTCTCTATTTCTGGCATTCCCGGCTTTGGACAACTTCCTTAGTAGCACTTACTGTCAAACCAGCTTTCTCATCATCTTGCAGAACTGAGGGTTTTCCCATGTATGTGCTAAGTATTTCTAATAGTAAAGCAGCTCAGGAGATCTTGAAGCTAATAAACACACATGAATTCATTATTCCTCTATTTAAATTTTGAAAAGTTTTAATACCCACACAACACAAACAGCAAGTAAGATAAACAACTTCCAAGGACAAATGAGAAATACTGTAAGGTATTTGAGGTATTTGATTTTTAGAATTTGTAACCCTTCTGTTACAAATTCAGGAACAACCACAAACTGGCCTAGAGTTTTATTATTGAATCTCCTGCCCAGAACATAGATTTATCAGGAGAATTACTGAGGCTATTGTAATCTTTGAATGAAAGCCAGGCCAAGACTGGAATGAATTTGGGTATGATTTGTGGTTCCCTATCAAAATCTGATCAAACTCAAATGTTCTGTCTAGAGTTTTCTTTTTAACTTTTGAATTTGACTGATCTTGAAACTTAGAAGTAGGGGCTAGACAGAGAGATGAACATACCCTCATGAAACATTTTGAAGACAATTACCACAATCATACAGACTTCTGCTTTCACCTTGAATCAAAAAATTGTGTAATCTTTTAAAAAAACTACTCAAATTTCTCACTAACAACTGGGTACCTTTGATAATTTATTTTAGTTTATCATAATATTTATTTGTGATTTTTTTCCCCTTCTCTCATTCCAACTTTGCTTTGCTTAGTTGTGCCAAAAAAGTATTTAACCCTACTGGTTAAGGTACACTTAATTTACTGCCCTGAAGTGATAAATTTGGATTGTATTAGAACTCTATAAGAATCAAACACACATGCCATGTCCACAGAGGGAAAACAGTACAAAGGCTTCTTGTGAACTAAATCTCACATGAGCTTTTAGTCAGGGGCCTGGGCTCAATACTGTGAATTAGTCACTTTTTTTCTTATGTTTCTATGTTTTACCAAGAGAAAATAACCCCTGCACCATAATTTGAGGCACTTTTGTTCTTCTCATATATTGAATTCAAAACTCCCAGCCCTCTATATCTTCCCATGCTCACACAGAATCCCTGATCTCACCCTTTTTGGATAGGATATTTGGAGCCAATGCAGCAGCTGCTTAATCCAAGTTTTAAATGAAGCTCACTGCAAACATTTGCAGCAGTGAACTAGTCAAGTTTGATCAATGGGAGTGTTTTCCTCTACAAGTTTAAGTATTCTAGACAAGTGCTATGAATACTTCTGGCTCTGGATATGGTTTCACTTAGGAATTTGGAAGGGGTGGGGTAGGCTCACATGGGTAAAGTGGGGCATGATGAAAGTTTTCCATGGAGAAAAAAATTAAGAGTTCAGTAACAGAAAGATAGGGAGCTGAAAAATTTATGTCAGAATTATTTCTTAAGGAGACATCTTTGGGGAATGCACTTAATTTATTATTTCAGAAAATTCTACATCTTCTGAAAGGAATACAAACATACCCAAGGACAGTTCTGAGGTATTATGCACAAGAAACTTCCTACTTCCCTCCAAGGCATTCAGTCATCTTGTTTACTTTGCAATGTCTGGGACACAGTAACAAACACTTTTCTTGATTAGGTCTCGGTGAAGGTTTTAGAGGCCATAATTGGTTCACAGCTGTCAAGGCTTTTCTTACCATTGCAGGGAGCAGCTGATTATTTTCTTCAGTCTGAATAGTGCATCACTTTACACGTGCATATAAGTTTTTTCTGGGTTTTTTGGGCTTGTTTTTTTTTTTTTTTCCAATTTATTTCTCTCTTTAACTAGCCACAGAGTCATGTATAACATAAAATTCTTTACCAGTTAATTCAAACTTGAAACTTCAAGAAAAAACAAAAACAACTATCAAAAAATATTATTCTGTAGTTACTAGTTCTAATTAATAATTACAAAATAACCTGCAGGAAATGTCATTATTTCAAAGTCAATTTCAGGAAGAATTAAAATCACAATATGACCAGGAAAAAAGTCCACCCTCACACAACTAAAAAAACCCAATCAATTAATCAACCAAATAAAAAAAACCCAAACAACAAAAACCCAAGCAACACCCTCCATTCCCTCTGAATGGAGGGAATTCAGGAAGGGAATTTACTTCTTACAGGAAGAACTAAATATCTGATTTTTTGGTACCTGGGGTTTATATGCAACTGAGTAGACGTTATTTTTAAGCTCCTGTTCACACCCTTTAGTGACTGAATCAGGCTAGCAACATTTTCTCTGGTCATCTTAGACTACCATGTATTTACCCTTTCTTTTGCCTTCCCCATTAGTGTGTCATTGCCAGTAGAGATTTGCACAACCTCTTATGTAGTTGATGGAAATAATCAGAAACTTTTCTTTTAGGGGTTCAGATGCCTACAAAAGAACCCCAGGTGAACAGAACAATCTACTTTATGTATCATATGTATTTATAAATTTCATCCTAGAAATGTGTTTCCGTTGACATAATCCCTCTCCCAATGCTAGATATCACTTATTGTCTATGTGGAGACCATTGAACTAGAAGACAAACTCACAGGTTTCCCCAGAGATGTCAGGTTCTGTGGGGCTCTCCTGAAGTGACTAACAAGAAAAGTTTAAGAGGTGGGGAGGTGAAGTATGCAGCAGGTAGTAAGAGTCCTACACATTTCATTGGTGCTGAGTAATGGTAAACCCTTTGATTCAGCCTAGATTTGATTTAGCTTGAAGTTATAGATCAGCAATTGTCTTAACTGAGAAGGATCAGACATGATTTTCTTTTAAAGTGTCCTCTAAATATCCAAAATATGAACAGATTATTTCTAATTCACATTAGACTTTAAAAATAATTCTGTAAATCAGTTTATTCATGCTATGTTGCTTTTCTTCTCTTCCTCAAGTCCAATAATGTGATTTAATGGGGACTTACTCCCACAATATGACTAGTATTGAAGGTCTACCAATATAAATATGAAAGACACACTGTGATGTCTGAGGTGACAATAGTATCTTGTTTCTGTTTTTTCTGTGTGCAGTAGATGTTTCTGGCTAGCCATGAGAAAGGCTTAAAGAGCATTTAAACAACATCTAAAGTTATTAAGATGTGACACATGCAGATTGGACATTCTTGTTTCTTTGTTTCTAAATTCAAGCATGACTTTAAGAAAAGTCATGCAAAGGCTTTAGAAAAATTGGGACATGCAGCTTTTACTCAGCTTTTTTATATGCCTGATACTTTATTATGGGGTCAGTAGCTATATATTCACAAAAATGTTTATCTATTTCACTTGAGTATTAAAAATTCATATACTGAATGGTTATATGTAAAATATTTTAGTAATAAGATGTCATGGAAAATTGACTTGTAAATTTTAAATTGAAACACTGTATTTGTTGGTGCATTACTTTTTCCTCATTCTTAAGGAATATCCACGGTGTTAAATAGTCTTGCATTGGGTTTATTTTAGAGCTGGCCTAGATTCATTACTTTTAAAAGTAAAGGAATGCATCTTAGCCTAAATGCACATATAACTTACATGGATTGCGAAATTTTTAAAAATGACATACTGCACATTTGGAACACAATGTGTCTTTTTACATAATGCAGAACAGAAATTTAAGACTCGGTAAAAAGTATCTATACTGTAAGAAGTATCTGCTTCCTGTATATTATCCCTATAGGCTCAGATAATAATGGAAAAAATATTATTTTAAAAACATCTTTCTTCATGACTATGGTGGCTTCTTTTGTATTCAAGGGCAAATATATCTTTTATTAAAATTCACAACACTGAATGCTTTCCTATTTGTTTTCATTACGTGTATTGATTCTGCATACTCTTAGTGATCTTTCTCTTTTTCTTTTTCTTTTTTCTTCATAATGAGTCCTAACAGCATTACAGGTTTCTTTAATGTTTTCCATTGGAGTCACAAGAGGGACTACACTAATACACAAAGGACTATATCCAGATGGGTTGAATTTTTTGGGGACAACTGAGATTAGGTGTCTAAAGGTCTGTGTCTACACGTGAGGAAGGTGACAGACCTACCACTACAGTTAACAAAGAGAAAGCCAATATCATCAGTGCAGCCTAAAATACTTTCCCTGCTGATATATTGTAGGACAAGCTGAATGGCTGCCAAAGCTGTTTTGACTTTATTCATTAGGTCTTATTTAGCTAACCTGTGAGCAGAGATAGCTATGTGACTTAACCTGCAGCTAAATTATGTACTAGTGAGAAACAGATTTACTAACTTACTTAATTTCCAGACAAAATAATTACTTTTTCTATAGTGGAATAGATTTTGGGAGCATTTCAGTTAGGAAAGAAAAACTATGTCCTTTTAATCAATGGAAACAACTCATATGTTTGCTTTTTTAGGTAACATATGATATTTTCCAATTCATATAAGAATATTGATGGAGCACTGGAATAATTGCCTGGATTCACTGACCAAGCTTCTTTCAACGATTTAGTTAAGTGCTGTATTCATAACTCTGTTGAATAATTGAAAATCCCATGTAGTATTCATAGTAATGATTAATAATTATTATTTATATAAATGCTTTGGGTTTACAATACCCAGAAGTTAGCTTTGTGGTTTTTATCAATAAAAAGTCACAATAAACATTTAAGTAGTACTTTAAATCATCTATAAAACTATAAATTGTCATTTTCCTGAAGTCACAGTGAAAATGTTTCACCAAAGTAATGTAGCAGGTCAGTTTAGAGATCCATAGTGGCTTTTGCCTTAACAGTTTTATGGAATTTAAATTAATTCTAACAAGTGTTAAATGAGTCTTTGAGAAAAGAGTGAAGAGATATGAATAAAATGGGATTGCTTCTCAAGGTAAACAGACATCTCTGCAAAAGTTTTTCACCTACCTACAAATACCACGTTAATAGGATATATAAATAGGTTATGTTAGATGGCAGGAGACACAGAAAGAGTTCTGAACAATGGAAGAAATGTTAACTTAGTTACTCAAAGTTGAGAGAGTTGCTGGTAAGAAGTCAACAATATATGAAAGGAGTTGAAGAAGTTGTGGGAGTTCAATTAAGGATTTTTTTTAATCTATGTGTTAAGAAAAATAGGTCCTCTGAAGCTGCTGAGGATAACTGTCCATATGTATTTGCATACGTGTTTATTATTTTTTTTGAGAATATTGAATGTGAATGTCATAAAAGGTCTTGACCTGAAAACCCTTGAAGTCAAACTCTGTAGCTTTTGGGGTTTTTTAATGATCAGAGTATAATCAATGCCCTTACTCTGTACTACCTGTCAAAGGATCTCAGTTTCAACTCAAACAAGATTCAGAAGAAATTTTAAGTGCCACTTGTCATTGATGACACCACTTACTATCCTAATGCACCAATAAAGCAGCAGGACAGATATTATGATGATAAAGGAATTCTTAGACTTTTGTTTTTCCTAGGACTTATTTAGATAAACTCTTAAAGACAATAAATGGTATCAGCATTTTCTGATCCATTCTACAAATAATAGAGTAGGAAGATCACTGCTATCTGTTAAAAGACATTCCATAACAGGGAACCTGTATCCTGAAGTCTCCAAGAGGGAGAAACATGAAGTCTGTTGGAATTTGTATTTTAAATTCACCGTTCAAGAAGGCTTAGAAACTTTATTGTATAGAAACAAAAAATCCCTCTGCTCCAAGCTCATCTCATTGTCTGAATGCTTATCCCACGATCCCATGGTAGATGATTTAAGAGAGTTCTGTTATCTTTCATATCACTGAAGCACTACTAGAATTATCAATCCTGTGTGAAGTGTTGGTAGCAAAATTTGTCACATGGGGCCTCCAAAGTCTATCTGACAGAGAGATTAAATGGTCTCCATAGAGTCTGTTAGTCATGGAAAAGTTACTTTGGTGTTTGATTTTGTGAGAATCAAAGGGATGTGGTGTTGCTCAGTTGTCTTCTTCTGTTCTACGTGTGTCTAATTGCTTGTGTAGTTATTTGCTCTCCATACAACAGATATTACTTTGGACTGCTGAAAGAAAACAACAGGACATCTTCAGAGAAAGGACAGAATTAGGGAATGTGTATAACAAGTTCCTCTGAGTGGAATAACATTAATCAATGGGTAATGTAAGGCTTCTTGGAGTATCCCTTGTCTTTTATTAAAATCATTACTTTTCATGAGAGAAACTATTACTGTTATCCAAAATATACAGGTTTTCTTTAGGTAACACAATAAAGTGTTTAAAAGTTTATTATAAAAAAAGAATGCATGTTATAATAAAAGTGATTTATATCCAATAGCCTATTTAGAACATAGAAGAGTATAAAAATGTCAAGATGTGAGTCTGTCAAACATAAAAGGCAGCTTTTCTTCTGGTGAAATATGTGACTGTTATTGAAATAATTTTTTTTCTTCTCTTGTATAAACATAATCAGTCTCAACAGAAATGACTTACAGCTCAATTATGTTTTGCATGTAATCAGTTCCAAACTGTTTGTAGGTGCACAGAGATGTGGAAATCAGCAACAGATCACAAAAGAAAGCAGAGGCTACCTTTATTTAAAAGACACCTGAATAAAAGATGGGAATAATACAATTTTGGGAACAATGCTGGTGCCAGGCAGACAAGATAAAAATAGAAACTGATTAGAGCTGTCCATAAAACAAAAGCCTTCAAAGATGTCAATGAACCATCAAGTCTACAGCTGTCTTTTTTTTTTTTTTTTTTTCTTTTTTTGGAAACTAGTGTTTAGCAGCACTAGCAGAAAGAGTGGTAGACAAGAAACACAAAGGAAAAAGATAAAAAAATATGGACATAAGACATTTCCATTGTTCTGTCTTTGTGTCTGGAATTTTATTGTACTAGAAGAAAAACCTTTGTTTAGTCTCTTTAAGACACATTTTGAGATACATTATTTAAGAAAAAAATTGATGCTATCACTTTCACCCACCGTGAAAGTTTAGAAAATGAAGACTTACTGAAAATTAAGAAGAAAGGATTCACTATTACTGATATATCTGATTGCTAAACAGGTGCATTTATGCAGTAAACGTAAATGTATGCAGTCAGAGAATAGAGGTAAAGGGGGTCTCCTGCATCCTGTAAGAACTGTATATATATCTAGCATGACTATATGTCATAGGAATGGAATGAGATGTACTGGTGGAAAATGAGGAGATAAAACCTGTGAAGTACTATATTACTCTGTTACTTTACATTATAGAAGAGAATGGAGTTAAAATCACAATAATAATAAAACATAAAGGTAAGCAAACTTCCCCCTATACTCCAAGGAAGCTCTGAACTTGTTATGTGTGTTTGGATCAATACCTGAGTCTGTGATGAAATGGGAATACTAATGAACAGGTCTGATTAACATCCTTATTCTCATCCCTACTGAAATATTAGCCTTAGTTTCTGCCTCGGAAGTGTATATTCTGGTCACTTATACAAATAGAAGTAGAACAAAAAAGGTATTGAAATGGAAAGCAAAATAAAATGTGATTTAGATATAATTTTACAGAAGTGGAGCACATAAGAACTCAATCATCTACTGTTTTAGAAAACAAGATTGCTGAGCTTTCTACGCATAATAGGAAGTCCCTTGATAATTCTATGGTTTGAACAGTAATTGCAAACGGTGCAAGATGCATTCATAAGAAACAAGATTTTATTGCCAGCATTAGTGATGACAGGGAATACATCTGTTTTGATCCAAATTTTGAAAATTTCATTATAAACAAAATTTCAGTATAGTTGAGGCATTTTTAGATCAACATGTTCATGTGTGGGGCCTTTTTTGTTTATGAAACTTTTGATGCTCAGCTGAGCTTTCCCACTATGCTGACTGCCTTGCAGTACAGAAAAGTACAGGATTTAATTAATTGAACTTTTTCCTGATTAATATGTCAAAAAAGTTTATCATAAGACTTAATCCTCCAAAATACTCACTGTCCAAAATTTTTTACTTCAACTATAAGATTTCTAAAACAAATGTCTGAATATTTGTTTTTACAATAGCTGGATATTCCTAAGATAGAGGTTAAACCAGTTAATTAAAACACAGATATTCTGCTATAATTTTCTACTGTGAAATTATAGACATTTTGTCAGTAGTGGGTTGTTTTGGTTTTTTTTTTTTTCTTCTTTTTAATCACGAGGCTGAACAGTGCAGGAGATCAGACATGAGACCTGGATCATGTCACATGTGTCAGTGCAGGGCTAGAATAGTAGTGAAATAACTGTCCTGACATGACCGAATCAATTAGGAGCATGAAATCAGATCCTCTTGAAGGAGTAATTAAGTCTTTCTGTTGTTTATCTGCAGAAGAAATTAAATCTTTTTGTTCTATGTTTCATACTATTTTATGGGTTTTTTGTTCACATTTCTCTTTCTATTGTGCCTGCCCTCTTTACTTTCTTTTCATATTTTTCATATTTGAGAATCCTATTCTAATCAACATGAACTTTACGAATCCTTTATCTTCCAAGTGAGTGCAGATAAAGAAAGAACTGAAATTAAGCCTGTCATAAAGAACTGTGGTTCTGATTTGGTGTTTAGAGATAGTGCACCAGTATAGACAATGTAAAAGGGTCCTGCAAAAGGTGTTGGCTCTTGCTATAGAGCTACTTCTGCCATACAGAAAACTTCAATCTTTTATTTGTCTCTCTACTCTGATTTCACAGAAGCCTCATATGCCAAAACAATGCAGATAAACACTGTAATAAGTTTGAAATACTGTTAAAGAATGAGACAAGGATGTAAAATAGCATGTGATAGGTTCATGAATTAATTCTTCTGGTGTGAGGAAATATCCTATTATTATGTCCTTTGCTGCAGTTCTGAGAGGAGAATGTTTATTGAGAGCTGTCATCCATAGCAATTTTCAAACACACTACACAGAAAACAAAGGAAATGTCATAGTTCTGTGGACAGTGCTGGTAAGAGAGGCTTTCAAGTTAGAAATTAACACTGTTGGAGGATGAGCTCTGACATCAGAGTCAAGTTTTCCCCATAAGAATTAATGACTTTCCTCTTAATATCCTGAGCTAAACAAAAAGGTCTGCATAATGTATGAACATTTAGAAATCTGCATGCCTTCTTCACTGTGCAGCACAAAAGCAAGGAAAGCAATGGGAAATCTGGTCCTGTAAGGCAGAGCTGTCAGAGGAATCGGTGCAGAGCAGCACTCAACATCTTAACAAAGCACTCTGCAGGAGCCTGCAGCTGGTGCACTGTGATTTCAAGACAATGTGCCAAGGCAGGGAGATGGAAAGGTACTAACCAGGCACACTGTGCACTCTGGGGATTCCTGACAGCCCAGCACACACATATTAAAAAAGCTTTGGAGAATTAGCACTCATTGAACTCTCCCTCCACAGGGGAAAGTAACTCACAGGGAGGCATGCTGAATTATAAAGAGAAAGTACAAGACAACAGAGGGATGGGTATAAAGGAAACCGGCTTTTATGATTCTTCAGTATGGAAAGTGATTATTCAGTGTTCAGATCTGGGAACAGATCCTTTCCCTTCCCAGCAGTACACTGTTATGATGAGAGCTCTCTATCTTCCTCTACTGTATCATAGAAAGGACCGCTGAAGGCAACACACCTCAGCGATATGAATGTTGGGTCCTTAGTAGAGAGCAATTAAAGCCCCTTCTTTGAAGAAGATTGCAGAGGTAATCAGCATGTTGTAGCTACTACTTTCAAGAATTAATAGAACAAAATATTTCCTCTACAACTCCATTATACAGTGGATGTAGACTGGATCTTCTCTAAGATCCAAGAACTAATGGTTAATTTCTTGACACTATTTCACATAGCTTTGGAATTATGTTTCTATGTATTTATAAATATTATTTTATATCTGATGTACATGAATATATACAGAATTATACCTTCAAATGTATATATTTAATGCAGATATACTGTTTGTGTAATTCTTGCTATAAAGCTATAACATTTAAAATACTTAACCTATGTCTCTGGGAAGCAAAATGCTAATCATTCAGTAAAGGCAGTGGTGAATGACAAGGTACAGAGACTTGAAATTGGCCCCAAATCTACAAATCTAGTTTCCATTGACCCCGTAATTTTAAAGGAAATGAAAGAAATTGCATAAATTCCTCTTATATAGGGAATTTATTATGCAATTACTTAATTGTTTTAAAGTGATCTATGGCTGTACTAGTAGATTTAGTGCACCATTCTTTGCCCTGGAAACCAGCCAGGAGCAATGTTCCACATCTGTGCTATCAAATTTTCCTTGTCATCAATATATTTTGTCTGAATGTGTTTTACCTACTGGCACTGGTCACTCCCTTGTAGTAAATCCTGATTTGTACCTGGACATTGTTTGGGAGTGTTATATGCAAAACAGGCTTTCAGCTGTTCTGCTAATATGCAGTGATTGAGTGTCTGGAAGCATTCCCTGCTGCTGCTTAGTTTAACGGCATAAACCTATGCTGACAAACTCAAGGGCTTCCCTACAATTTCCTTGCCTCTGACCTCTATAGTGCCACCTCAGTGCTGGTATAGGAGATCAAGCACCTTCCTTTCTGGGCTGCTTTACACCCTATGGTTATCCTCTGAGAACCTTCAAATAAACACACATAGCTTCTTACAGGAGCAGTAACATAGCTGCAGCAACAAATCACTATATGATGTAGCTGGTCCTTTTTTGTAGGACTTGAACTTGTATTAAAGTAGAGATGTACAACCTGACTCCAAGGTTGTTTGGGTGACTTCTCAGGTATGGAGGCTCTCAGGATGCACTATGGCTTTCAAATTCCAACAAGAGTGGAGCTAAAAGTGTTTAGAAAATGTAGCTGTTGTCTCAACATGCTATTTTTGGATAATTTTTATAGAAGTGACACCCAAGTCTGCACCCCAGATTTGTGACATTAAGGAGTGCTTCAAATCATTTATCAAGCTTCATTTAAGCACTAAATTAACCAGTGTCCTGTTTGTTGTTTTCTGTTCCATATTCTTTTGTAAGTAGATGAGAGTAATTAGCTTTGTGATTTTACAGTATTTATGTTCCATTTTGAGGGGCTCATTAAAAATAAACAGTATGGGGAAAGGCAATTATCTTTACAAACATCAACAAACACACACATACATACACACACATGCATACACACACACACACATAACAAAACCCAATAGAAACAATAAACCAAAACAAATATAAGACCACTGAAATCTGGAAATAGAAAAAAGCCCCAATTTCTTTCTGCTTTTTCATCAAGTAAATGTATTGATACTGCTGATTTGATTTTAGTTACCAACTTTTGTCAGAATACCTTCTCCCATTAAGTGGTTATTTATTTGTAACGCTGTACAAAAATTGGAAGTTTCAATATATATTTTTATAAATTCTGCCAATACCTCAATACCTTCTCACTGAAATGTAGTTACATTTATATTTCTTTTGTTTTTATACTACCTGAATGTATCCACAGAGCTCCAAGGGACTATAAGTGGATCTGTTCCTATGAGGAAAATTAATGTTAATCCCCATGTTGTCAAAATGTTTGCCTTTATGAACAACAATGCCATATTTCCCATTACTACTTATTCCCTTTTCTAGAAAAAGTAAGAAATAAGATTAGAACAATTACCTCTTCTTTTCAATAAATGTTTGGCAAGGGCTTTGTGGACTGGCAACTATTTTATTTCTGTGTCAATTTCTAAGAATTAAATGCTGCTTTTAGATACATTGAGATAAATCTGGAGTAACAAAGGGAAGTCATAGGAAATTAAGTGCAAAGACCATCAAAGTAAGTGAGAAGACAGTTTCCCCTGAAGTTGCTATTTATCTGTAACTGAAAGAAAAAAGAAATTCCAGCTATGATCATTTGTATCAATCAAAATATTAATGTATGTGCTTAAGTCTAGACCCATTAACTTGAATAAAAACAAAGTACACACTTTTTGGTAGGCTCTTCTGTTTAGGGACATACATTAGAAAATGTTTAAAATTCAAACCTTTTTTTAGAAGCGTTAACATCTGTCTCAGCAGCACTGATGAGGCAATGATTACAAAGCTAAAATCAGAAAAGTGTGCTTTTTTTTAGAGACAAAAATAAGTTTATTGATTTTGGTGCTTTCTTCTTGAATAAAACCATACGAGTTCTGGAAGTGCCACTGAAATGGTTGACTCACCCTATTATGTGAAATGTCCTGTATTTGCAACTTGAAGGCAGTGCTAGGGAGGTGATCAGAAGCTCCAAAGAGCTTTTGTCTACATGACGTGTTTCTTACTTTTATGGCTAATGAATCAGGTATTTGCAGCACTTTTTTTTTCTGCTGTCTGTGCCTGCATAGGTTTCAGCTGTACAAGATTAGGAAGAAACACAAAGTTCACAATTTAAAAGTAGCAGAAAAGAAAATAAGGGAAATTAAGGAAGTGGCAATTTGGACCTGAACTCTTATTTTCACATTAGTGAGAGCAAAAATTGAACCTTACCTACCTAAAGGAATGGAATTATAGCACTTAATGGGATGTGAAGATCTTTAATAAAAATACATTTTGTTCAAAACTCTTAGCTGATGTTCTCAAGGATGCTTCTGTATTTGTTTGATGTACCAAGATGTTAGAGCAGGGGTCTGCAGGGATGGCCACTGTGAGAAGGGCCAGGTTCTGCCTTTTGCCAGACACAGCCTGTCCCAGCTGGCTCCAATGGATCTGCTGCAGGGAACAGCTGACGCTGTCAGACGATCTGGTGGTGCCTCTGTGAAAAAAGTGCTTAAAAAGTGCAGAAAACACTGTGCAGCCATTTTGAGGGGAAAGAACCCTTCAGACACCCAGATCGGAGAACGAGGAAGCTACAGATGCTGGAGCAGAAATTCCTCTGCAGTCCCTAGATTACAGTGATGCAGGTTTTTTTCCTTGTAGCCTGTGGAGAGTCCACACAAGAGAAGATTTTCTGGCTGGAACAGGGAGAGAAACACAAGCAGAAGAAATCTGTTCTTAAAGGACTGTTCCTCATGGAATGAACACATGTTGGAGTAGGAAAAATGTGTGAGGGCAAAGGAGAATCAGGGTCTAGACTGTGATATGAATTGACTACAAGCCACCATTCCCATCCTCCTAGGACATTTTTTTGAGGAAAGAATAGAAGTGTCAGGAATGAAAGACTGAAGTAGAGCCTGGGAAATTTAGGGGATGGGTGAGGAGGTGTTTTTGGCTTTCTTTCTCACCATCCTACACCACTTAAATGACAATAAATTATTATTTCCCAAGCTGAGTCTGTTCTGCCCATGCTAGTAACTGCTAAGTGATATCCCTGCCTTTATCTCAACCACAAGCTTTTCCATCTTGTTGTTCTCCCCCTGTCCTGTTGAGGAGAAGTGATAGAGTGGCTGAG
Source organism: Onychostruthus taczanowskii (assembly GCF_017590055.1). Lineage (NCBI taxonomy): Eukaryota > Metazoa > Chordata > Aves > Passeriformes > Passeridae > Onychostruthus > Onychostruthus taczanowskii. The sequence continues at coordinate 22,270,095 of NW_024496525.1, forward strand.
TGAGGGTCTGGCAGCCAACCAGGATTAATCCACCACAAGTTCCACCAAAACCACTGAAGGAAGAAAGCTGTGCTGATTTATTCTTGTTCCAGTACTGGTACCTTCTCTTCTATTACTATAAATGAAAATAGTTGTAGTACAAAATAAGCAAGTATGGTTAAATTCTGAATGTTGCCATAGATAAGAATGTTTACTTGGCAAGGAAAAGGGACAGGGGGGAGAAAACCACGCTGTTAACGTTAGTCCTTAGCCAAACATTTGGAAACTATTGCTATATTTAGAGGCTAAGATTCCAATATGTTTTACATCAGGGAATTCTACGCTCTTGTCTAATTACTGCTCTATACAACATAGCTTATACTGGGCTCCTTGATGTTGAGAAGTGATCCTCTTGGGTCTGCAAAGCTAAATTATTTGAATACTGTTAACAGCTTTTCCACTACATGAATTCTGGTACTGTATTTTATTCTTGGACAAACCATATGACAATTTCATGTAGAATCAAGAAACACATATCTTCCAGGTGAACAAGTAGCTATTTTATTAGAAAACAGCATTCCATCACATGTCATGATAAATTTGTCCTGAAATTTGAATGAAAATTTAAGATTTCTGTCCCAAGTGTCTGCCAGGTATTTTATAGTTAAAAATAATGCTTTTCATTTTTCACCAAATTAAAAAATATGATTCTAAAAAAGATGCTTCTATTGTAAATAAATAGAGTCTCTCCAGAAAATAAACTTATAGCTTGAAGAACTCTCTATTTTTGAAAGAAGACATCTGAGCTGATAAATCAATAAGTTAGACGTTCAATTAAATCAGTGTGGACAATAAACAGTGCTCTGGAGTTGTGACAAAGAAGCATAAAATATTTCCTTTCCCCTGCCATAGAGGAAAGTGGATGGGATGGAAGGGGATGGGATGGGAGTGAAGGGCTGGGGAGGAGACCCAGACATTCCTACTTGGAGGGGCCATGGACATATAAGCAAGAAGGAGACAATACAAACCAAGCCCAGAAAAAGCAGCTGGGCTCTTCTGCAGCTGGAATCTATGGAGAACCTTAAGTCCTCGCACTCCTCATGCACATACTCTCCATGACAATGAGTCAGTTTTATAAGAGTGTCTCAGAGGAATAGGCAGAAAAAGACCTTGAAATGTCATGTCAGTTTTGTCCCTTCTCCCGCCCCCATTTTTTTCCAAAAGCCAGACTTGTTCCATGAATAATTTATGTTTTATCTATCCCCAGCCATCTTCCTCTTCCTCTCTTTCTCTTCCTATAAAAGCTACTTTGTGTTTCACAAGAAAGTTTGATGACACCAATGCAGAGCACACACTGAGAACACTTTCCTGCCCTAAACACCTAATATCATTAAATTGCTGTAGGAAGTAATGGTAAAGCTGTGTGCCTCTAGGAACTTTTAAGCAATCACACTGGGGAGAACATAAAAAAAGCAAGGACACTGTTTCATAGATAAGCACAATGAAAACTGAGACCCCTTACAATTTTTTACATTTTGCGTAGAAATGTCTGAAGAGCTTCAATGCAAATGTCAGGTATTTGAACAGCATATTACTTTTTTTGTTCGGATGACTAGGTTTAGGTGTTTAACACAGATTTGACCAGAGCAGGACCTGGAACTGTCTCATGTGAGTAACAAAAGAACTTACATGGGATTTTGCAAGGTTAATTCAGTTGAATACCACTGTATCCATTGTGATAAAGTTTACAGTTAACAAAAAATTTGATAAGGATTTATTTTGTATGACATCCTGGGGAAAAAAATGACTGGCTTGTCTCCCATTCTTGTCTCTAATTTTGCCTTCTGCCTGGTAATGGCATTTACCTAGAAGAAGGCAGAAACCTCCCTGGGAAACCTGTGCTGGTGTAAATAAAGTTTTTCACAAAACTTGAAAAAATTTCCATGATGGGAAGCAAGTAAGCACTATCCACAAGTAGTCTGAAGTTATAGTTAGCTCCTATTGTCTGAAGTTATAGTTAGTTCCTATTGTTGAAATTTCTCCATTTAATGTGCTTTAATATGAGCTGGGTAGGTACTGAAATTACATCCTCCCAGTTTTCTTTTTAATATGATTGTAACTATTGATCTGTGCATAGCAGTGGGGGTTTGCAACAACTGCTTGAGTTGTTTTTTGAAAGGACTGATAATGGTAATGTTTTTGAAGAATTGCTTAGGTGATTCTCTTGAAAGAGGAAATCAGAGTCAAGTGTCTTCTGAGGACAGTCCCAAGAGCACACCTACACCACAGAGTACATCATCATACTCAACCTGGAGCAGTGCAGCTGTGTAAACTGAGAGCAGAGCTAATTAACTGGCATGTTTGTACTACTTCCCGGATCCAAATGATTATCTTTCAGTGGGGCATCACTTTACTGTGTGAGAGAAGCCCAGCTCTCTCAGAGCTCGTTCAATGGTCCCTTGCAGAACCCAGTGTTCCACAGCATGTCCTGAGACAGGCAGGGAGTGAGGCAGCACTGCCTTGCCACACCGATTGCCTCCTACAGAGCCTCACTAGCTCTGCTGGTGCTTGTGACTCATACATCCCGGGGAAGAACTAAAATCCCTGAGTTGTTACAGTACATATTTCTAGTTTTCTGAGACCTGATACTTACAAAATGAACACTGCTGTGATCTACTCTTGTTGCCATTTTAATCCAGGAATGACCCAGATGACTGCTATGAGTGCTTCTCTCAGAAGAAAAATTGAATTCCATTTACATATGTAGCGATGGTTGTTGCTTCTCTTGAAGATGGGAAATGATACATGAGCATGTTCAGACTTTAAAGGTAAATCATGATATCTTTCAATTTTATTGTATAATTAAGAATGACTTAGTCAGATTCACCCAGTGACAGTAATTGTAATACACAAAGCCATGCCCTATCAGAATTAAAGAATTTTTTTTCAGTAATTAATTAATTGGAGCTCCTCTAAAGCAAAGTACTATAAAAGTTGTCTAACATTAGGGGACTTTGTTCTCTCTTTGTGTTCTTTTCTCTGGTATTTTTTTGGTTTTTTTTTTTGTTTTTTTTTTTGTTTGGTTTTTGTTTTTTTTTTTTTTTTCCTGGACTGTATTCCAGTAATGAAATGGATATGGTTTACCTCATCTATGAAAATGTATGCATGTCTGCTAAACTCTCAAAACATCTGCTGAGTTATTAAATTTATTATATTCATTCAAATCACACAATCATTCCAAAAGCAAATATATACAGAAATATATAAATTCCCTAGACAAAAAGAGATTCTAAACAGCAAGTCACAGCCTTGTCAATCATAGCAAACAAACTTTAAATTCTGTGAAGTTATTACTGAGCTCAGACATTGTATTATATATTAAAAAATGTAAAAACAAACATGGAAGTTATACAAAGAGTTTCCATAAAGAAAGCAACATTGCAAAAATAAATTAGGGTAATGAAATTAGATAGATACACAACAACATCATAAGTGACAAGAAAAAGAAAGAGTTAATTTGCTATAAAAAACAATACTAAGTAAGGATGATGAAGAGCTTTCCCAGAGAGAGTATGGTGTAATGTCAAACAAAACAATTTAAGTTTTTAGCCAAAACAATATTCAAAGATGCATATGGAAAGGTGAGCAATTGTTTTAATTATTATAGAGAACAAAATCTAGGTGGCATAAGTACCCTGTGCTTCCACTAGAACTTTTTAAAGTCAGTGAACATTGCATCATTTAGTTTGAAGACCTGGTCTTACCAAATAAAAAATGAAAAGCATTGTCACATGCTCTACAGAAGAGGCACTCTGGTAAATTTTTTTTTTAGTATGTCAATCTGATTTTTTTTTCATATTGTTGAATACTTACCTAAACTAACTGCAAATATTATTTGCAATCAGGCTACATACAGAATGATGTGGCTTGTATTTTTTTATTATTATTAGAAAGTGTAAGAAAATCTCAGAATTAAAAGAGGTAATATATTCCTCAAAGACCTACTTTCAAGAGTCCAAGTCAAATTCGACAGCAAAAATATCATTTTTGGCTTGAAATGTATTTGAAACTGTATCTTTTAAATGGCTGGTCTTTCAGTTATTTATGTATCTTTATCATGGGTGTGGAAACTCTCTTTGCCTGAGCTCCATTTTTAATTCCCCAGGTGAATATTATGCCTTCAAAATATAGTTGATGAACATATTTTTTTGGCTAAGTATGCTCATGTTGATCTGCCAAATGGCCTGATGCCTGCTAACATATTGGTCAGACACATGTCTTTGGGTGTAAGTGCCAGGAAAATTTCTCACACTTGCATGCCGTATCTTCTAAAGGAAGTAGCACTGAGAAGTTATCACTACATATGCCTTTTCCTTTCAGCTTTGCCACACATGTTTAGGTGAACCACCCAACCAGCAACAAAATCCCAACAAAAGGGAAAGCAAGGAGTTTGCTGATGTTCATGAATTTTCATAATGTAAATAGGAATAACTTCGGGACCTTTGACAATCCTATGTGTGATTAAGCTGCTGGGGCAAGGGTGGTGCAGCAGCTCTCGGCGTGAGCAGCTTCAGGGTGTAACTCTGAGAACAGTTTGGGGCTGGGCTGGGGAGAGGAACCTCAGCAGGTGGCAGTGTTCCTTCTCCCTGCCCTGAGCTTCTCAAAGAGCCCTTCAGCCTTTCCTCCCCAGAAGGACAATAATCTGATGAGATGGCAGAATGCTAATTATCCAGGAAGACTCTATGTTGCTGTTTATATTGGGTGAAAAACAAACAAACAAACACACAAACACACCTGTGAAATTTAAGCTGCTGTAAATGATTGAAGTCATGGCCAATGGTGAAAGAAGTTAATTAAACAGGCTATGCAAGTCTTTTAATCACATTATGATCAAAGATGAAACCTCTTTATGTGTCTAGAGAATAGGATCTCTGAGTTTTTCAGAGCAAATACACTCACAGAAAACATGCTGTATGAGATGAAATAAGGCTGCCCTTTTGATTTATATGTAGACAGTCTAAATATTTTGGTTTGCTGTAGTTATAACCTTGATTTTTATTATGTTTGAATGAAGAAAAATCAAATTCAAAATTTTAAAAATTATGTTTCTGAACTAATGTAATTCAAATGTTTTTAATGACTAAAAATAGCCGCATATTTATTTTAAAAAATAGTAAGAATTAATTCTACTATAGACCAGGCTGATTGGAAAGACAATAGGATAGAAAACCAGTAAGGTAGAATTAGAAGCAAAATTGTTCCTGGAAAAAATTCACCATAGGAAAAAAAAAAAAAACCAAAACAACAAAGAAAAAAAAAAATACAAAAAAACCAAATCCACAAAACTTAGAACAGCTACTTCAATTTTGAAGAGAGCTTTCACATATGTAAGCAATTTTTTGTCAACTTCTTTTTAGAATTTCTAAAATGCCAGGGTGTAACATACTAGAGATTGCAAGTAAAAGTTAACTAAAAGTGAGAATTTACAGCGTTTTTGGCTGCGAATAGAGTTTGAAATACCAAATATTCCCATGAGAAAACTTTTTTACTTCTGAAACTGCCAGCCAGGTTTTATTTTTGAATAGCTAATATTTGTGTAAGCATTCAAAAATGCATGATTGATCTGATTTGAACCTTTGAGATTTATCCTTCACTAGCATGAACTGATCTTAATCGAAGTAGTTCCTGAAGTGCAAAAAGGAGTAATGTGTCAAGATATATTTCACTGAAATTGGGGAGGAAGAATTGTTTAAACATTAAAAGATAAGTATGGAAGCAAAACAAATGTGGGTAGAAGTTTCTGAATGACAAAAATGCTGCAATTTCTATACTGCTTGACTATAAATAAATTACCTGAAGTACAGAATTTTACATTGGTTACAATGTGTCAAAATGCCCCATCAAAAGAAACACCAAAAACTTAAGCATCCTGTAGCTGAAACTAAACAATATGCCAGTTCACAGTACGAAAGCTGGGACTAGAATACATCAAAATAAACACAAATCAAAATTCACAAATTTTTGCATAGCAGCATCCAAAGCAGATTCCTGAGAACTGTCTAAACTGCACCCTGAGGAATGAAATAGGGAGAAAATAGTGGCTGAGCCCTCCTCCTCATCACCCTGATCCACCGTGCCCTGGAGATTTAAGAATTTCAGTTCCATTTTCTAAAAAAGTCTTTTGATCACCTGTATCAAAATTACCAACTGAAATGTCTCTGCATAATGAGGTACTTGTCAGACAAAATATAGGAATAAATACAAAGTAAAGGGGCCTTTGTGCTTGTACAAAGACCAAAGCAGAATTTGAACAGACCATCTGATTGTGAAAGTTGGTTTAAAGATTTGTGGCATTATCTACTTTCTAATATCATTTGTGGAATAGGATAAGACAGAAATACAGTAGTAATTAGCTAATTAGAACACATGGTGTGTGGGCTTGTTGAGAAGGCAGCAACATTGTCTAGCAGAGAGAAACTAAAAAAGTGCCTGACTAACTATTGTAAGCTAATTGCCTGTGGGGTCAGCAAAGGATTCAGCACCTCACACAAACCCAGCCCTCCCCACCTCCACGCCCTGGAACAGCTGGTTAGACTTCTCGTGCTTTGGCTTTCCTTTCCTTAGTTTTCACCACCACCCTAAATACAGAGCACCAGAGAGATCTAAAAGCTTTGCCAAAAGACAAGAATCTTAAGCTCTATTTATCTGATTTCATATGATAACATTCACAACAGCCTTGAAATCAAAGGATTCAACCCCAGACACATTTTGAGAAGGTTTGAGCCATATGCTGTGCAGCTCCTCTTTAATGGGATCTAGAGGGCAAGATGATGGAAAACCCTCAGGAGCCTCTCTCGCAAATCCAGCTCTGTAAGTGAAGTGCTCATGGCTGTTTTCACATAATTGCTAAGTTTGGAGGAAGATGAAACAAAAAGGAGTAAAGGAAGGGAGTCAGATAGATGTGACTTAATGTCACTGAATTAACTGGGAGCGAAAAATCAAGAATGAGCTGGCAATGCATAAAGCATTTCTATTTCAGGTCCTGATATACTTTTCCATAGAAATTGCTCATCTTTTAAAACTATAGTCCTCTAAAATTAGCAAATATTGTTATTTTGAATGACAATTCAGTTCATGGTAGCTGCCTAAAATATATCAAGACAAACTAGCAATTACTGGCCTTTTTTATTCCACTTTTTGGAAAGTAAAAGTGTTTCAGTCATGACAGCTGCTTTCCCTTGCTGAGCCTGTAGCTCTGGAAGCAGAGAGCTAACTCACAATCTAGAGATTTCAACTACAACATAATCAATGAATCTAAATAAGGTACATCTTACCTTGATCAAGAAATCATATGCTTCTGGAAGAAAAAATTGTTTGTTCCTGGATCTTGCCTGTCTTCTCAGTTTTAAAAATGTCTTTATTAGTATGCCAACATTAAAGTATACCTTCACTAAGGCCTTTAAATCAAACTTTATTTTGTTTTGAAATTGTTCTGTAACATGCCATCTGTCATTCACTGGTAAGTTGAATTCTCCAACAACCACAACAGCTCAGATTAGCAGACTGGTGAGCTGATATAAAAAACCCACACACCCCAAAAAATCCTAAAACCAACACAAAAAGCCTACCTTTCTTATTACTGCTTTTCTTCTTATGCAATTCCAACTACTACCTGATTCCTCTGAAGCTCTGTGTAGCTATATATACCCTGATTTATCTATATCTATTTATAAATAATCTCAGAAATATACATTCTGTTAAAAATCACCCTTGAAATTGGGGATGTAACAATGTTAGTCATCCTTAACATTGATGAAAGTTCTTAAATGAGAAAATCTTCTACCAATTCAATACTTCTAGTGGAATTAAATAATTGTCTAAACACTCCTTGAAAGTACTTACTGTGCTCTGAAAAGTCTTTCTTCCTTTGGGCTGTGAAGCTCTGAATGTGTGTATGTAATAAGATAAATATCTCAATTCTTCCAAAAATTCTTACTGAAAATAGTTTACTACCATTAAGAAAAAAACAGATGCAGGCAGAGCCACTGTCTATAAAGCAACATTTCAGTAATAATAACAACAACAATGATAATAAACAACTTACACATACCTATTGGAAGTGTAGAAAGGGGGAAAATATGAAAGTGTCCTGGTTTGAAAAAAGGATCATGTTGTTAAAAAATATCTGTCTGATCAAACTGAAATCTCTTAAGTCTCTTGTAGACATTTGCTTTATAATTAAATACTCCTTCAAAATATTCTTGACATGGGAATATTTTTCCTTTTAAACTACTGGATATCTTATTTACCATCTTCTCTGGATGAGAGGCATCATAATATTTCCAATATACACCTTTTTGTTGTCTCATTTACTGGTTTACATTTTCTTTGGTCTTGCTTGGGTATTTTATGCAAGTTTCTTTGCATGCATCTATCCAAATATTTTTGAAATTTTATAACCCTATATACATTATTACGCTCAACTTAGGTTTTTGATGTTGCCCTTTTAAAAACTAGACTAAACATGCATGTGGATGTAAATACAGAAGAAACCTTAAATTCCTCTTCACGTTCAGCATTTTGGGAACTATTTGCTTGTTTTCCTGTTCAATTAAAACAACTCAAACCACTGTGTTTTCTGGCCAAAATCCCATTCTGAAGCTTTTTAATCTGTAAACAACAGGCAACAGGAAACAAAGCAACCATTCTGTTTTCATGTTTTTCTCTTCCTCATCACTCATATTGGTTCCTGCTCAGCAGATCTTTGCTCATTTTAAGGAGACAGCTTTGGGAGGCCTGGGCAGAACCAGATTCAGGAGTTGAACTTCCCTGAAATAGCTGTATTAGCTTATGTTCAGTACTATTCAGTGTCTTGCAACTCCTTCAAATTGATGAGCTCACCTAAGCCAGGCTGTACATAATTAACTCCTGTATAGTACTTACTGTCTGATCCACCTCTAAGTCATCAGTGCTAATTAATCTCTTGAACTCTGGACATTTGCTTGGCTCAGGGACTCATTCTCTGAAAAAACTCATAGGAAATGGCTATTGTATGGCTTTTACATCCTTTCAAAATAGACCAGAGGCCTGAACAAACTCATAGCATGCAGCCATATGCCATATAGGGTGCTTAAAATGGTTTCCAGCCTTTAATACCTGGGCATTTTAAATTATTTGTCTGATACTGACCTCACAAAGTGTTCTAAAAAAAATAAATAATTAACTACCAGATAACAAAAATATAGGAATGAAAATAACTATGTATAGAAATATCTGTGGCCAGAGAAGATGAAGAAGAGAAATGAACAAAATTTAAAGAAGAGTACATGTCTGGATCTCTTTTTTCCTTCCCTTTTGAAGTCAGCATGTGACATGAGAATAAAAGAAATGGTGTTAAATTGCATTTTTTGAGAACTCAAATGAAACAAATTCCCCACTGTTAATGAAAATATTATGAACATGAACAGCCTTAATGTCTCTAGGCTTTCTTTATTTAGCCAAGTGGGAAATAATCATGCTTTTTTTCTGTTTTTTATGACTTGTAGGAGATAAAAACCTCTTTGTCCTCTAACCTCTTTGGTTTTGAATATTCCATTATACATGAGTTTACTTATGTAGTCCATTAACAAATCATTAATTTTCTATTTTTAGCATTAATAGATACAATTAATTGACATTATTTTTTGTTATTTTTTTCTTTTACAGATTCAGATTGTCAAGGTCCTTATGTTCTTGTTAAGAACAAAATTATCTTCTTATTCTACAGTCCATGCACTGTATTCCAGTAGCTTAATGAATTCTGCAAAGTTGTTATGGTCAACAGGACACTTCAACCCAAACACTGTCACCTGTGCTAGTCACAACATGAGCGCTGCTCCATTGAGCAGACTCACTCTACAAAGACCTGCCACAACTTGCTTCTCAAAACTCGACCTTCCAAAACAGAGTACAAGATTTAAAGAGCTTCAAATCAACTCATAGACATCATGGATATCCCAGGAAAAAAAACAAACACATAAAAGAACAAACAAAAAAAAACCAAAAAAATCAAAACAAAATAAATTTCAGAGGTTTGCACTTCAAAAGAATAACTGGTCTTTGAAAAACAAGATATTTTGACATGGTTCTCACATGGAAGAATCAGAGATGTTTCTTTTAAAAAGAGATCACTATTTCACAACTGTGTTAATTTAATATTGACTGTTAATATTTCCCATTTTTGTATCTCATTTCCCTGGGTTTTTTTTTTAATCTATGCTTCTATAGTATTTATTACTAAATTTTTAATATTCTCTTCCTCGTTTTCTTGTAATTTTTATCTACTGTTAAATAACAAGTGTTCTTGAAAGCATTTTTCAAATTTCAGATGTTGAATTTTTAAGATCATGTTTGCAATTTAGGAAAAAAAATCCAGGAAATGTTGTGCTTATTAATATTATTATTATCACTAGCCTCAGAATTCCCTTTTCAATCCTTTCTTGATTCATGCCTTGCTACATATTATATGTGATTCGTGTACAAACATATTTAGACAACTGAAATGTTTAATATTATATCTAACTCACACAACTACAATATAGTGTTTGCTAACCATCAAATTGAGATATATAAAAATTAAAACATTTTTTATTTACGATCAGTTATAAGACTTTAAGTAAAAGTTTTTAAAATATTCATAAACTGGAAATGACAGCAGAGCAGTATTAAATATATGACTCAAAGCTACTAGATTAACAAAGTTAGTAAAAAGCTATCCATAATGCAGACGGAAAGAACCGTAGAACCAGCAAGGTTGGAAAAACCCTCTAAACACATTAAGTCCAACCCTTAACCTAACACTGCCAGATCCACCAGTAAATCTCATCCCTAAGTGCCACATGCTCAAGATCTTTGAGCACTTCCAGGTATGATGACTCCACTGCTTCCCTAAGAAACCTCTTCCAATGCCTGATCACTCAGTGAAGAAATTTTACCTAATTCCAATCTAAACCTCCCCCGGCATAACTTGAGGCCATTTTCCCTTGTCCTATCACAAGGACGAAGAAGTATGGGAGAAGAAGTCAACCTGCATCTCACTACACCCTCCTTTCAAGTAGATGCAGAGAGTAACAAGGTCTCCCCTGAGCCTCCCTTTTTACAGACTAAGCCTATAAGTCATGGACAGAGAGAAATCACTCATCAAATCCCATCATGGGAAAACAAGTTCAAATTAAATATATTAATTTAATTTATTGCTAACAAAATCAGAGCAGGACAATGAGAAGTAAAATAAGATATTAAAACATCTTCCCCTCACCCCTCTCTCCTTCCCACCTCTACCTTCTATCCCAGCAGTGCAGAGAGACAGGGAATGGGGGTTACGGTCAGTTCATCACCTGTGGTTTCTCCTGCTACTGAGGGAGGATCCCTTCCCCTGCTCCACCATGGCGTCCCTCCCACAGGAGACAGTTCTTCATGAACTTCTCCAATGTGAGTCCACCCCATGGATGACAGTCCTCCTAAAACTGCTGCAGTGTGGGTCACTCTTCCACAGAGTGCAATCCTTCAAGGATAGGCTGCTCCAGCCTGGTCTCCTCTCTCCAGGGGCCTCTCACAGGCTCACAGACTCCTCTCAGAAATCCACCCACTCCAATGTGGGCTCCTCCCTGGGCTGCAGGTGGATCTCTGCATCCCCCATGGGTCCCCACAGGCTGCAGGGGAATCCCAGCTCCAGCCCCTGGAGCACCTCCTGCCCCTCCTGGGCTGACCTTGGGCCTGCAGAACTGTTCTTCTCACGTTCTCACCCCACTCTTTTCTGGCCACAATTAAAACCACGCACTAACTTAATTTTCTTCTTCTTAAATCTGTTATTACAGAGGTGTTACCGCAATTTCTAATTGGCCCAGCCGTGGCCAGTGGTACATCTGTCTTTGGAGCCTTTAGGCTCAGCTGGACATGGAAGAAGCTTCCAGCAACTTCTTCCAGAAGCCAACCCTGTAGCCAACTTCCACTACCAAAGCTTGGCCATGCAAACCCAATATAACAAATTAGAACAGATTATGACCTTTTAATAATCTAGCCTTTTTTTCTGCACAGAAGAGAAACTTTCAGTTTCAAATTTATTTTGACATCTTGGAAGGGTGAAGTCATGTAACTTTCTACAAGAAATCTTAAAACTTGGTTAACTTCTCAAGCTGTAAATAACAAACACTGCTAAATTCTGTTCTGTGCTGTTGTAAATAATCTTTTAAAATGTGTATTAAAACATCTCTAATTACATGACAGAACTCAAAGTATCTTTGGTCATGGATCTGCCACCTGGTCTTGATTTCTTGGGATTGGAAAATCCAGAGAAAACTGGATTAAGATAGACTGGTGTAAAGTAACATTTTAGGTATTTTAACAGCTGTGCAGTGAGGAAATATGATTTTTTTCACTCATTATAAGATCGTTCACCCTTGGAAATTATATAACAGGTGGTTATATCCTCTTAGAAGCAGATACAATATTATATGGGAATGGTATAATAATGGTTTGCAGTCTAAACGTCTTGAATTCTAAGTAGCCCAACTCCTTCTAAGTACTTATAAATAAAAGCGTATCAGTGTCTTTGAAATCAGATATGTGTCAACATATCCAGAATGAGTTGCTTTGTCTCATGCATAAAAGGAAGCATCAATTAAAAATTAAGGAAAAAAAAAAACAAACAAAAGAAACTATGTAAAATCCAGAACAACTTCTTAGGTACAGGACTCAAATATCTCTAGAAGAGAAAACTATCAATTTGCAAACATTGGTAAGAAAGGCTGGTTGAAAAAGAAGCTGGAAATCTAATAATTTGTTTCATCTAACTGATCAAGAGTTTTTTGGTTTGTGTTTGGTTTTTCACATAAAGCTCCATAAGTACTCAAAATTCCCCTCTAAAATGATAGAATGGTTAAAATAGTAATGGAATGTAGAGAACAGAAAGCTTAATGACAACTGTCTCCATAATGGAGAGCTAAGAGAGTTCTCCTGGTGTTCTTTTGACATTTTAATTGGGAAGGATGTGTCATTAGGCATAATTTGAATACATCTACGAATATTAAAAATTCCCATGAAAAAAAGTTATAATATTGGGGAAAAACACTTGGAGAAAGAGAATAAAATCTGAATGAACACAGACTTGGTGAGAAAATCATAGTTAATTTTTGAGGTTATAGAAAAAATATGGACTCTTCTTGAAATAAGTGGAGAATGAGGTTTAGTGTAGTAAAATGTACTAAAGAAACCACAGTAGAAATTTAGAACACAGTGACCACAAAGGCTACAGGACAGTGGTAGAAAAGAAATGTAACACAAGATAAATATCATGGTTTAACCCCAGTTGGCCAATAAGCACCAGAGCTGCTCAGCAGTGACTAAAATACCCTGTGTTGTCAACACTCTTTTCAACACAAATTGAAACCACAGCCCATACTAGCAACTATGACGAAAACTAATTTTATGACAGCCAAAACCAGCACCATCACTATTAAAATGTCAAGTGGACAAAGGAAAAGGGAGGAGTCTAAAAGACAAAAAATGATGTATCCAATACTCAAAAAAAACCCTTGTTGCATGACAACAATATTTACCCTTAACAGTATTAGATTTTATATATATATATATATATATATATATATATATGGAAGTGCATTTGTATTAAAAAACTACTATTGCACTAACAATAAAGATATTGATGTGACAGGAAAACAGAATACATCACATTCCTATAACTATTAGAATATGTCAGGAAGAATACCTGCAATTCCCAGGGAAACTCAAGGCTGAAGGGCGTTATCTTATTACAAGAGAACATTCTTCCTCCAGGTGGAAAAAGACTTCTGAGGAATCTGAATACTCCTTCACTCCTGACACTAATGATGTTGCTACAGAACATGGCTAACAGCTTTGCTAATAGAAGATCAGCCACGGGGTTTTGTGTCATTTTATCTTTATAATTCTAAGAAAAAATATGTTAATTCCCATTAATATATATTATAGGAATCAGGTAGACTAGTCACTTATATTATAACACAGTTCCAGTAGTGAAATTCTACATTCATTTCTTCAAAAGAAGGAAAAGGAAATGGAAATAAAGAAAAGAATGAAAGGGAAAGGGAAAGGGAAAGGGAAAGGGAAAGGAAAGGAAAGGAAAGGAAAGGAAAGGAAAGGAAAGGAAAGGAAAGGAGCTATAAAACAGTATGAAAAAACTAGGTTCACAAGTATTTTATAATATGTGACCTTTAATATGCTGCTGAGGAAGACTGCAAGGGAGGGAGGCCAGCAACACTAGTTCAAAATAATAGATGCTTCTGCAAACTGTTTTTTTCTGGGGAGTAGGTTTCTTTCCATAGGGCACGCTATGAAAAGAAATAGTTTACTAACAAATTATAGATGCAGCTTCTGTGGGAAACATTTTCTGTCTTTTCTTTCTTTATTTTCACTTCCCTATAGTGTTTACTTTTGTATTCTTTGACACCTTATTAACCTCTCAAATGTTTCAGTGTTTTTGTAGGAAAATAAAAATAAAACAAAAAATAATAAGTATATTTTACCATTGTATGAACACAAAGTTAAAATAAAATAAAATAAATATAAATTCATTCAACCAACTCTTTCAAGTCTTTTACTTTATGTGCAAGCTATGCTGCCACACAAAGTTCCACATTCATGTAAAGTAAATTGTGGAAAATATTAAAATAAATAATGTTAAAAAACCAGACAATTTTGTGCTGCATGATTCCTACAAAAGCATGGATAAACCATTACTGATCAATAGTGAATTCTTTCAGTTTTACTATTAAGAAGGGAGAATGTGCAATCCAAAGCAAAAGGAAGTAGTGTTTCCTTCCTCCATCCACACTGGTTTCTCTTAGAAGAGAGAGAAAAATAAGGTAAAATGGGAAAAAAATTAAGGTATCTTGGGAAATTCTCAGCTCGTGCAGGATCTGTGGATTTTTGCCCATATTACAACCTGTCATGGTTTCCATCACCTGGTTTGCCTAGCTGAAGCACATTATGACTGCACATGCAGCCTGAATAATTTGAATTATTCATGGATCTAGGCACCAAGGGACATCACAAAGTGCCTGAACCACAAAATCTAGCTGTATCTAAATAAAATGCAATTATGTGTTAGAAACTGGAGGATCCACATTTGCATTGTAATGTCACAAATATATCTATAGAGTGTATTGTCTACGGATGAATTAATCCAAGGTTAAATGAAGTACAGTAATAAATTGTTTTAAGGAAAATAATTTTTTTCAGCCAATGTTTTTGTTCTTAATTTTCTACAAGTATCTGAATCTTATGCAGTGTTTTGGTATTGACTTAAGTATCCAGAATAAAAAAAAAAAATTCCTCAAAATTTAAAACTTTCTACTTGGCAGTTTCAAAATTATTTTCCTTAATATATGTTTTTTCACTTTAAACCTTCTGATACTCTCCTCCATCCAACTAGGATGATCAAACAAGATGCTATGCTGGGGTTAGTTGCGTACCAGGGTTGATTCACAAGACTTGTGAGGAACCCCTTTCTATTAGTTCAACTGGATTTAAAATTATTAAACACAGAGCTAGAGAAAACTGAGCAACACATAAACTAAAATATATTTTGTCCACTTCAACTGTTGTCTGTATTAACTAGAATGAATCAGCACCTGAGGATGCAGATTCATGTCCATTAGTTCAGACAAAGCACTTCGCTTCTAAATAGTTGATGGAAGATAACATAGATATATTTCATATGAGAAACTTATGTGTCAATATTAAAAATAAGACATGACAGATTACGGTAAATTTCTTCATAAATACTCAGACATCAAGAAGACACACAGTAAGAATATTTTCAAGACAGCAGGAAACAATGTTTATTGACAATGGCTGCATTTCTCTTGTGAAAAGGGAATAATCTTCAGTTTAGATGTATCCAGTATGATCAAACGTGGAGTGTAGCCTGAGGCTTTAACAGATTTCTGTGATTGTCGTCCTTACAGTGTTCAACTGAAAATCAACTGTGAAAGAAATCTACTCAAGTTTGCATTTACTGCAAGCACAGAAAGAATGTGGAGTTCCTATCCATGTATTAATCAAATGTGATGACAAGCTTTTGTGTCATAGTGAAGTGACTATAGGAGCATTAGTAAATTATTATTATTCCTTCTACTGTTCTCATGGATTTTTTTTTTTCCTAATTTATGAACAAGATATTTTAACATTTCAGAAAAATACAGATAAAGAACTTTATACATTTACCTGGAATCATCCTCACCAGAGCAGGGACAGAATTAATAGTTGTCCACAGCACATTCATGTATGAGGGTTGGGTATGTGGTCCAATATGTGAAACATATGCCCCGTTTGGGCTTACAAGCCTTTCAGTATTTATATCAACCTGTCAAATCATATTCATGTCAAATGCTAACTGTCCAGAAATCCTTTGAGATGGCACTTATAAAACATAAATAAATAAATTGTGAATGATGTAGGATTGAATCTAGTTTAAATCAGATAGTCTGATGCACTGAAAAGAAACAGTAATTAAAAAAATCTGGTTCTCTTCTTGAAATTATTTTAAACTTCATAGAAGACTTTCCTTTAGCAGTGAAGGGAGAAACAAAAGAGTTGTTTCCCCAAGCAAAGTAAATACCTTCAGCTGTGCAAATAGGCTTCCCTCTTTTACCAAATCTCCTGAGGGATTTGGGTAGATGGACATTAGGAGAACTATAATGCAAATACTTGGGCATGCAAATCTGCACAGCTTAGCTGATCCTGGTGTGCCTGTGGTGTTCCCATGTCCATATTCAGCTGAGTGACTATTTAGCTAAATGTATGCACAAGAACTCCACCAAAACTGTGGCAATTAACATGCTTAGTCTGCCAGATGTTATTAGTTTTAGAAAGCATGTGTTATGACCTAAGACCAAAGTCACCAAAGAAAAGAAGCGGATTCACTTTTGCTGCCGGCTTCTGAACCTCCAGTGATCCCAGTGCAGCTGTGACAACTTATCCCAGTGGCCAAATTAGTTTTCACATAAGACTAAAACTCTGCTCAAATACTGAATCCCCATACTAATGTCATCATCACAAGTGAGTGGTGTTATGTTACTACTTACTTATTGCACAACATCTGATAATTTTTCTGTCCTGACCTCTTCCTTATCCTGAATCATTTGGAAATATCACTGTAGAATAGGTAACCTTCTTTATAGCACTGATCTAAAGGCAGTCCAGATGGTGCCACCTAGCAGTTATTAACTATTTGTTAGTTTGCAGGAAATAAATGAATGCCACAGCTGCTGATCCCAACTACCAGCAAGCCAGTGCTCACATCACACAAGACAAGCACTAGAAAACCAGAAAGCATAAGAAGCACCTCATTGGAAGTCCTGGCACAGAGACCAAAGGCTGCAAGTGAAAGAGGCACATTTGAAGTAATAAGACATAGACAGCTTACCCTGTTCTCTGCTTCCTGTGAAACGAAATTTATTCCTAATTATTGCAACAATATTCCAGACTGTTACAGCGTGGTAACCACAGCCCATACACCCCAACCGGGGTCTGATGAACAGTGGCACGTTTCAGCAGTGTCCCTGTTCCACCCCTGTCACAAGTACTTTTCTTCCATAAAGCTATTAAAATGAGAGGACAGACTAGTTATCTCTCCCCCTTTCAGCCTCAGATAAGCAAACAGCTTTAATGTTTGAAAACAGTGTATTAAATGTTGTTACCCACACAGCTTAATAAACACATTGAGAGCATTTCCCTGAGGAGGCTGGGAATTAAAGTACACCTGGCCTTTCCTCAGCCTCCTCAGCATTCTGATAGCAAGAGAGATTAACAAGTCAACATTTCTTCACAACAGAATCCTATTTGTCATATATTTAATCAATGGATCCAATTCTAAATCCTCTGTTACATCTTTTCCCCTTTTGTGATTCTACAAACCTCCTACAATGATTTGAATTGTCAGTGTCCCAGTTTTGAATACTTTTTATTTTTGCCTTTTTTTTTTGTAGAAATGAGCACTCTTACTACTCTATGTCATTGCAAACGAGAGGCACATGTTCCTGTTTGAGCCCATAAGATAAACAGGGAACCTACCCGGTCTGCTGATCAAAGCTTATAGAGGGAAAATATCTTATAATTCGGAGTTCGCTTTTTCTGCACATAGAAGCTCTGCAAATGGCATATCCAGCAAAAAAGACGGTCATCATCCAGAAGGACTTAGAGAAAATTTTAAAAAAGGACAAAATATTTTATCAAATAGTCACTGAAAAATGTAAAATGTGTAAAGGACAATTTTCTGCTGAGATTTTTTTCATAAACTGCAATTTGTGCTGAAACAAGCACCTTTATTACTGAGGTGAAACTTCAAAGCTGAGTATTGAATAACAGGTGAAGTTAAATATCACGAAGAAGATACTACAAAGACAATTTTCAAATATTGAGAAGAGCCAGGAAACAGCTTGCAGTGCTTATATCTACTATTCTTAACATTTCATTGAGCAAATTCCTGCAATGCCAGTCTACTCTAATGGGAAGGAAGATACGAATAAAGAGCCAATAAGTGTACATGCATGGCCACTCATGCATGCCAACATGCTATATCGGTAACTGTGTTAATGAAGAGATACTTTAGTTTATTCTAAAAGCAAAATATGTATGAAGTTCTATCTACTCTCTCAAATATAACTTTGACTGCAGTCTTACTGAGAATGAGTTTTGGTTTGTTTTTTTTTTTTCCCTGAGAATTTAGGAACTTTTTTCTCTGCTTAAAAATTTGTCTTTCTGGAGCCAAATGAAGCTTTCTGTTTTCCTTTTTCTACATATTCTCTTACTCAGTACACTGCACA
This sequence comes from Onychostruthus taczanowskii, assembly GCF_017590055.1. Lineage (NCBI taxonomy): Eukaryota > Metazoa > Chordata > Aves > Passeriformes > Passeridae > Onychostruthus > Onychostruthus taczanowskii. The sequence goes on from NW_024496525.1 coordinate 22,288,934, forward strand.
GCCTTGTAGAAAAAATTGCAAGACATTATGGACTACTTCTGTGTTAGCAAGACACTGGTAATACCACATGCCATCTTGTCACACATCTAAATAATGCTGTCACTCAACTGTCTTGCTGCATAGAAAAGATAAATGACTGAGTAAAAAAAAAAAAAATCTCCTGGTAAAGTCTTACCTTGACAACATGGGAAAGAAAACAATGTGAAAAGAGAACATTATTGTTGAATTAGATGGTGTTCTGGTGTCAGCAGCCTCTCTACTCATTGTACTCATCCTTAGACAAAGTGGTGGTAAAGCCAAAAGTCTTTCCAAGTTCCGTATTTCGTTATGACAGGGCATTATGAAGCCTTGGTTTCTCATTATGATTGAACTGAATAGAAAACACAAAGAAAATAGGTGTCAGTTTCTCTCTGGTGTATTTGTATGCAATGAAGACTCAAATGTGACTTGGAAGCATGAGCCCACAGCTCCTCTTGTGCAAAGATTTCTAAAATCCTGTAGAAAGAAGCGCAGCATTCAATATGTCACTTTCTTTGGGAAAAAAAAAAAGTAATTGAAAAATATAATTCAACTTAGTATGACAGTTTTGAAAAAATTCTATACAAATCTACATTTTTCTTCTATGATACAGTCACTGATCAATGGCTTCCTTTGAACTCTTCCTGATGGAAACAAATCCTTGGCCTAGCTTTTTCCTGTCTCCCAAATGTTTAAGATGTAAACCTCCTGTAAACTACTTGGATTTATTTTATTATTGCTGTTTTCAATGTTGGCTTCTGATGTGTCTCTGTGAACTTGAATTTCAAAAAAGCTGAGGAATACAAAGAGAAAGATTAGCATTTGTTTTATTCTGCACAGTAGATTCAATCTGATTTTGGTGGATATTTGATAGGTTTTCCACAGCTAAAACATCCCTTTTAGCAAGTTCCACATGTTCATGTAGACATCCTGGAATTCCTTCAGTATGCTGAGGATGTCCAGTTAAAAGTTGATGGTTGGAAGACAATATAAATAGGCGTATACCAATTTTTTGTTCCTATATCCTTCTAAGCAATGTGCTTTTAATACTGTTCCTGTTTCTAAGATGACTCTTTCAGTGTCCACGTGTCACTATCCAAAGATAAAACATCTAAAAAGCAAACATTTAAGGAGATGGGCACCTATCTTCTCAGCATCTAGCAGCATTAAAAAAGCTCTACAAGACTAGCTATTTACTTCTCTGTAAATCATGGGGCAGAATAAAACTAAAAATGCAGGCATAACTCTCTTGCAAACTTTTGAGAACAATCAAGATAAAGCGTATATCTAAGGTATACATGACTAAATATGGCCCAAACGTACATCTGCTTAGAACTGAGATGCTTTCTAAATGTATATCCAGTCTCAGTTAATTCTTTCTCATATCTTTGGGTTTGCTAGGTTCTATAGAAAGGAAGTAGTTGGCCATCCCCACATCAGAAATCCTCTCTAATTAGAGACCAAAGGTTTGCTGTGGAAACAAAGCACAAGTAGTGAAGGGATTTGTCTAAGATTCTACAGTCTATTAATACCAGACTAAGGAATAGAACAGCAGTATTTTATTACAAATTTACCACATTCGAGATGACAGCTTATCTGACAGATGTGTAATATGCACACATTTTTTATCAGCTGTTGAATGTCCAGATTGAGAATTACTTATTACTTCTGGCTTATTTTTAAGGTCATAAGACATATTCATTAAAAAAAAGCCAAACAAACTAAAAAATTCTCTGAAGTAAAAATCCATATTACTTAGGTCAAGAATTTTTCCTGGAGAGTCTTGCTAGTAACTGTAAGGTATGGTTTTAATGTAGCTCTAACCCAAACATCCATTGTACATTATCTCATCTTTCAACATTTTGCTGCTTTAAATAGTATGAATTTGACCATAAATATAGAGCAAATCAGACATAAATCTAAGACCATAGGAAAAAAACTCCAGAAACACAAGTTTTACAGATTTTTTCGATTGCTATTTTCCCTTTGCAAAGCAAAATGTCTGGAATATATAAAATTAATAGAGACAAAAAATGATAACAAATTTCTCCCCTTCTCTCCTCCTACAAACTGATTTCTCCCACAAAGAAATGCACAAATCATATTATTGATTATTTGTTATCTATTAAGCAACACATTTCTCTGCCAACCAGATAAAAAGCATGCAGAACAACAGAAAATATGAGTCACACGAGGACAAGATGTGCAATTCAGGCTTGCCAGGTTAGTGGTAGTGTAGCTGAGTACAAGGGAAATTGTGCTTTCAGCTTCACTGATTTCAGCTGACATCACAAAAATTTCTCTAGCACTGGAGAAAATTTACAGTGCATATAAGCAAAACCTATTTGTGTTTGTATTTTTTCCCCTACAGTATTTTTATTAGCCATGCAAAACACAAGTCATTAACATGACCAAAACTTTCTAAAAGGAAAGTTGTCTCTCACAGTATTTTATGTTCTATCACATGTATGCCTAGGAAGAAAAGGCAAGAGCATCTCACTCCATTTATTTACTTCACCTCAAATACCGAGAACAGACTAGTGCTAATATATATGAGAAAACCAGGATTAAAAACAGACAAAAGTCTGAAATGCACTTGTGCACTTGGCTGTTTTATCAGAAAAAAAAAAAAAAAATTACAGTTCTATGGTTTTTCAGAAGATGTGGCATTTCTAGATATAACTAACAGTACTTAACCATTGTTGTTAGTGCCACCTTATTAGTTCCCTGCTTCCTCCTTAAATAGATCTGACTTGCTTAAGTTATAAAAGAATTTGAGACATCCAAAACCCAGTGGTGTTGAATGACCCCTCAACAGTATTCATACTTAGCAGAGGTCTTCCTGTGTTCTCTTATCTATTTTGGCCCCTCCAGACCTTCTTTTGTTCTCACAGCTTTATAGATTATGTTTTATAAATTATGACAGGCTACCAATAGAAAATCAGTCAGCCAGGAAGGGCATCACCTCTTCTGACTGCAGCACTCAGATTACTTTGGCAGCTTCATTATCGTCTCTATCTAATCCCACCTAAGAAAGAAAACTTTGGTTTTGCATTTTCCCTGTCTCTGTCTTGGCAATATTTCAAATTTATGCTTGACTTGCTAATTGAAATAAGTTAGTAAGATCTCTGGATGATCACATGGAGGATACCATTCATCAAAAACTAACATCATGTCTCTCACTCTTTGTCTTGACGTCATTATTATAATTATTATTACTATTATTATTAGGACAACAAGTAAAAAAGTGTTGACCTGTATGCAATTGTTTTGTGAGCACCTGGAGAGATACTGAAGAATATCATGCAAGCCATGACTTACTCTTCAGCATAAGCAATCTGGGAAAGAAAATAAGGTGAGTGAGAACACCAAGGAAAAAACAGATGAAGAAAATGAAAGCTGACACTGGCTTACAGTCTCAAGTTTTATTTTTTTTTTTTTACATCCGTACTCTGTATTATCCAGACCACACGTAAGTTTAAAAAATCTGAAATCTTTAGTGGCAACTAATAAAATCTACTTAAGCAAATATCCACTATTGTAAGATGTCAAGTTAACATATAACTGGTATCACTAGAACTTTATTTTCTGTTTGAAAATGAATAACAGCACATATATTTCCTCCCATTCATTTGGGCAGCTATTTTATCAGACTAAAAACTTCTCAGCTGTGATCTGTCATTAACTTTTCTGGCATCTTATGACATTAGTTGCTTTTTTTTGCTGCAGTAGAACTAACAGCCAAGTATAGTTCTGATTGCAGGAGACTATTTATATGATGTCCAGTGAAAATCTGTCAATAGAGTAGGCTGCCCTAAGTGCTTTCTGAAAATGTGCTTGAACTTTCCCATCATTTTTGCAGAATCAGTTTTGACCCTGTTCACTGGAGAACAACAGGATGGCAACTGAGAAGGAAATATCTAAATCTAATCTTTCTGGTGTTCTTAATCTGGGCTGACATAATTCTACAGGAAGCAGAGTAAACCCATGGCTGGAGTTTTGGAAAGCACACAATAGAAACAGAACTATAAGGAAAAGCAACACAAGCTTTTACTAAAAACTATATTGTTGCCAATGACATGTTAGGCAAAAAATTAAGGATGGTTTCACTTGTTTTTTTAACACCCAAAAAATCATCTGCTTTACACACCTGTTGCCAGACAAAAATACATCATATAATAGCAAAAATAATATACAAAATAGTGATCTAATGGCATTTGCATTTTTTCTCATTAAAGAATGAAAAATCAGAAATTTTATTGACAATTTTACTGTTGTCATTACTGAGCTACTTTGAGTTCTTTTATGTGCTTAATGATTGAAAATATATAACATTCAATCTTTGCTAGCTAATCTTCATGGGATGTATAATTCACATGGTGTTTTGTTTTGTTTTTTTTTTTGTAGGTATCATTAAATAATGGTGTATGACCTTCTAAAGGGACCATTCGTATGTTTTAATTAAAAGTTATTTTCATCAATATTCCTACAAGAAATACTAGAAACCATTCTCTTAATAATTAAAATAGCTACAACTTGTTTTCAAGAAATTGTGTATAAATTAAATGGAAAAAATTAGGAAGCATAAGAGGAGTAAATTCTATTTTGAATAATACACATCAAATATTTTGGAAAACATCAGTCTTCTGATGTGTTTATTAGAACAAGTGTACAGCAAAGACTTGAAGCATCACTGAAATTAGATAAATTAAATTAGAAATAATTGAAATTAGAGAAAACTACAAAATATTACTTCTTTAAATTAATGTAAAATAGCAACATAAGAATATAAATCAATCCAAAATCTTAAAAACACCTTCTACAGTTGCTTTCAGAATATTTTTAAGTACATACTGCATTTTTACTGCAACTGTCACAATAACGCTTGAGAATGTTCCTCTAATTGAAAATGCTTAATTCCTTTACATCTACTGAAATGAAGGATATTATATCGAGTAACTGTTCTGAATATGTCTTATGATGTCAGTGCAGCAGTGAGAAAAGATTAGATGGACAAAGAGGTCCTAACCATCTCTTAAGCAACTAAGTCCATATTTAGAATGAAGAAATCCTTGAAATCCCCCTCTCAATTACCAAATAACCTTATTTGGAAGGTTTCTTCCTAGGAGTTTACATTTCTAATCACTACTATGTTTAAATTACCTAAGTCTTTATAAGCCTAAGCAATTTAACACCCGATTTATCAGGCATTTTGGAAAAGTCTATTTCAATGAAGATATATTTAGGTTTACTGAGTACTTCCAGGAAGCCTAACCTTGAAGACACACTTGGCAGATTTTCTCTCATTGACTCAGAAACCCCAGGAAGAAAGAAATTTTTTGTAGCCAGTAGTCAAGCATACAGAAAATTGAACAAGATATAAGAATGATACTCAAAAATGTCATTTTCTATTGAACATATCTCTCATCTCTGAGAGCTGTGTGTACATCTCCTGATTATTTTCTGTCCTGATGCATAATTCTCTCTGTTTCCCTTCAAGAAGACTTATTTTTTTAATTTCTATTCTGTAAAATATTCACTGAATAACAGAAAGACAGAAAGAAAGAAAGACTTGATAGTTTGGGAGCTGGATTAGTCAGTGTAGCCCTGGTTTCCAACTCCTGCTTCACCTCCAAAGAATCCGGCTTAATCTGTTGAGAAGCGGCCCCAGTTAATGTTGGTAATTGATCCAGGGTGCAACGAGTTATAGTTCTGACAAGCAAAGTTGATCTAATTTCCTCTCAGCTTTGCAATTTCCTCCCTTTTCCTATCCTATTTTCTCTCGGTTGTCACAATGACAAGGCAATTCCATGGGATGTTAAAGTCTGGAAATGCAATTGACTCAAATGGCTTCAATGTGAAACTAATGTAGCCTTTTGGTGCCATGGGATGTGGAAGGAAGTCATCTTCTTCTAGGCAATCCTCTTCCCTAGCTGTTTAAGACCAGTTTACTCATTTTCAAAACTTTGCTTTTTCTTTCAATGGGAGGGCAGGAGTTAACTCAATTTTATCACACTTTTTGTATCATTATTATAATATTCTCATGCAAAAACATTGTGAAATTTAAGGACTTTGACCACGTAAGAATTTAGCAATATATGTTCACATGTGGTAACAACTGAAATATATTCAGCTTACACTTTCAAACAATTCATTGGGTGATGATTTGAATCTACCTTCCATGCACACTGAATTCATTGTTGTCAGGAAGAAATTATGCCTTAAGAAAATTCATTTTAGAGGGAATTGCATGTGGCATAGAGCAATGCTGCAAATCCTTTGAGAATATCCCTATTTCTTCAGTATACACACATTGCTTTATATCATGTGGGATAGCTCCTTATTCTCCCCACAGTAAAGTTCATGCAGCACAATAATGATTTACTTATAAGCATATTTTGATGACCAGGGAGATAAATTCAATAGAATAGGTTGTTCAAATTGTGGTTAGCTCCTGAAACAGCTATTAAAGCTTGCCTGCTCTGAATTTCACTCCAGTGATTTCTTTCCTTTTCACTAAAAGATCATTTGGCCCAACAAACAATTTTTCTTGTCATTTGTTCAAGTCAGACTTTAAAATTCCTACCACAGTTACGAACGCTATGGTTCATAGTCTGCTTCATCTCCACAAGATGTTTATCGATGTTGTCTTTCACATGTCCTGAGGTGGTTTTAGTGGGATGAGAAAATCCAGGACTGAGAATGCTTCAGTCTCTGAAAGAATAGAGAAACACACACAGCAAGACATTACTTATTTATACCTGGAAGAAAGACAATTCTCATCCTAAACCAGACTGGCTTCTTGCTTTACCTTATCTATACTGTCTTTGATTTAAACTCTGGTAAAAATCTAGAGGAACTGCTATTCTTATATTAATTATTAGAGATTACATAAAACAAAACAAAACAAAAAACACAACAAAAACAACCCAAAACAAATACAACCCCAAAACAAATACAATAACAACAAAAACCCCAAGCAAACAACCCCCCAAAACAAACAAAGCAAAACAAAATAAAACCAAACTAAACCAAACCAAACCATATTCTCCAAGAATTAAAAAAAGAACACAAACTAACTTGTTTAGAAATATATGGGATCACTAAAAGAACACATGCCTGCATAGTACCATTATGAAACCAATTTATTTAAATAATTCAAGTGAAATTAATTTAATTTCATTTTATAAAAATTTTTTTAAATGCTTTGTGTGTCACAGCTATATAAACAGAAAATATAAACTTAACTTTAATTTAGTCCTCAGGTATTTTAAATAAGAGCTCTACTTAAAACTAAAATTATAGGCATAATAATTTACAGGATCCAGCCAACTCCATATAACCAAAGTACCATGGGACTCAGAGTGACTAGTTAGTAAATTGATAAACATTCATAAAATGAGAACCGCAGAGAAAATTGTGTAAATTGGTACACAGATAATTGTTACACTGAATAACTATCAAAGAAAGCAGAAAACTCCAGCAATGACATGTTCAACTTATGCTAATTTACATATGTAAATTTCCCTAGGTAACAGTCTCTTCAGCTACAAATTTTATATAATAACAGCATGTCAAGCAGGTCTCATTTCTGCAAAGGAAAATTTTAAGCCTGTTCACTATTGAACATAAAAAGAATGGCAAGAACCCCACTGCCACCCTTCCCTAATTTTTTCCTTCCCTCTTTTCAAATTTGACATTAAAAATTGGAAATTAATTTGTTTCAATATATTTAGGGTTTATTTTACTATTTCCCCTAATTTACAGTTTTATCATAAAAGGATATGGTAGCAACCGCAAATTGTGATTCCTTTCAACAGCTGGATCACCTGACTCTAAGCTGGAAGTGCGTCCAGGTGGCCAAGAAGGCCAATGGCCTTCTGTTTGTATCAGAAATTATGTGGTCAGCAAGAGTGACTGACCCCTTGAAATCAGCATTGGTGAGGTCACACCTTGAATAATATGTTCACTTTGGGGGTTCTCCTTACAAGAAAGACATTGAGATGCTGGAGTGTGTCCAGAAGGGGCACTGAATCTAGGAAAGAATCTAAAGAACAAGTCTTGTAATTAACATCAGAGGGAGCTGGAGTTTAGCTGGAAGAAGTCTTAGGAGAGAACTTACAGCTCTCTACATCTATCTGAAAAGAAGTTTAAATGATTGGGGGTCAGTTTCTTTTCCTAGGAAACAAGTGATAGGATGAGGGGGAAAAGTATCAAAGTTGCACTTGAGGACATTTAGATTACATATCCGGAAAAATTTCTTCACTTTAAGGGTTGTCAAGCATTGGAAAGGGTTTTCCTGAAAAGTGGTTGGGTCATCATCCCTGAAGGTGATGCTTCCCAAAAAAGACACAGATGTAGCACATGGGGACATAGTTCAGTGGTGGATTTGGCAGTGTTGGGTTAATTGTTGCACTTGATGAATTTAAAGGTAATTTCTGACCTAACCAATTCTATGATTATGATGCAAAACTTCAGGGCAAGACAAAGAGAGAGATCTATAGATAGAAGAATCTGTCATTCAATTGATAAACCAATCCCTCGCTTTCCATGCTGGGCATAAATGTTGGTCTCCATGTTTAATTTCAGTGTATACTTTATTTGCAAAGAAAGTAGCTGAAATTAACCACTATTTTGAGATTAAAAATAAATAATCTCAAAAATTACTGAAACTAATTCAATGAATTCTGTTCATTGATAACACAAACATAAATGAACAGATATCAAGGCTGTCCCCTGACTGCTATACACTCCTCTCTTTATGAGGAGTACTTCTAAAGCCACTTTCTGTGCTACGTCACAAAGTAGACTGTGCAGGTCTCGTACTCTTGATTACAGGGGAGCCTTCTAGAATTTACAGCTTTAATGTTTCTGAGATCAGAGAAAATTCTTCATATTTTGGCAAACGTAAGAAATCTGAGCTACCAGATCTGTCTTCTGAAAGAATTTTCTTCTTTCCCTCAAGTATAGATGAAGGTTGAGCAGGAAAGACAGAAGATTTCCAGTCTGATGTTCTGACTGAACACTGGAGCATAGTTGGAAGTTTGACCACAAACTGGGGGTTACATAATGTGGGCTGTACTGAGCATAACAACTTCCTTTTCAGTTCTATTCTATGACTTTAAGCAAATCACCTTCAAATCTAAGCCTCTCTAGAGAAATGAACTAAGTTATATCCCTCAGTTGAAGGAGCTTAGGTTAAAAGTAAGTAGTACTATTATTATAACATTGCAGGCTGACCTGTAAAGGTGAAGGGAGAAAGTAGATAGAATTTCTTAAATTTTCTTTCTCGCTGAAACCCAGATGGCAGTCTAAAAACACTTGACTTCTGAACTACTGACTTCAAGTATTATTAGCAGCCCTTTGGCCTCCCATTAAACTGTAGCCTGAAGACTTGACATTGTTAAGTGAAAAATAAGTGCTCAGCTCCAAGCTGGATCAACCATGATATAAATATGAAGAAAAAGACGAGAGAAAAAGGAAAGAAAACGAAAGATGCTGTTGCAGAGTAAGAAGGTGGCTGTTCCACAAGTCAAGACAAGAAAAGGACCCAAGGATCACCGCGGGATAGGTGGAACTACAGATTACAAAGATAGTATGTGGGCTCAGAGTCCATCCAGGAAAACCTGTCAGTAATCTACAGCAGCAGAATTAGGACTAGACTCGGGTGGACCTATGACACTTCCCAGGCTACCCTGGATGTCCAGGCATGAGCGGGAGATCCAGATCCAGGGTAGAAGGTGCATGGGTAAGGATCCTGTCAGACTAGTCAAGGCAGGCAGGTTCTATGGGTGTCCTAAGGCCCTTGAAAAGTGAGAATAAAATTTCTATATGTGACTTGAAAGAAGGCAATTGTATTCTCTGCTTGTGCAGTAGTATTGGCTGAAAAGTACAGAAGTGCCTGCAGCAGGAGATGGAAGTTCTGTGCGAGGACTTGGCTGTATCAGAGCTCAGGTAACTTTCTCCAGCTCCACTACTCTCACTGCCTAGTTGGAAGGAAAAAACTGTGTTAGTTGGGAAGTTCTAACACATATTAGGTCCATCTATAAGAAAGTATCTTAATAACTAAGGCAATCTATATTCTGATACCTACAAGAAATAATATGTTCCTCAATATTCCTATGTCTGAATGAACATTATTCAGGTTTTCATAATGGTTTCTATTATTGTCTCTTTAAACTTCATATAAAGTTTTCAAAAATCCTGTAGCTTATACTCTGAACCAGAAATATTTGTTATTCTTTATATTTGAATTATTTGCTATTCTTTAGGGTCCTCCTGCAAAGATGCATCTAGTCACCTGAATTCAGATAACTTATGAAGATTTTAGAAGTCAGAGTAATTGTGCTAACTAATTTTAAATAATTAATAATGTTCTATATTAATTAGGTTAATAATATAATTAATTAAATCCATGTTAATGTGAGTTTCTTAATTCTGAATCCTGAAGTTGGTATTTTTTCTAACATGAACAGGCTTTGTCTTGAGATGCAGGCCTCATTTTTGACATCTTTGAAACTTGATGCAATTTTGGCCATTCTTTCTTTAAACTTTAATTGATTTTTACTTTTGGTTCCGGACCCAGCCATTTACCCTTTTTTAAGTTAGTAGTGCATTATTCCAAAGACCCAATTTATACTTGAGGCATCTTCAGCCATGAATGTTATAATTGGTCTCAATAATCCAGACTATTTATAAGTCTGTTGGCAAAAGGATTTATATGTTCCCAGGCTTTCCCATTAAAACATGGATGGCAGGTTTTAATCAGGAAAAAAAAAATAATATATATATATATATAATGTAATTGCAATTCCCTCAAGAGCTCCTTTGTATTTGCACAGTCCCACTAGTAACTTTACAATAACTAAGGGTCTGCCTGTCACTATTTCCATTGTAAAAACCTGCTCCATTCCCATCAGGGACAATAACTCAGTCATAAAAACCACATGGTGCTGAAACATAAATCAATACTAGAAGCAGATCCTGATTCAGTTAAATTGTTAAACTGAAGGCACTTTAAAGAATGATTGGATGGACAAAGCAAGAAATAGGGCTAATCTAAAGCATAGTGTGTTATCTTCATCTGTTGAAGGTCACACACCTAGTATCTTCCAGGTATTTTCAGTGCCCTTTTATTTTCCTTGACTTCAAATTTGATCCCAGCCTCCTTGTAGAAAGGGAGTTGGGATACTGGAATCTGTCGAGATTAAGAAAGAATATATGTATTTGCATTTGTAGAAGACCTCTCATCAAGGTCTTAAGTATTGATGACTGAAAGTGATTGAAAATGAGTAAAAATGGTGGATTGTTAAAAGAAATGTACAGTGTAAAAATAGATTTGAAAGGACCATGAAAATGTTGTTGAGGCATTGCAAGCAGATATATCTCAACTGATTATTTACAAGACAAAGTAGTTGGGCAAAGGTACTGTTAGCAAGAAATATAAATGTCTTTACAGCTTCATGTGCCTTGTGCCTTTATTATTTAAATCATCAAGACTGAGATTTTAGCTGATAGTTTAAATAAATAGTCTCAAAAAACATTCACTAATGACAATAAAAATAATAAGAGAACCAAAGATTTTGCCCATATCACTGAAAGCTCCTCAATTAATCATTCTTTAAAGCTTTGATGAATATTTTTGAATAAAAAATATTGTTAAACAGATGAAATTGCTGCTGCTAACCTAGGGACGCTACTTAAAGCTCCTTAAACCTCACCCTTACGAAATAGTGTCTAACACTGAGCCTACAATTTATTTGTCTGTTATGTATTGAACTGTTCTTGTTTGTGTTTTCCCTTAATACTGCCCAGATCAAAACACACCATTCCCACATCTTATTACTGTCCCTTTTTCTAAGAAATATAAGTGGTTATTATAGACTTACTTAAGACTTGCACATCTTGGAAGCATGTGCCTTTGTTGAATAACCCACAGATAGGTTGTATCTCAGCAGCATAGAGAATTATATGGAATTTACTCTCTGTGATGAAGAGTTGGGAGGGATGAGGTAGAAAAAAGGAGTTCCATGGAAAGCTTTCTACTTGTCTCACTAATTAACATTAGTGAATTAAAGTGCTGTAGTTGCATTTGTTTAAATTGTACTTATAACTGTTCTTATAGTCTATGATAACTCCTATCTCACCCTCTGCAAGCACACAGGGTCCAAAAAATTAAGGATTTTATTCCTTTTACTGGATTTTTCCAAATTATAAAAGCTTTGAATAAAACTAATGCCAAGAAAATAAGTAACCTCCTCTTTTTAGACAACTGTACTTTCAGGGTCACTGGAAACTATCAACAATATCAATAGAACAGGAGAATTATGTTAGGTGTTCCCCGTTCCTGGTAATCTTAACCCTTTAATTAAGTAGGTTTATATTCATCCATAAAAGTAGTTTTGAGAAAAAGACATGCTTTTAATTCCCCTACATTCCTTCCAGTTAGCAGTCAGTTGGTGATGCCTATGCTTTCTTTGCCTGCTTTCATTTACACTGTGGTCTCAGCCTTCAAATATTCAACATTACAAATTGATTTCACACTGTCATGTCACTCAGACAGTGTGAAAAGATGTAAAGCTCATATTAAATCACTTACACTGAATACCCTGACTTTTTCTAGGTATAAGTTTCAGTTTTATAATGTTGCTGCAATGTAGCTTGGGATATGTTAATATCATATATTCCAGCTACTAAGATTTAACATGCATAGCAGGGTTTTTATGAGTGAGGGGTTTTGCACAAAATATGAGGCATTTTAAGGCACCTGTTCTGGCATTTCAAGAAATATTCCCTGAAAAGCCATGAATTACACCCAAAATAAGCTACTAAAAAAATGTGTAGATCTCTATGCTGACCCTCTCTCTGCTAAATAAGACATTTCCCAGTTTACTGAACTTGCCTGAGAAATAATATGTGATGGGATATTTCAATGTAAAATTAAATGCTTAGCAGTCTTATCCATATGTGGATAAGAAAAATTACACATCAGTCTAAACACACCCTCCTTGGTTTCTTCTCCAAAGACATTAAACAAATTGCAGTCTAAAAACTGAATTCTTTAGCTGCTTTAGAAAGTGATTTAAAGTTTGACATTCCACCCATTCATATATTCTATATGGAATTTTAATTATAAAAAGAAATTTTTACTGAGTGAAGATAGGTGAACCACAGAAACTTCCCTCTTGATTCCTATTCCACCTACCCACACCTTAGATTTCTGGCATCATCTGACTCTGATAATCCTTGTCTAGCTGAAAGACCATAAATTTTCATTCTGTATTACAAGCAGTGACATATGAATGTCATAGTTTCAGTTTATATTGAAAAATATGTATGCTTATCTTCTGAATCCATGGCAACTCAGAGTTTATTAAATTAAGGCTAGGAAACACAATAGTGAAGTATGTAAACTATGATAATTACTGATACTTTCTGCATTGTTTCAGTAATCAGATAGACTGAACCCCCACGTTCTCCCTTGCAATGAGCTGAGTCAATCAAAAAGAATCTCAGATTGATGATTCACAGATTTGAAAGCCAGAAGGCAGTAGCATTTAAGGTCAGTGTTTAGTCTGTCCTCTTGCGTAACATATGGCCTGAGATTGTCCTGTATTTTTTCCTGCTTGTTACAAATACTGTCTTGGTAGAAGTATCCCAGCTTGAGTTAAATAATTTGGAGATTAATAGTTCCAATAAAATATTTTGCATTTTCTTATAATATAAATTTGATGTATATTATTTTTTGAAAATATAAAGATATTCAATTCCCAGCTTTTCTGGTCTGCAATGCTCTTGTCATCTCAGCTGATGTACACTTATCAAATCTTGATAAAGACCTTCATGAACTGATCCTCAGCTTGCAAATCTCTAACTGTTTTGGGTCAAAAAGCAGAATACATCATAGGACAGAGGACACAGGAAATTGTACCAGGTTCCAAATTGAGTGAATTTTCAGTCCCTATTTGAATTTTAATGGTATTAGAGGCACCTGGAAGAATCTTGATATTTTTATTTCATTTGCTCTGTGTTCCCTATAATGTTCTGAATCTATTCTTCAGCCCAAATTTTCTCTTGCACCTTCCCAGCACATACATCACTGAGAGATGTTTGCATTCTTAAGTGATGTCATAGAGTCTTTGCAAATGGAAGACCCAGAAAAACACTGACAGGCTCAGAGAAGTTACTGTTTTTGTCTTCTTTTTTCCTCTTTCCCCTTCCTTCTGCTCTTAAGGACTAAAAGGTCAAGTACTGATATAATTTCACAAATGTGATATTTCTTGGGGGTCATAAAGAAATTTTCAGTCCAAAAACAGGTGCTTCATTGGCTCCACTCTTCCATTTCAGGCTCTTTTTTCCTTCTTCCAAAGAACTTTCTACATGCTGATTTGCTTAATAGGCAAATGAGATGCAAATTATTTTATATACTCACTGCTTTTCCATCTGTGTTTCCAATTTAAGGGGGTAGGAATGGCAGGGGAAGACAATTAAAAGTAATAGGTTATGCCTATGCTACTCATTTAAAGAAGACAGGAACAGATCTTGCCCTAAGATCAACTGGCCATGCTGGAGTTTTGTCCGAATTTCTTGTGACTAGCCTTGTCTTGGACACATTTGTCTTAGAGAAAACAAGACAAAAATGCAAGTAACAGCCTGCTGTGGTTCACTAGACACTGGAGGGTACCCCTACCCATGACATAAACAAGCCCACCCACCATCTCATCTTGACTTGCACTAAGTAACCTGTAACCTAAAACCAATAAGGGTCCCCAGAAGAAAAGAACAATGTAATTTCTCACAGCTTTCAGCAGGAGCCATAAGCAACTAATCTGAACACAATGAACTCATTGCAGTGTTAAAGCAAAGGGCAATGTTCATTACGCTCTGACCTGCTCTTTCACTTACACTCTTTGAAATATTTTAGGCAGAGCCAAAATTAGAAAGGCACGTATTTACATTACATTATTAATGTTGTTTTTTCCTAAATTCTGGGCAATTCTGAAGAGTATGAAAATAGAAAATGAAAGACATTTAGATATAGAAATCTAGATGGATTACTGTCTGCTTAGCTGTTCTCGAAATGCCTGTTTTTCTGAACCCTTTAACATATAAATGCTTTTATAAATTTGTCTTCCAGTCACATATGATATATGGAAAATCATTAAATTCCTCCCTTTGTTGAAAGATTCATTATTTGATTCAGTTTTATGAACATCCTATAACATGATAAAGCACCAATCCTATCTCAGCTTTGTTTCCAGTAGAAGCGCTTGGAGAAAAGATTTTGACACGGTTGGATGACAGAGACTTGTAAATACCAGGTTTTTCACAGTATAATTTTTGGTCACTCCTGGTATATTTCAGAATATGTGGTACTGCAGGATCTTGACATAGCCTTAAATTCCCTTTTTTTTTCATTCATGGTACTCTGAAATCACACATAGTTCAGGTTTTTTGTTTTCCCCTTTTCTGTTTGGAAATGGTTTTGTTTGATCTAAGGAATGTGATCATCATGTGTTTGTTCTTTCCTTATTTGGAAAAAATCCAAAGCAATTCATAGAAATTATATGAAGCTGAGTTTTGAGAATTTCATTGCTCTAAGTAGTACCTCACATTGAAAGATCTTGTTGAGAGTTGTTGATTAGAGCTGAAATGAAATTAAATCCTGCATTGATTTATTAGGAGATTTTGTTCAGCTCACCTGTTGCATAATTGATGCCTTTAATAGCGCTAATGCTGAAAAGCAGAAACTGAAGTGCCGTGGAAAAGGTGGGATTCCTTATAGAGGCAATGGGCTGCAGTTTCTGGGCGGCCTGATTTCAGGCTGCTTCAGTTGCTCCTGCAAAGTGCTTTGAGAAGTGAACACACAGAAAAGTTAAACCATGTCATAAATTTTTATAATTTCTCTTCCAAGAAATGTTATGTTTCAGAATGTAGAAGATATGTGCAAAATCTACCAAGGCTGTCAGTCTCAAAGCAAATATAAGTATATGCATATGGCATGGGGGAGGAATTTTAAGTATTATTTTATTTGTACTGTGTAAACAAAATGCCTAAATAGGCCCATGGTTAAAATTCAAATATTAAAAAGAGAAGAACAGGGGGAAAATGTGAAAAGGGTCATACATATGTCCCTGTACGTATAATTTCAACACATTTTCATCCCTTGCTGGAACTGATGAATATTCCCCATGTACATTTTTAATCTGGCACCAATTATACAGTCTTTATTCTTACCTGGAAAATGTGATTATGTACCTTCATCTATATATAAAGTTATAAAAATGAAGATATGATGCCCAACAAGTACACATTGCCTAGAGCAGATGACCATCAATTTGTATTTATGCATGTCACTGTTAACTTCATTTTGTTTCTCTATTTTCTGGCATACTTGTAGTTTTCTCTGCACAATGAAGACACTTAGATATCAGTACAGCCCTGCTAATGAATTTCCAGTGAAACCCTGCATGAAATTGTTCTCTCAATAAAAGGGTTGTGTGAATTATTCACAAGCATTCATACTTATTTTGTTTGGATTGTAAAAGCACACAGGTGTATACACTTAGTTGACTTCACACTGTAAAGACATGCTGGAGCAGAGTTAGCTTCAGAGGTTACATATTTATTTAAAGCAATTCTGCCACTCACTGCTATCCTCACTGCTTGACACACACCGATTCACACATAAGATGAGCTAAGTTGTTTTTAATGCAAAAATGTCATCTCAAAACAAGGTAAATGTTCTCATTTATTTTTAAAATCCACTCCTATATTTCATGTCTTTTCTAAATTCTACCACTTTGTCAGATATTGAAGACATTTAAGATGTCAAATCATTAAAGGTACAGAAAAAAATCACAGAACAACATCCATGTGATTAGTATTAAAGAAACATACCATTTTTAAGTTTGTGATATAATACTTAATGGAATTAATGGAAAAATGTAATGTTAATGTCATCAAATATTGAATGTCAGCTATGATCTGATGTCACAGATAGATGTTTTATCTTTGTATTTCTATTATTTTTATTAAAAGTGCTGCCTCTAAAGTGAACAAACAAGTTAAAAAGTGTTATGTATATATATGCAAATATGTAGCAGTCTTTTTACTTTTCTATTCTGGATGTACATTGGTTTTTACGCTGACTTTAACATGCTTGAAACAGCAGGACAAACAGAAAGAAGCAACAAACCAAAACTTATTATGTCTACTGTAAACAACGGTAGTGCATTTCATGCCTTTATATCTCTAATTTCTTAGTGACTAATACTCCCTTTTTATTATTGAGGTTTTAAGTGGATCAGGTGTGTGTTAGATGTGTGTAACATTTATATGTGTGTTGTCTCTTACAGTCTTTATCTATACGAAAATACATTATCTGCTTGGATCTTTTTTGCAGGACAAAAAGTTCTTTGTTCATTTGTTAAAGAATGTGGGTTGGAATTCTATATCTTCCCCTTTAAGTGAAGAATAGATGATTCATTTAAATAAAAATATTGCTTTTTCTCAATTATACTCCACTCCTACAGCCACACATGCAAGTTGTAGCACGTATCTGGTGTTTTCCTGGCTTATTAGTTCTTATGTCTCTGTCTACATAACCAATGTAAAAGAAGTAAAATGCCCTGGAAGGTATTAAAAGGGATAGTCTGACATTATGCCAAATAACACAAAAGGCAGAATTACTTCAGCAAGAAACAAATATCTGTAAAGTGAATTGAAACATTTCTAGTCTGTGACAGAAACTGGTAATTTTATGCTACATTAACTTTGAAGCTTCATCTTTATTCCCAAACACAGTAGATGTATCCTATACTGACCTCAATCTCTACTTACTGCAGAAAATACCAAATTGATGGTTGCTCTCACATGTTCTAATAATAGCTAGAACTGTAAGGTAAGTCAGCAGATATTTTGTATTTTTACAAGAAAAATCAGAAAGTTGCAAATCTGTGCCAAAAAAAAAAAAAAAAAAAAAAGTGAATTTTAATTGAAGGTATATCTTTAAGAAAAAAAATATATTTAAAGATTTTAACCCAACATCTTGTCATTCTCAGGATATATCATATCTGTGGGTCCAAAGGAAAATTCTGAATGAGGAAAAATAGTGAACAGGGATGATCTTACAAACTTCACAAAAAATATGTAACATTTAAAATAAAATATATGACCTTATGACCTTTAAGTTCTTAATTCAAAATTTTTAAAATATTTTCACAGTATATTATTACACACACCCACTGGAAATTTTTTTCAAAATATAAATATTTTCATCATAATTTTGAATTAAAATATGAAAAATAAATTTCCCGGGACAGAAAAAAATATCAGATTTTTAATAGCTCTTTTTAATTTTATGCTGAAATTCTTCCTAGTATTTCCTTGTCTCACACAGAGCATTTTTGAGGGCCTTCTGTGTTGTTGTTGTTATAGGTCACTCATGAACTTTTCAACTCTGCATACTCAGCTTCCATTCTGAAAGATGCTCATGGCTACTGTAATATAGTCTATATATAACTGGTTGCTGTGCCACTGTGTTCATAAACAGTCAGCTGCTTACAGCAGTGTGGTGTTGCAGAGTCCCTCATCACACATGACTTACAATTTATTGGCATACTGCCTTGCTTTTGGGGATACTTACAAATGTGCTGCTTAGAAGTTGTTTGCTCCTTAGTTGATGTATGCCATAATCAGTGGATCATGAAAGTTTCCATAATCATAAACAAAGAGTAAACTGCTGACTCTTTGCAGATGCTTGATTCAAAAAGAAGTATTAAAATCTGTATATTACAATTTATAGATATCGTTTGAAGAATGTAAATGGATTTTGCTAACAGATGAGAACACTGAGAAACAAAAACTCTGGGATGTTTACTGAAATGTGTACATTTACAATAATTAGTTGTTCTTATCCAATTCCTCCACAGTCAGACATAAAATTGAAAACATTCATTTTCCTATTCACTCCACTCAGTTCTAAGACCATAAATTTATATTTATTATTTGGCATTCTTTCCATATTAATTTCAGATTCAGGAATGACCACCTATTCATTAAGAAGATAACTAGGATAAAATTTCCTGTTCACACTTTCTCTTAAGGTTGATTTTACAAAATCAATCATATCAAATTTAAACCCATGGGAAAATAATATATTCCTAGCTAATATAAGAGATACATGATAAGCAACTAAAAACCTGTAGGGATAGAACAACGTTATTTGGTGTAAGATTTTCCTTATGCAGTGTATTACTGTTCTATGAACTCATCTTGAGTTGTTGATGTTCAGCTGCCCAGGCCAAGAATATTCTTTTTCCCAAAGAGCATTAAATTTATCTCAGCAGACTGTCCAAGCAATTCAATTTTGTTAAGGACTGATGAAAATCTATCATTTGGCAATGATAGATGGATATGGCACTTCCTTCAGTCCAATTTAAGTGCTGAGTATAGGCAGCAATGGCAATTCTTTTAAAAGTGAGGCACAGCAGTGTGTTGGCTCTTTCATTAAAGTTAGTGTTGAACCACCAACTTGCAGAATGGCACATCCATCAAATAAGAAATCTTAATGCACGAGAAACGTGTCCATCACTGTTTGGAAATGAACAAAGATGTTGTCATCACCACCATGTTTTATATCTATCTAGTACCTTTTATTTCATACCTTAGTCTCTATTCATAGCATACATTTGCTGGTGGACATATAAGGAAGAGGTTGCCTGGAGGAGTTGTGGAAGATCCCTGAACGTTTCAAGGCTGGGTTGGATGAGGCTTTAAGAAACCTGATCTAGTGAAAGGTGTCCCTCCTCATGGCAGGATAATTGGAAGCAAAGCATCTTTAAGATCCCTTCCAGTTCACACAATTTTATGATTCTACGATTTTTTTGTGCACTGGTACACTCAGTGTTCAGACTACCTTTGGTAGGACAACCTAAGACCCTTTTATTTCTTTTTTTCTAAATGTATCTCTAAAAACAAGATATGAAGAAATATTAAGGGGTGTCCTAGTGGCAAACTATCTTGATAGTATTCAGATAAAATTAATATGAAAAGCCCATATATTTTCCTTTTGATGTTGACTCACTATCATGAGATACAAATATGCCTTTCCAAAGTGCTCAGTCATATTTTTAGGGAGGAATGCATAACTAATGTAAAGATGTAGCTAGCAACCAATCTTGCACCAGTTATATTTGAAAAAGCTATATGTAAGGGAATCTGGAGACTATATGAACTATTTGGTCCTGTTTCCTTGATATGTAATGTGTTGATGAAGGTGCCAGTTACCTACATTGCAGATTTCATCACTACCATACATACTTCCTGCATTGTTAATATCCTCAGTATCAAGGATGCAACAACTTGTGGAAAATTAACTTCTTTTCATGGTCTTTCTCCCTTACAGTATTCTCAAAGTTGAATTAGATCTATAATGTTAGGACAACTGAGGAATGATACAGAGGAGGACACAATGCACTAAAGAATGCAATCACCCTCATACCGCAATTTTTACCTGATCCAGAAGGGACAATTTGTCATTTTGAGCTGTCAGTCTTACATTTTCTACTAATGTTGTTTTTTTCTTTTATTTTAATTACACATAAGACAAACAGAACTTATTATAATAACACAAAACCTATCAACATTGGCTATTTCAGTCTAGGAAGATTTTTTTTTAAATCTGTCTTTCACTATCTCATGAAAATACATGATGTGTTTAGATTACACAGAATAATACTTGGATAGTGTCAGAGTAATTATACCAACTAATTTGACTTTTCTTGGCATATGGAGAAGGCATATTTACATTCAAGTGCTAAATTAACCAATTTCCTTAAAATAGATAAAAAAGGACCCTACTGTTGTTTCATAATTTATCACTTTTTTAAAAAAATTTAATTTAGCTGTAATTTTTCTTATCTCCTTAATGCTCTACAATAGCTGTCTGGCTGATGTGACAAGAGTACATAACAAGTTCTCTTTCAGTAAATTATTTTAAGTGTGTCTATATGCTGAAAACTAACCATGTCCTCACTTGCAAGTAGTTAAGTCCTATTTGAAGGACCGGGTGGGTTTAAAAGCTTTGAATGATAGAGTTGAACAGCTGAAAAGAGTTGTGAAGAAAGACAATCTTTCATTTTCTTACTTTACTTAAACACAACAGCACTTGATTGTTTGTCACATTTGAGTTAGCTAACTGATGCACTGCTAAAAGTGATGATAAGCATTAGGAAAGCCTATCTCAATCTGTTAATCACATTGGTTTGTTGAAATTCCATCAGGAAATTAATAAAACAGACTTTCTATATATTCTGTTGTCTTTTCCTGTGCATGATACACCAGGGACCCTGCATTACTCTTCATAGCCTGTAGCTATGTCTGAAGTTAAAATATCTCTGTGTCATCTGTAAAACCTTTTCCGTTTTCATATGACTTTTCATCAGCCTATGAAATAAAAATGTGGAGATGAAACTTATGGGATTTCAGAAACTCTTCATTTGACATTTGAACATTAAATCTTCACTGGACCCTTTATTTCAAAGCCAAGAAAAGATATTGCTATTATACCAGAAATTTGTAAAATACAATATTTTCTTTTTGAATGATGTGACACTACAGTCTTGCCCCATTCCAATTCTGTATTTTAAAATTCTCTTAGAAAGCATGTTGTAGATGACTCTGAGATTTAGGGCACAATTCATAAACTGTAAAGAGCAAAAATAGGTCACCAGCCATTCATTATATGCTCCTCAGATGCTGGAGTTAAAGTCAAACCTTCTTAGAAGATCTTCAGGTGAGATTTTTTTTTCACAGAGATTAGTATTGTGCCTTCTGTGTTCTGAGCAGTAGAACACTTGAACACTTAAGCACTTTCCTTTTTAAATCCTCCTGCTACGTTCCCCCACTGAACCACAGATTTTTCTGACCAATAATATTTTGGATTATGTCATGGTTTAACCCCAGCCAAGCCCCACACAGCCACTCGCTCACTCCGTACCAGCAGGATCGGGGACAGAATCAGAAGATGAAAACAAGAAAATTTATGGGTTGAGATAAAAACAGTTTAATAGGAAAAGAAAAAGACATCCTAACAAGCAAATCAAAACTAGGAATTAATTCACTGCTTCCCATGGGCAAGCAGATTGTTCAGCCATCTTCAGGAGTGCAGGGCACTGTCACATGTAATGGTGACTTGGGATGACAAATTCCATCACTCCAAATGCATCCCCCTTTCCTCCTACTTCCCTCCACTCTGTATGCTGAGCATGACGCCATATGCTCTGGAATATCCCTTTGGTCATTTTGGGTCACCTGTAACAGCTGGGTCCCTTCCCAACCTGCCATGCACTCCCAAATTCCTCACCAGCATGGCAGTGTGGAAAGGAGCGAAGGCTTTGACTGTGTGCAAGTCCTAGTCAGCAATAAAAAAACATTTTTCAGTTATCAGTCCTGTGTTCAGCACAAACCCTAAACACAGCTCCATACCAGCCACTGTTAAGAAAATTAACTATACCCCAGCCAAAACCAGCACAGATTAGAAGAAGCAAATAATTCTATGAAATTCTCTGTAAATATCCCTAACTGGAACTAACATCGTGCAGCTCATCTTGGCATTATTTAAAGTATGATAATAGTTTATGATAATATCCTTACTAATTTTTGTTTCCTAATCCTTTTTTTTTTTTAAATAAAATTTATTATCATTTACAGAGTATAAAAAACTATTGGCCACTCTTGATTTCTCAGAGCTTTTTTACTGCATGCTAAAACTAGGCCAGAAATGTATAAATACCATGATCAGACATATCTCTAAACAACTACAAACTAAGTAATTTCAGTGAAAATTTAATAGTCAGTCATTCCAACCTAAGCCACTACCACTCACAGCCCAGTGTCTCACACAAAGGCCAGAGTAGATCAGTAGTAAAAATAAAGCTTTAGTCAAAGCACAAGTCATCTGCAGAGCCCAGAATGTGAAGTGGGCAGAATATTACGTTAAGGAGAATCTAGTTTTAGCCACCCTCTGATGGATAAAATCAAAACAAATTATCACGTACTAAAGACCTAGCTCTGATTTAACAGGCAGCAATGTTAAATAAGTTCCAGAGCATTTCACACTTGCCACTATTTTTTGAACTAATGTTAAATTTTTCTTGTCTTTAAACAAGAAACGTAGATGACAGTAAAGACTTTCATGAACAATGCAAGAACAGTGCATTGTTCCTATTGGGAAGGAGTGGAGGACAACTGCGATGGCATAATTAGAATTCTATTTTAAAGGTGGAAAAAAAATCTTACAGAAAAAAAAAGCAAACAAAAATAACATAAATTTTATAGACACAGTATAGAGTATACTTTTATAGTTGATTTTATAATATTTCAGTTATGTTTTATTTTTATAAAGCTAGAAAATAAATAAAATATGAAATATATATATTCTGAAAGTGCAATTCTATAGGAAAAATCAACAAAATAAATAATTTTATAGTCACTTTTGCAGGCTTTGGAAATATGAACAGATTTTATTTTTTTAAGAAGCTAATGTAAATTTGTATCACATGCATTGGAATATTTTTCTCACACTTTGACTTTCTTTATTTTTCCTATATCTTTCAGAGTGTCTTCTGAAAAGTTAGAGCAAATGCATAAGAAAGATGAAAATAATAAGTTCCCAAACCAATATAAGGAAAAGAGGAGGAGGGGGAAATAACTTGCCAGTGTCAACAGTTATAGATCTTATTTAATTTTTTTTCAGTAAAAGATCTTGATGAAAAACAATGTGTGTATTAGAAGTTATGAAAATGTATACTATAATCATATTTGTTGTGCAAAAACAGTAATACACACCCATGGTTTTGAAATAGCAAAGCTGTCTTGCAGTTAAACTAATAGAACAAAAGAGGGCAATTCCCTCAACTTCAGTAAGAATTAAACTTTGAACACAGTTCATGTGGAATACTTAAAATTCTACCAGAGAGATACTGTTTTGACTGAGCCAGCAGGATCCATGTTCAACTTGTCTCAGCTGCCAAGTGTGCATTTTATGTCCAGAGAGAATTTTTTCCTTACTGCAATCTATGGAAAGTTCATGAAGTTTAGTATCTTCTAGAGAAAGCAACAAATTACAGTAATGGATCCAATCAGTTCTGCTCTACTGCACTTAGGAAGGAGGTTTACTTCATAAAGATCAGGTAATACCCTAAAGTGGGTTTAACTAAAATCTCACATAGTGAGTTCATCTGTAAATGATACAACTCCTCTATTTGCAAAAAAAAATAAAAATCAGGTCCATCTTATAAAACTTAGCATTGTGTTTATCTGTGCCATATTTTCTAGTAATACTTCAAAAATTGACAAGTGATTTAAAAAGTGCTCTATTCTTCTCTTGGCTGTAAAAAAGGATTTGAATGTAAAAAGTTTCAAATCACAATTTCAGGTATTTGAAAACTAAGCATTTATGCTGGATCCTG
The DNA here is from genome assembly GCF_017590055.1 of Onychostruthus taczanowskii. Taxonomy (NCBI): domain Eukaryota; kingdom Metazoa; phylum Chordata; class Aves; order Passeriformes; family Passeridae; genus Onychostruthus; species Onychostruthus taczanowskii. Next base: position 22,313,425 of record NW_024496525.1, read on the forward strand.
AACACCAGTAATTTTTTTAAAAGTTGTTATTTACTTCATTTAAAAATTATACTAACAGTCTATCTGTATATATTGCAACCCAAGTACCTTTGTAAATCTATCATCATATCCTCACCACTCCTTTTTAAAAATATCATCTGCTATTTTTATTTTTACTAGATGTTCGCACCAGCAAACAATGTGAAAGAAGAATCAGGCAGCAACACAGAGAGTACTTTATTCTCTGAGCCATGCCAAGACACAAAATACCTTGCTGGTGTGGTATGAGCAATTTACCAAATGTTCATATTCAAATCATGTGTTAATTCTATTTAGATTTAGCTTTAATTTATTTAGGAATCAAATCTATCCCTGCCTAGAGATTTTCCATGAGAGTTGCATTAATCTCTTAAGAAGGGATTAACAGCTGTAGACAGAAGTACTCATTAAAGTTAATTTTAAAATACTGTCTATTATATTAGTCAACCTTAGCAAATAGAATTACTGCCATTCATATCCTCCAGAAATCTTTCTCCAAGGATTCCTCATTCTTAAAAGGGTTATTTTAAAAAAAAAAAAAGTACAGAAGAAAAAATGTAGGGAGGAAATAAGAGATTGCAATCACCATTTTAATTACTCTATATAATTATATATTGTTGTAATTGTTTATAAAGTCTGGGTTTTATAGGAAGCAGGACCTTTTTTTCAAATCCAACTCTAGTCTTGTGATAACCATCGTTACTTAAAATCTGAAACACATGCAACTTGCAATCAGCTTGATCACTTTAGATATATACAAACTCCAGTCTCAGACAGAGAATGAATTAAATTTCAGCTTTATAGTGATGCATGGTCATAGTTCTTGCTCCAGTGAATTGGTGATGTGGGTACTGAATGAAGATTCTCTTTACAGTTAAAGCCTCATCAATTCCTCCATCTTCATCTCTTCTCTCCTGACTTACACTCTGAATGTCTAACCTCAGACAAGCCACTAGAAAGGGTAATAGCAGTCCAACTTGGTTAGATATAGACTAAGAGACAAACAATGTACATATTCTGCAGGAGGCGTGTTCTCTGACACACCAACAAAGCAAATTCATATTGTGTGGGTAGAAATTTAAACACATTTAAATTCACGTTCTTCTGCCCTTTCAGAAAGAGCAGTGACCTCAGGTGGACACAGGTAGCTGTGGGATGCTCTAGAAGGTCCCATTTATGGAAACCATGAGGTCTTCAACAGTAAGTGTATCTGACTATAACAGAAACACAACTGGAAAAGTCCTTTTCCAGTCTTTGTGTATTTTGAAGTGGATTTTGAGAATTTCAGGAGTGCTACTTCAAAGGGATCTGGCTATCCTAGTGTTTGCCCCCACATGACCAAGAAGAGCAAAAGATTTGGCAGAGTAATATTTTTTCTGCCAAAAGGAATAAAGTCTTTGTGCTTATTTTATGTATCTTGATACTCTAATAGTCTGCTCTCATGAGAACCCATATTCATCCAGCTCTGGAGCCCCCAAAATAAGAAGTGTTAAATGAGTCCAAAGGAGGCAATAAATGTGATCAGGTGGCTGGCGCACATCTATTATGACAGACTGAGAAAGCTGGGGTTGTTCAGCCTGGTTGTTCAGAAGAGAAGGCTCCAGGGAGACCTTGTAGCAGTCTTCAAGTACTTCAAGGGGCATACAAGAGAGAGATGGGGATATTTTATAAGGGTATGTACTGACAGGACATGGGTAATGACTTCAAACTGAAGGAGTTTAGATATTAACAAGAAATTATTTATTGTCAAGGTGGTAAGGCACTGGCGGAAGTTGCCCATAAAAGTTGAGAGAAATGCCCCTGGCCATGGAAGGGGGTTTGGAATTAAATCATCTGTAATGTCCCTTCCTACCCAAACTGTTCTAAGATTCTATGATTTCCAATTCTTGTTATATATTTCCAGGTTTGTGTAGACAAACTCCTCAAATTAGAGGGTCTCATACATCCTTTCCTTGTTTTTTTGATACCATGTTGGAAACCATGAGATCTTCAATAGCAACTTATCTGACTGTAACAGAAAAACAATCAGAACAGTCCTTTTCCATTCAAGCAACATGTCAAACAGTATACAGTTTGGTTTTCTTGGTCTTTGGGATGGCTAGTGTAGAGTGCTCAGCATCCAAATATAAAATTCAGGCTCCTAACCTCATGATAGAAGTGATTTTAAAAACATTTTGACAGCCTTGGAGACTTAACCACTTACAGCGGAACCTATACAAACAAGCTTTCATTTTAACAGATAGATAAGTAGGAGTAGAATTCAGTTACCTACACACAGAGCTGATCGTATTTTCCTCATGCTAGCAAAAATGTTTATGTGCAGACCTGGAACATACACATAGGAAAGATGTTCTTTAGAACTCAGAAAAAGACACAGCATATCCTTAATCTTCTTTCTCTCCTGTTCATGCTTCTGAAATAGTTCTTTATAATCATTCATGCTACTATAATTTTTTTCAAATTCTGCCTGTAGAAACTGCCACTTATTCTAGTTTTTTAATGACTTCAATTTCAGTTAATTACTCAGTGTATTCAATATATTCCTTAGTCTATTACCTCTTGACTGAGATTAAGACCTTGTAAAAAACTGGCAGAGGGATTGAAAAGTAATCACTCAATTTCGCTTCTACAGGATAAAACTTCAGACCTGATTGTTACATAAAAAAGTGCCATTTCAGAACAATCTCTTAGAAAACATATGCAGAAAGAACCACAATTAAAATAGTATTTATTTTCTTTTCATGTGACTGTTCTTAATAGGAGGTGTATGTAATTTTGTTGGAGAACTGCTAGCTAATATCTGAACTGTTCCACTTTATGATGAAAAAAATTTTTGTAGTCTCAACTCAAAATCACAGCCACAAATTTTCCATTGCTTCTCTTTGCTCTTGAATATTTACAGTCATTCTCTCCAGTGAAAGCCCATATGCAGCTTTTTATAGGAAGTGTACACTGCTACTCTACATGTTTCACCTAATCCCAGCCAGTGATCAAATGTATAGAATGAAGAGAGTTGTACATCTGAAATGAATTTGGCCTGATGATTCATGTGCTATTGGTTAACACTGAATAGAATCATTTGAAGGAAATTGCTCTGGTGGCACCAGGCCATTCAGACCATGGCTGTTGTATTTCATAGGTCTCACCCTCTAAGGATTACTTATACCTTACAGAGAAAACAACAGCTGTGTAACACATTTAGCCTCCGCTGTATAGACATATCATTGATGTTTTCCTCTTTACTGCCTGCCCACAAACCATTTGTGCCAACAGTTCCCAAACCCAGTAACACCAGGAGGGTCAGAATGCACCTCAGGCTGCCGAGGGAAAGTGAGAATGATAAATTTAGACTGACCTGGTTGCATTCAGGTAGGACAGAATGAGAAATAATTTTAAGCCTTTCTTTCTCAGGTCTTCTGCTCTTCCATCTGGGTTTGGTTTATATTTTAGGATGGACTATCACTATATCTTAGCTAAGCAGAGATATAAAAAACTAATTCTGGAGTAGGACTATCATTCACACAGTGTGGAGACTGACTTTTCTACAGCTTATCCCTGCTTATTGCAATGCAAGCAAGCTCAGAATGAAAAGCCAGATCAATATCTATTAATTATTAAAAAACAAATTGACTTCAATGAAAATGGGTGGTGGCCAGAGAGTTCCAAAAACTGCAACACTCACCTGAGAAAAAGCTGGTATCACCTTAGAAATCTGTTTTTCTGAAATGCCCTGTTTATTCCTACCAAATAGTTGAAAAAAAAGATAGTCTCCCCCACCACAAGTAGCTTAAAACTAACCAGAGGCATAACACATTTCTGAGAAGGTAGAAAAGGTCTGGCAGAAAACAGTTACAGAGTAGCAATGAAGAAAGACAAATTTTACAGAGAAAATTTGTAAACAAATTCTTCATAGAGAAAATTTGTTAAACTAGAAGAACACTGAACGCATCCTACATGTTCTCTAAGTGAATACCTGCAGAGCCATCCTGGAGATGCTCAGCTTGATTCACCATTTCTTGCTATTGGTTACTGTGACAAGCTGCTGGGTGCTGCTAAAAAGTTGTCAGGTTCCATGCAGGCATGGCTGTACCTCATGGATAAAAGACTGTTTAAGAGTTCTGCCATCCCACACATAACATGAACCAATATCAAGACTAGTAGATTTATTTTAGGGATGAGAACAATTAGGGAAAAGAGATAAAGGAAAATATTTTGTAAAACTGAAATAAAATAATCACACTAAAAATACAAGGTATGGTGATTTGGGTTTGATTTTACTGGTTTGGGGTTTTTTTCCAATTCTCAGTTTTAATAAAATGTTCACTTGCTTTACAACTTTTTTTCTATCCCCTCCAAATGCAAGTATTGGATCTTATTGGTTCAGGTGACCTTGCTTCTTCATTAAGGACATTTTTGGAGTTGACAATTAACCTTTTTAGTCAGCAGAAAACCACTCTGCTATACTTACACACTAGTTATTTTAAATAAATTCACCTTTTTATCCCCTTGAGATCATGTTAAACTTGCTCAGCACTCAGCCTTCCAGGCATGCACACATAGAACCCTAAGACACAGGAAAAAGACTGGGATGGGTGTGTACTGATTCTGGCACACAAACAGAAGCTCATAAAAATTATCTGTATTGTAATGCCACATGAAAAGGAACCACCCGTCTGATTAGCCAACATGTTTCTGCATCTCTGCAGACAGTCAAGATTAGTAAATGTTTAACCACCACATTTTCAATAATTACTCTATTCATTAGAATTAGGAGGGGAGGCATAACTTCACCACAAAAGACTGTTGCACCAAGGCTATTAAAATAGATATCAATTTACAAGGTACTGGCAGAGATTGGTTGAAAAGACAGGTACATTTTCATTCACACCACAGGACTGAAAGGCCTTCTCAAAGAAGAAAATTTGACAGTGACCGACATGTAGTACAGGTATAATTAATAAGAACAAGAAAACTTAAGAATTGTGAAAAAACCCCAGTTTTGATGCTTTCAATGAAATCCGTAACAAAAAAATTCTTATGTCCTTCCTTTATAAGCAGTGACAAGTCTATTTTCATTTATACTTAGAAGTTTCATGCTTGTGTATGACAACTTTTTTTCCCCTTTGCAGATTATTCTAAAATAATAAAATTAAAAAAAAAATAAAAACAAAACAAAACAAAATCTCAAAAGACTATATTTTATAGCTGGAGGCACAAGTTAAAATTGAGGTCAGATTCTTTATTAGAACAGCCAAAACAAAACAAAAATACAAATACAAAAAGAAAAAGAATCCTCTTTCCTGTAATATATGTTTATCTCTGAAGTTGTAGCTGTACAAGTACATTTCTGAGTTGGTGATTCCATCTGCTTGGACAAGACCTTTTGAGCTTCTCATAGATAGTCTTTCTTTTGTCCTTCTGATGAGAGATTGTGGAAAAATGACTAACCAGTTTTCTGATAGAAATGTCATATAATTGAAGCAATTTCACAAATGCAAACTGCAGATGTTAATGGCAAAGGGTACAAGCCAATCCCAGAATGAATGTCCCCTGGCACAATTTCTGTTCTCTTGAAACAGTTGCTGGGTTACTCTGCCCTTGCGGCTGCTTCTGTGGGCAATATAAATCTGTGCATGAGTCTGAATTAAAGAGATGTGGGAAAAACACGTTGTCTTAGATGCTTCAATAAGTTAAAGGTGTTGAATTCAGTGTTGAGATTCTGCATTCCTTTAAAATATGTGCAGATTCAAAAGCAAATTTTCATGGGAAGATACAATAATCTCTTTGCACTGGTGTGTTACTCTATTTTGAGTATTGTTTCCTCCCTGTCATACTTCCTTTTTCCATTGCAAATATAAACATGACATAGTATAGATTTATATGTGCATATGTGTACCTGCCTCTGTAAGATGGTGAAATTTTTACACAACTATCCTGCTGCTTTCAGGGAATCAAAAATATAACAAAAAGGAAAAAAAGTTTTAAAAAGAAGTCTGTATTTTTTAAATAGTGGTTTTAAAGAGAAACCAGCAGATTTTGAACTTTGTGATATATATCAGTTTCTTACTGATCCTGCTGTGAAAATCATCCTGCTGGCAATCTTGCTTAGATTACTGTCTGGGTTGGAGAAGCATCATCCTTATTGAAGTTTTTTTTCTGTAATGCTGTCTTATGAAAAAGGAATGCCCATCCACATTCTTGAAAGTTTGTGTCACTCCCTCATCTGTGGCCACTCCATAATAGCATAGAGATATTTGCTGAAAAATGTTTAATGCCTGTAGATGCAGACACTCTTTCCCCTCCAAAAGGCAAAACCACATTGTCACATATTTCAACAATTCATCCTTCTGGTCACCTCACCTGTCAGTTTCCTAGGATAAGAGCAACACCAGAAATATTGTACCCAATGTGAAGTCCCTCATTATGAGAAAGATGTCAATAAACAGACCATCAAATCCTCCCAAGATGACTGAAAGAGCTTATTAGGAGCACTTACCCTGTGGAGAGAGGCTGAATGTCTAAGGCACATTCAGCCTGTAGAAGAGGCAGCTTTGAGGGGATTTAATACTTGAAGTATATGGCGAAGATGGAACCAGACTCTTCACCAGGGTATGCGATAGCAAGATGAAAGATAGGCCTAAATCGAAACAAGAATGTTTAACACTATCTCTAAGAATAATTTTTTTCTTTATCAGAACAAACAAGTGTTGGAAGTAGTTACCATTCATTGAAGTTAAGCAGTATTTATGCTCTGAAGCCCTCAAGATGAAACTAGGTGCAAGTGCTAATTTCGTATCCACTGCTTTGAGCAGGGGCTTGGCCTAGGGATCAGCTGAGCTCTCTTCCAGCATTTATTATCACAAGGTCTTGTGATCACTACTGAATGTGACTTAGGTGTTGAAATTTCAAGCTTACATTAATAAAGGAGACAAAAGAGGTTTTATTTCTTAATTTTAGGTAAACCTCATTATTTTCAAAACTTGAACAACACGATTATATGTAAACCGAAAAAAACCAGAGCAACTGAATAGCTGAGGTTTTTTTGTTAAAATTAATGTTAACTACCATGAAAACAAATACATCTGTAATCTAATCCTAGTGTGCTTCCTTTTGCCTTTTAGCTTTTTGTGCCAGATGTACAGCCATGCTCTTTGTTCCGTGAGAGGTTTCTTGGATGTAATCTGGAGAATGGTTGATTGACGCAATATTTATTTCCATTTGAATGTTGTTTTCATATTTATTTAAAATGAAGTATTAAAATAAGTATTAAGCCTTTTATTCAATGACTGCTGAAGTCCATAATTTTCTGCTAAATTTTTCACCTGTGTAGCTCTTATTTCTTTTATCTCCCAGTAGTGAAAAATTTTAGATTTTGAGAGTACTATATGAATATAGTATGGCTAACACCTGATTTTCAGTTTGAAAAGAAATGCTGACATTTTAGTGCTGCATATAGTGTTCTGAAACAGAAGAGCAGGAAGATAAAAATAATTCATATACTCAAATAAAATTGTACTGAGAAGAAAAAAAGCAAGATTAAAATTTCTCTTTTTTATCTGGCATGTGAGACTGTTGTATTTTACATAGAAAGATCACAAGGAAAAAATGGAAACATTCTTTTGAGTTTCAAGATCTTTGAAAAAAGTTATGAATATTTTTAGCATAATCATCTTGTGATAAATTAATTGATATTATTGATGCATCTTTTTTAAGTGAGATACTGACATTTGGAACTCTAAATAACAAATAATTTATTTTATTTTGTACCACTCAAACAACACATATCTGGATAAGAGGCTCTGAAATTCAGTTCTTGAACAAATGAGAGCAAGAAAATCCACAATTGTTGTTTATTGCCAAGATAAGAGATTATGTTTGCCATAGTAAAATAATTTTTGCCCTATTTTATGTAAGGTTTTCTACTTGTTTGAAGTTCTTAGTTAACTAAAATGCTCCCGAAACGTGATGACACAGAGCTACACAAATTCAGGCTGATATCATGCTACACATGTTTAATGAAGTATGTATTAAACCTTTGGGACATCTTACACAGAGCTGCAGTAAATCCTTTATTCCATGGAGTGAGGTGGTCTCAACACTTAAAATGAAGTTTGAGTATGTTTGGTTGCTTCTTTATATGTTACAAAATTGTGGTAGTCACTCTGGATCACTTAGTGAAATTGATTATCCTGTAGTCTGTTAGTCATTAGGTTAAGATGTAAATGCCCTTTTTGGGCCTTAAAATATACTGATCTGTAAAGCAATACAAGCAGTTTGGAGAGTAGTGGTGCAGATCTCTTCAGAATAACAGTCTGAATTATTTCCTGCAATAGGCCAGTATTCAGCTCTTTTATTCAAACTACATTTGCCAATGTATACCAATTATTTCCTGTCTTACAAATAATTTGATGTTCATATTACTTCTCAAACCATTTCCAGTTCTCTATGCTGTTCTCCTCTTCTGAATAAGGAAAGCACTATTCATAAAATATAGCCTCACAAACAGTTAATAATACCAATCTGAAAAGTGACTCTTTAATAGCTCCTATTAAGGAAGGAAAAACAAAGTGATATAATCCTGCTATTCATGACCTGTTCATGAATAGCCAATGAGGGTGATTGTAAGAGAAACTGTAAGCTGATGACTCGTGGTTGGGGCTCATCATAAGTAAATAAATATACAGTGTATGTGGCTCTAACACACTTTCCCCTTCATGACTTTGGACTGTAGTGCATTTTTCTCTCTTTCTTAATCCTCAGTGACTTAAAAACAACAACCACATATGCAATGAACAGCAACTCATTGTAATTGCAGGTGATGGGTGTGAGCCAGGTTTGTGTAATGTCATTGATTCTGCTATTAGGACAGCAGTTATATAAAACTTAGGAGCTTGCACTGCACCATTCATCTGCAAGCAGACTTACAAGCTAATGTTTCTATCGAGTCACCAGGAATGGAAGATCTTCTTAGAAATGATTGGTGTAAAACACCTTCATGAAAGAATAAACTGTTTTGGAAGAGGTTTTGCATATTTACTTAAGAGTTTTACCTTTTCCTATTTCTACTTTTAGGTATTTTATTTTCCTCATTTTAAACAGAGACTTTTCCATGATAGTTTACTGGGTTTGAAGGATACAGAATGCTTAAATCTATGAAATTCTCCTTTCATTACTTCCCCATTTACTGGGCCTTTATTTAATAGAAGATATTAAAAAATACAGATTCTTTACTTTCAAGAAGTCATTTCAGACAAGTGTTTAATGCTCAAACAGCCACCAGGCACTGGAACGCATACCATCTGTTTTCTTCCATTCCCTGTGTTTGTATAGTCAGCTTTCTCAAAGTAATCAACTTATTCACTAGGAAAATAAACTGTGATCTCTATCTGCCAATTCTATTTGTCCATCTGTCTACCTATCTGTCAGACTATATCTGCAAGGAGGACTCAAAAGGGTAAAAATTTTCTGAATAATTTTGAATACATGCAAATAAAAAAAATTTTCTGTGATTACCATAGTTATTTTCCTGTCCCAATGAAAAGTCACCAATCCTTGCAAGTGTTTTACAATAGAGAAAAAGAAAATATGGGTAATAACCATACTGTAATCTAAAAATATTGAAGTCCTGAGCAAGTATTTATATCCATATTTTGTCAACACTTGTTGCCAATTGACAGGAATAAAGAAAGCTGGATTGGTCTATTACTTTCTAAAATGATTTTGACCAAACTAGGAATTAGGGTCTGGACTACATGAATAATTATTTTGATTTCTTTGGAATGCTTTTTGTTCAAAATTAGTCATTTGATTTGCTGCAAAGACAAAAAAAATCAAACACTTATTTTTAAGTAAATTAATTTAATCCAGAATAATTTATGGAGTTTATCTCTTGTGATAGAATCTAATTATGAAAGCATTTTAGCAAAAATTTTAAAAGTTGCACAAAATAATGCAAGACACTTGATCGGATGATTCACAAGTAACTATTTATTAGTGCTGCCCATAAACATATATGCTTGCCAAATACATGGGTTTGGATTTTCTAACATTTTAATGATAAAGAAAGATTCAAAATTTCATAACAAAAAAATCATTGTTTACTATGCAGTTAATAAAAAATAGCAATATACAGCAGCTTAAAGTAGACTCAGAAATGCTTTTTTATTCTTATAATTTGAAAATACCAGTGGCTCATTTCTGCAGAATATTGAATGTTAAAGCACAAACCAAAAAGATAGTTATTTCAAAATTATGTACTTGATTTTAAACACTATAAATACATCTATTTGTCAAACTAATTTATGTTATAGGTTATTTAAAGCAGACCATAATCAATAGTACCATATTTTTATTTTTACTGCAATCAGCATTATAAAACATTTCTGAACTGTTGCTGTAGTAATTTCTGTGTACATTTTGCATTATTTCAGTACACTTTTTATTTTCAATAAACTGTAGCTGTAATCTCTTAGACTAAAATCTAAGGGCAAAATAACTTTTTAGCATTATTTTACTTAATTTGTATATTTTTAACAGTATTTAATTCTAGGCTAATAGCTAGATTTCAGTTCCTCATTTTAGCTTCATCTTAAGGGTGATTTGTAAGTACCTGATAAATATGAGGACATTCCATCTCTGGGGAAGTATCAATCCTCTAACCAGGATACTCATGCAGAACCTAATGTATTATCACAGTTATTATAGTCCTATGAGATTCAGAAGATTTATTGCTACTAGTTTTGAGGGTGTGTGGACTACTTGGCACATGATGAAACATCTTCTGCTCTCTTCCATTAGCCCCTTCTATACTTCAGCAAGACAGTAAAGGCTGGAATCCTTGAATCACATGGATCTTGAGTGACCCTGTAAAGCTTGGGTTTAAATACATACATTTAAAGTAATGTGAACTGCTATTTCCTTTGATATCAGATTTTCAGGTTTTTTACTGTCAGTGTTTCTGAAGCGGCTAGAGCTGGGTTAAAGTAAAAACAAAAAGAATTAAATAAAAGTTGAAATATATAACCATAGGCTTGCTCTGCTAGAACTAGATACTTCTTAAAAAGGTGTACAGGTGCTAACTGCCTTCAAAATCAGTTAGAGCTTATTATAACTAAGTATTATAACTAAGGAGAGATTTTATCATTTTCTTTTTTTGTGTAATTAAGCCTTTCAAAAAGCTGCTCTCAGATGTTGATAAGGTAATCATGAGAATAAATATTACACTACAAGGCCTCAAAAAACAGCTTATTTCTGTAGAGCTGGCAAATCCACATCTGTAAAGGCAAATGTAAGTTTCTGTTTATATATGTAACATATATGCAAATTATATTCCTTGTTAATAATAGCTTCAAGAGAAGTCTCTTTACTTATTAACATATTGCTGCTTTGGATGAGACCAAAAGGAGCATGGATGTAACCCTCAGAAGAAAGCAAGCAAGAAATTAAGTCCAGATTGCGTGACATACGGCATGGCAGTCATTGTAGATATCAATATAACCTCAGTAGCACAGATATCAGCATTGACTAAGCATCTTAATATTTATTCATTTTCCCAGACAGATTTCACAGCCTGACTCTGCTCAGTGCTGCCACAATTACTATCCAGCATGCTAGTTCACAGCACCTGAAGTAGCTGGCCTTGGGGAAGGATGGTTTTTATTTCCACAGTACAGAACTAGCTTTTCTCTTTGAGGATGTAGAGTTTTTGATTGGATTGAATTGTCAGAATCTATGAAATTTGAATATTATTTGGAGGAGTCCAGTGCAGGTAGGCAGATGTAACACTGTTGGCCACACAGAAAAATAAAATAAAAGCAGAGAAGAACTTCAAAAATTTATGTCATTCATTTATTTCATCTCTGGTATTTATAACAATGAGATGATCCAAAGGTGTGGTCATATCTTTAGGTCACATCATGCACTACAGAAAGTCACTTTCTGAAATCAATGCCGGCTAAACAAATGATCCCTCAGATATTCAAAATTCCTTGAAGTCCCATATACTATGTTCCTTCTGATAATTTCAATGATATAGTAAACATTATAAAAACATATATCAGATTATTAGATTAAAAGTCCTTCTCAACGACCATGACTCAGGTGTTTAATGCAGTGATAACAAGGAACCTATTGAGTAATCCTAAATAATAAATTGCTTAACTAACTATCAGATAACACCTTTGGTTATGTCATAGCTAACAAAAGTTTGGGCCAAAGCAACTATTTGGAATGTGTCTTGCATGGGCCAAATATAAAATTCTTTTGCCATCAAAACTGACTATTTGAAATGTAACAGTCAAATAATGAAGGATCTGCAAAGGTTTTAGGAGTCAACTCCTGTGATGTAAAAAACAGGACTGAAAATAGAAAACTATGTGCACGTCTCAAATTATTATATTTCTGTTCATCACATAAAGGCTCACAGAGTAAAAAACATATCTGGTTGATATCTCAGCATCTTTTTAATGGAAGATTATTAAAATGCAAGGTCTAATTAATGTCACTGATAAGCTAAGGCTATGAAATTTAAAATTTACTCCTTCCTCTCCAGGAACAATTAATTTCAATTATTTATTCCATTTTGCACAGGTTTTTTTACTTATTGCAATTATGTCATTATCTAATTAAGTCATTAGGTATCAAGGCAGTTATCACAACAGAACTTGCATGTTGTCTAAAACTTAAAAATTCACCTACAAAGATGTCTTTGTTACATGGTGGGAAGAAGGAGGAGGTAAATGCCCTTCTAATGGGAAAAAAAAAAAGAAAAGAAAAAGGACTATGAAATTCTAATTGAGACAAGACTAACTCTACTCTTATACAAGTCTCAGACTGAGGAAATATTTTGATAAAATCAGAAATGTTCACTATTATTCTTAAAACTGAGCAACAGTGTTTTGTGCAAATTCAGTTACCTTGTCAGTATATGGGAATATGAATCTTGCAAAACTCACTGTCTTAGTTGTATGCTTCATTTAAACTCTGTTTCCTGAGTAGGAGGAACTCCAGACAGATGACTGACATCTACAGGCACTGGTGTTCTGTAGCTGAACCTACCTGCAAGATCAAAAACTCACAAACACTGAGGAGGGCAATACAGGGCACATTGTACTGGGTGTAAAACTGAAGATTGTCCACATGTACACATACCTTTTAAAGTATTTTTTAGGTGATATCTATCAGTACCATTCAAATAAAAATCAAAGATGGGACCTAACCTATAATATGCAACCAAATTGACTGAAATAAATGGACTTACTGTGTGAGAAAATGATATTGGCATGAGCAAGGATAGAAACCCAGTCTAGGGTTTGTTTTTTTTTTTTTCTCCCTTTTTCTCCTTTGACTGAGTTGAGAAAATTTGAACTGTAAGTAATGAATACTTTTAATGGAAACTGACAATTCAATGCTCCTTTGCAACTTGTAAAGAAAAATACAGTAAATGGGACTGTGGGTTTTTTAAGAAGAGAATGATGCAACAGTATGAAGGCTAGCACTATAAGGACCCCAAGAAATTTGTGAGCTATAGTCTGTCCTAAAGTTCTGCACAAATTTGTTTAACATGGAAAAAAAAGGGTAGAAGAGACAAAACAAACTGAAGTAAAGGATATCAGTATTTTCCAGTGATAAAACAGTGCAAAAGATCCCCAGAAAAGGATCAAAACTCCATAGCTTATGCAATTTAGAACTGGACTAATAAAAATATTACTGAATACATTGAGGAAAAAGATTCTATACAAATTCATAAGAGACAGACCTTTGCTTTATAACCCAAGATAAATTTTCTCATTCTGATTACCACTAGCACTTTTTATTGAAGGAGAGCCATTCTAGGGTGAACATATGTGTACACGTACACACACACACACATATATATACACACACACAGACACACACACACACATCCCTATATATCTCTCTACATAAAGAGAGATATCAAAGCACTACAGCTTTTCAGCCCTAATTATCTTGTGGATTTTTTTTCAATTATATAAATTTATCAGATGTTTTACTCTTTATTAACAGAGATAGATTAAATAAATAGCAAACAAAACCAAACAGAAACCAGTTTCAGAATCTTAAATAAGTAATTGTTATATCATATGTCTGCTCTCACCCCCTTTTCTGACCTAGCGTATGTGTCAAGTCAGTAACAGATCACACACAGAATCCAAAGTAAAGCTGATATTTATCTGAAACATTAAATTCTCCCATATGTACATAATCCATTCCTCTCTGTCCAATTCATGTGGTACAGTTTATCCTAATTTTTTCCTACTCTGTGCTTGTCTTCTGCATAGAAATGTTTCATTGAAATATAATTCAGTGTGCCCAAAATCTTATTCAACAGCACAGGGGATACATTTGAATAGAATTATTGATTTATTAAATATTCTAGACTACAGAGGTCAGATGAAGTCATATTCTCTTTACAGAAAAGCAACCCATTCAGTTGTTTTCATGATACCTGCCCAACCTTTTCCATTTATCTTAAAGACAATGTTAATCTCATTCCTGAACAGTGCGAAAATCTGCTACAAACCAAAGAGAAACTCTTTCTCTATTGTATTTAGGAAAGTGGTTGATGTGTTCAAAAAAAAAAAAAAAGGCAGAAAATGAAAGGCACATACAACTCTTTTTGTCAAAGTAAATGTCATTCAACAATCTAGTGTGTCAAACAAGGATATGTAGGGCCAGGATCAGCATGCTGCAGCAATCATCTCTAATACCCGCCATATGCCTTTAAGGATGGAAAATGTGACATGTGACAGATCACTGGAGATGAGCAGGGAGGGATAATGACTGTTGGAAGATGTTCTCCACGGCTCCCTCCTGCTCCTCATTGCAGAACAAGACTGTTGGAGAAGTCAGAGAAAAAGAGTGACACAAGAAGCATCTTTCATAGGTGGCATTTTTCTATTGCTAGTGCGACATTTTCATTAATACTAGTTCAATTACTCCTGATCTGGAGCAGAAAAAATAAATTTTAGGACCAACATCCAACATTTTATTGTAAGCAGTTTTTAAAATGAGAAAGAGATTGATTTCTTTAAGAAAACCACTATTTAATTAAAAAAAAATGCTCTCTTTTAAATCTTAAGTTTTAAAATATTCATAAAAGAAAAAAACTACTGTAGGGGGATAAGAAACAAACGAGAATGCATGCATGATACTTGTTCACAGTTTTTTTAAATTTCTAAAAATGCTGTGTGACTATTGTGCTTTATGAAGACAGTAGAATTCCTGTACACTTCACAGCAAAAACCCAGCTCTCCACTCTCTGCCCACACCTAAAGCCACACATCTATGTAATTTTTATTTTAAAGATACATTTTTTGAAGAGAGATTAGAATTTTGCCTTCAAAAATGCTTCAAAATCTCAAAATTTCAGAGCAGTCAAGTTTTAGCATGAGATTTAGTTAATTTTGAGCACCACTGCAGAAGAATTAATTCATAACAGCTTATATATTAATGGAATCTCCCTAATGTTGTACTGACAAGATTTCCTTGTGCTTCTCCTGGAACTCAGGGGTTTTTTTTGACCCAGATCTCCTTTGGGAAATTAACCTTTACCAATACTGCATGTTGTCTAAATATCATGCTTTTATGGTTTCTCTAGAGATGTTTGAGAGCAGCTGCAAGCTTACACTTATAGCAGCACTTCATGTTCCATCCTGAAAGCATATTCTCCCCAGGAGTCACAGCAGCCCTTTCCTCTAGGACCTCCTGTACCACTGTACCACTTCTCAACCTTTTCATGACAATTAACCCATCAGAGCTGTACCCTGAGATCTGTGACTTAACACTGCATGCAGAATTTTTCTTAAAGACCAGAACAAAAGACAAGCCTCAAAATACAAAGAGAGTTGATGAATGCAACATTT
This sequence comes from Onychostruthus taczanowskii, assembly GCF_017590055.1. Taxonomy (NCBI): domain Eukaryota; kingdom Metazoa; phylum Chordata; class Aves; order Passeriformes; family Passeridae; genus Onychostruthus; species Onychostruthus taczanowskii. The sequence continues at coordinate 22,329,327 of NW_024496525.1, forward strand.
CTAAGCATTTATTTTCTTCCAATCTGCATATAAATTTGCATTGTTTTTGAGGTTACCAATATACATTGGTATACAGCACTAAAGAGCATAAAGACTGGGAATGCGTCAAACAGGAAAAATATGTGTTTACAGTGAATGTATTGCTTTTTAAAGAAGCATATGCTTATGAGCACATACAGTGGCAGTCTCTTTTGCCAAAGCAGTGAACATATTGTTTCTCATTTGAAATTGGGGTAAAAAGAGTGACTGAAGGTAAGGTCTTCAGGTGATGAGACTTGTAAAAATGTAAACACCTGTCCATAAAGTGGTCAAAAAGAAAATCGCAGCCTAGGGAGGAAATGGAGGCATAAAGAAAACTGTGTGAATTATTACACATTGGTGCAGGATTTTGGGTTGCAAAGGATCTATAAAGATCATCTAGTTAGTTCCAATCCCCCTGCAGTTGACAGGGAAAATACATCAAGCAACACTGAGCAATGAGAGCAAAGTGTTGCACTTAACAAGAGAATTGATCCTCACAGGACTACCTCAAAAGTAAAGACCAAATGAATAATGGTTCAGCAGAATTTTCTTTCAACATTTTAAGTATTTGAATTAGTAGTGCAATATTTTTTCATGATTTTTCACAAATGTATTAAAACTACCAGTGCATCAAATAGTAATATTTTATAATATTATATACTAATATAATAATAATAATAATAATAAGAAGAAGAAGAAGAAGAAGAAGAAGAATTCATCTATAAAGAAAAAAAAAACAAACAAACAACAATCAACCAACAAACCCCAACCCCCAAAACAAAACAACTCAAAACTTTAAGGGTTTATATTGACGGAATTAGAGGTTGGATGTAATTTGCTAAAAATACATAAAAACTGTTATTCTTCTCATAGTTCTCTTATTCTTCTGAGTATTTATCCTCTCTCCCATGTTCTTAAAGTAGCCTCCACCTGCATTGATGGTGAAGAACCATTGAGCTCACTGTCTATGATAGGGTCATCCCAACATAAAAGGACAGTACTCATCCCAACATAAAAGGACTGTATAAAAAACAAGCATGATACTTAATATTTCATGAAGTTTCTAATTCTTCTGTGCCCATGGTAGTAGATAAAACCAGAAGAAACCTGATATTTCTATGCTAAACAGGACATCACTAACCAATGACACTCCCTTCCGGTAGGATAGATTGAGATTCAGAAAGTTCAGGTGAGCTCAAGGCATGCCAGATGCACACTGCATCATTCACACCACTGTCTCCTGAAAGCTACCTGAAATCTTCCAAGAGAGTCTAATGAGGAAGCCTTCGTCAGAGCCCAGCTGGAAAAGCTGGGTGGGTCCAGCTCTTTAACCTTGATCCTTGTGAAGTCTACCCTCCTACACACACAGAAGAGATTTATGTGTGTTCTGCCTAGGCACAAATTAAAGTCCAAGTTTCAGGGAAGTACAGCATCTTCTGAATTGTTTAAGTTTGCATATCAGTGGTTGATAACATGCCCATCTATGTTCTTCAACATGCCCAGCAGAAGTTCTTTGTATGGATACCTTGTGTGAAAATACTGTAGTGGAATAAAGTACTCAGCTATCAATCAGGAAAGTCATAATTACTCAATTAATACTGGTAAGAAAATTTAAAGGTCCAATCATGAACAAAAGTCTTTGCTATGTTGGGCTGTGCAGATCATCCACTAAGCAAAGAGACAACCTTTCCTCCGAAGCATAAAGCATTTCAGTGAAAGAAAAAGAAGATATCCATCTCCTCCCCAAGGGTTTGAAATATTTCAAGAATGATTCTCCTAAAAGAAATCTCTGACTTACAGACATCCATAAAGAGAAATAAGTTGAAAGAGAGGTTTCCCAGAGAACATACTTTGTGTGTTATTGATATTTAGAAATAGAAATATGTTTTATTTACCCAATAATGAAGCAATATTAATATTCACTGTATTACTCAGACAAGGACCTCATGAGCACAAGTGATATCTTAGGCTATTTTCTTCACTGTCTGAATCAACAAAACTGAATCAAGGACCTTCAGTCATTCCTTTTTGGGAAGAAATTTTGAAACTTAAGCCCCCTCATATTTGATCCAGTTTCAGGAAGAAACATTTTTGACCAATGCCAAGCAGTTTAAATAATATGTCAAATATGTGGACAAATATATGGTATTGCTACCTATTTTCAAAATGCATGACAAGAAGGTGGAAGAATGGAAGTAAACCAGTGCATGAAAACTTTCATGAAGTGAGAGAGATACAGAGCTTTCTATAAAGAAAGGTTACCAACAGAAAGATCAAGTCCAGTTGTACTGAAAACTCTCTTTTGATCTAACATTATTATACCTTCCCACCAGCAAGACTCAAAAGGGAAAACATTAGAAAACCCTTCATTAGTATTTCCTATATGTGAATTACCCCATGAGTCACAGTTTGCAACAGAGTTCCAGGCAAATGGATGTTTCCACTAATGACTTATTTGGCTGAAATTTAATTACATCAAATTATAAAATATTTTTCTAATCAGCATATAAAAACTTATACCTTCACTCTACCTCCAGCCTCATACCACTTATGAAGGAAGATTTATCCACGTGTTCTGAACATAGTCAGAGACATCTCAATGAGTTCCAATTTGTTTGGAGTTCTGTCCGTGTAGGAATTTTCTTGAATATTTGGAAATTATAGAAACAAAATCATAGAATGCTTAGGATTGGAAGGCACCTTAAAGATCATCTGTTTCCAGCCTCCCTGCCACGAGCAGGGACACATGTCACTAGACCAGGTTGCTCAGAGCCTCCTCCACATCATCTTGAACATCTCTGGGAAGTGGAAGTCCAAAATCTCTGAGGGCAAATAAAAAAAAAACAAAAAAAAACAAACAAAAAAAACCCAAAACAAAACAAAAAAACCAACCCAAACCACTCAAATTCTTTCATCCTATATTAATAGGAGAGGTGCTTTAGTCCTGTGTTTTAGTCCTCTGGACTCACTCCAACAGGTCTTCATCCTTCTTGTGTTTGAGGTCCCAGAGCTGCTTGCAGTACTTCAGGCAGGGTCTCACCAGAGCAGAGCAGAAGGGCAGAATTAACCTCTCAACCTGTTGGCCATGCTACTTTGGACACAGCCCAGGTTATGGCTGGCTTTCTAGCTGCAAATTCCCATTGCTGAGTCATACTGAGTTTTTCATCCACAAATACCATGTCTTTCTTCCCAGGGCTGATTTTGATCCATTCTCCTCCCTGCCTGTACTTGTATGTGGGATTGCCCTACCCAAGCACAGGACCAAACCACTGAGACAGCTGGTAAACTAATTGCATCAATAATGATAGGATTCCAATAAGTACTATTACTCAAAGCATAAAATTTTTGCTTTTGTCTTGTAGCTGCCACAGGAGCATGACTATAACACAGAGAATATATGATCTGCATCTTACCTATTTCCCATTAAAAGTCTGAGGAATTACTCATCTGGACTAATCCCATAAAATCAACACCCATGAACTTAAACAGACAGATGTCTGAAAGGCCAAAATATTGCTCTTTTGAGAAAGTGATAAATGCTGGAAAATGGCAGAACATTACTTACTGTCTTTTTCAATGACAATCTTACTGCTAGACATTAGTTTCTAAAGCAGAAGTTCTCTCTGCGTGAGGGACCAGATCAGTCTAATGTTCCTTGTGAAACAACCTGCCTGTGATAAATGAAAAGGAATTCTACAACATTTGCCCTGTATTGCAGGGGACTGGGGGTGTATCAGCACACAATATAAAATCAGAAAGAAAATTCTACATCCGGAAATTATGTAGGAAAAAAAAAAAAAAAAAGGTTTCTATCCTCTAGTTTAGTGTCACTTGTTCAGCTTTTTTTTTTTTTTTGCTAACTTTTCAGATTTGATCATATATCCAGATCTCACCTCAGAATATCAAATGCAGAACTCAAAAATGAGAAATTATCTTTTGTATCATGTCTGAGAACTACATTTGCTTTGGGTTTGTGATCTCCTTTGGCTTTGGAAAGTGAATTTTTATACATGGGGAAGACTTTTAGCAGCCCTGGAAGCCCACAAATATTTCTAGACATAATTCTGCCTCCAGACACATTCATGCAGCATTAAATCTAGACCTGTTCCAGATTTACAGGGAAAAATTGAATTTTATTTTTTTTCTCATTATAGATTCTGTTGTTTTGGCAGTAGAATGGGCCAGAGTGTGCTAACAAATCCACAGACAAAGGAAAGAAAAAGTTCACTCTTTCCATGCATATTGGGCAGAAAATATCATTCAATAGTTATATTCACAAGGGAAAAGAGAACAGATGTAGAAGAGACATTTTATATCTTTGTTGCTCTGAAAGTTATGGTGATAACAGTGCCACTTATACATATATTTATCCCCAGTGCTTACAACTGTGATTCACTCTAACTTTCCAACAGTTCAGGCATGTGGGTATTCGTTACAGTAGTGCAAGCCCATTGCCACTTGGATTTAAACCACACATTTCTTTTTTATTTCTTTTCTGGCTAACAGCCCAAATCCACGCAGCAGGTGCTGTCTTAGGAATGTCACCGTCTAATAAAAGTACTGTAACATAACACAGAACCAATAAAAATTTCTTTGCATAGGCTTTGCTTTTCCTGACAGACTGGATTCCTAATAAGACAATGTCTACAAAATCTAAGGAAGATGAAAATATAAGCTTTATTGTTAAGCAGATAATTTTTCTCCCTTGTTTAGACAATGAACTCAGATATCAGGTGACAGAAGCTGTGTGAGATTTGTATAAACCTTTCTCTGTCAGGAAAACAGGCAGGGAAATGGGGAACCCTGGTACTGCATGTTGTTTTCATTATGTCTTGGTGAGAACTGTGACTCCATTCATAGTTGGATAAAGGATGTAATCAAGGAAAATACAATTAAAACAAGAGGACTGGGGTAATCAGCAATTGTTTGGTAAAAGATTTGCAGATTCATTTTATCTGTAGGATGTGCATGCATGTAATTCACAAACTTTGAGTTTGTTAAGATACTGCTTTTATTTATCTATTTTGTAATGCAGAACATTTCCAGGCAGATTTAATCTGAGATATGATTTAAACACTCGGTACTTCATAAATCCCATATACACAAAAATAATTAGCAGTTCAAACAAAGGAAAGATTTCAGCTTTCAGCAATATTTTAGAAGCCCTGAAACTGGGAACAAAAGTCATTAGACATCAGACTGAAATGTTGAAGTGCAGACACAACAGTATTTTCAAGCTGGATGAACAGAGAGTGGCATTACATCCCTGATCACTGTTTACTTCAGCTGTAGCTGCTATTCTAATTGACTTTTTTATTTTTTTCAAAGACAGACTTTCAAAACAAGGTTCAGAGGTGGAATATGTTTAAGTTATATTCAAAAGAATAGGATGCATACAATATGTTTGTTCTTCTTTTAAAATTCATTCTACCTGTCTTACTCAGAAAGTCTTTCAGCTCTCAATCTATTTTGGCTCCGCAAGGTTTTTAAAAAATATCACAGGGTAAAAAATGTTGATTTTTGTTGCACAGAGGTAGATAATGTAAATTAATCACTTAATGTGAAGTATGGTTTTCAGTGTACTAGAACAGGTCCACGTTCAAGTAAATGGTGGTTAATTTTGAGAATTTCTAACAGAATGTGTTCCTTCCCAGTGCAATGCAAGTGCTTATGCAAACCACAAAATTCACTTTTGCAACATGAACATGCAGGCCATTTTCTCTGTAAAATTACAACTTATCTTTTTAATTCTATATTAAAATTGTATTTCAAAATTTGCACCAAAATTTCAAACCACTTTAGAAACAAAATAATCATCACCACAATAAAGATGGAAATACTGTAATAGAGTGATTTTCTATCTGGGAGTACCCCCATTCAAGGCAACAATCTAAACATGAATATGTTACTACCAGAAATCAGCAGGGGTTAAGCACAGTTAAAAACTAAAAACACACTTAAATTTTTCCTGACTCAGGGCCAGATCAATTAAGTAGCATCACCAGATTTTCACAGTGACCCATAAACTCTATTAACAGGCTTTTCTTCAAATTGTATCAAAAATCTGATAACATATTGGGCAGACATGGCACACTTGCATACATGGGGCCTACAGGGAAAGAAACACAATTGTTGCAATGCAAGACAGCACAGACTTGTGATCTTAAATTAAAATATTAAATGCCTTTGAAAGCTGTTATTATTTACCAGCCTAAGCTAGGATAAGTCTTAAACATGTCAGAAAACATTGCGTTGGAAATCACTTGAAATATAAACCTACATCAGCACTTGGCAGTTGTGATTTTTTTGGTTGGAAATGAAGAATCATAACTGTTAGTGCAAAAGTGTTGATTAATTCTGCTTTTCTTTGAGGTGTGTGTTTTCACTGGCATTAATTCTGAAATTTACAGTATATTCTTACACACAGGGTGCTTGGTGGGGCACCCCTTTACTAATTTCCTTTTTTCTTGGCAGAAGCAAGCAGTGTAAAAAGGAGAGAAAAGTAACTTTCCAAAGACTAAGTGGAAATTTCTAAGACACTTCCATTTTTCCATTTCTTTCACACTCACTCTTTTTGTTTGTTGCTTTTTTATCTTTACTCAGACAACATAGAGATTTTTCTGTGCTACCTTTAATTAATGGAAAACATTTCAGAGGGAGAAAATGCCTGCAGACAAGGGTTTACTTTCTAGAAAAGACTTTGCATTGCAAGTAGCTGACAAAGGATTTTGTTTCCTAGTAGTACCAGAAAATGAAAAACTTCAGTCCTAGAACACATATATCTACTAAGAATTGTTCTACACATATGATGAACAGAATTAATTGCTGCACTAGCTTTGTATAGAAGCTAAATTTCTCTCCATATGTTATTATTCCTACTATGATGAGACTTAAACTTATCAGGATGTCATTGTGCTAATTCTATATATTCCTGTAACGCAATCTAGTGTCCTGTCAATTGATTTGACCAAAAAAAAAAATCTTCCCTTTTTAAAAGAATTGTTGGAAAGTGGATAAAGAATCAGTTAACAATAGCAGAAATCTTCTCTACGTGATGGAGCTTAAGGATACACCACATAATCTCCATCATTTATAACAAAACACATCATGCATAATTGGTTTATATATTATTGCAGATAAATAAGTCTGCCTTATTATTTAATTCTGACCTTTGCTTTTACCAGTAGTCTGACCAGCTTGCAAAGCATGTGACTTTGTTGAGTGAAGCAGATGGGCAGAATTACTTCATAGGCGTATAAACTTCGAGGTTAATGTAACACTCTGTCAAATATGAATGCACAAATACCTTTACATGCTATTCAATATCAAAGCATCTGAGCACCTCATACTGCATACTGTGTATTTGCACCTATGCTCTGATACAAGGAATATCAAGGAATATATTTACTTTTCATAAGTAAAATTAAAATCAACAGAATCTGGACAATGGCTAGATGAATTAAATTCCTGCAGGAATTATCATCTTTCCCATCTACAGTTATCATACATTTAAAAGATATCTTCTCCTGAATTTTATCTGATGAATATACAGATCTTATATATATTACACTACAGATAAATGGGTATTTATCTGAGAGATCAGTTTTCCTAGACCTTTCATTGTCATTTTACAAGCAAATGGGAGTTGAAAAGAACCTGGAAAAAATGGAAATAAATCAGTTTGGAATAAACATACTTTGTTAAATGTATGTATATGTCTGTATCGCTTTGTGTGGCAAGGTTTTGGTAGCCAGAGGTCTATAAGGGTGGCTTCTGCAAGAAGCTGTCAGAAGCTTCCTGCATCTGTGACAGGGCCAACGCCAGTCGCCTGCAAGAGAGATCCACCCCTGTGTTGGGGCTGAGCCCATCAGCAGCAGTGGTAACACCTCTGGGGTGACATGTTTAGATCAGGGAGAAAAAATGCACAGCAGCAATTGCAGTGGCATAAAGGAGAGAGAATATGAGAGAAACAGCTCTGCTGACATCAAAATCAGTGAAGGCAGATGGGGAGGAGGACCTCCAAGTGACAGAGCAGAGATTCTCCTGTTGCCCAGGGTGAAGTTCTCAGTAAGGAAGCTGTCCCCTTGTCACCCTGTGTGATATCTGCACTGGAACAGATTTTCTGGCAGGACCTGTAACGCCCGTGGGGGATTCATGCTGGTCAGCCTGTTTCTGAAGGACTGCACACCCTGGAAGTGACCCACACTGGAGCAGGAGGAAGAGTGAAAGGAGTGGAAGAAATAATATTTGATGAGCTAGCTACATGCCTATTCCACATCCATCTCTGATGCTGGCAGGAGAGGAAATAGAGGAAATCAGGAGTGAAGTTGAGCCCAGGAAAAAGGGAGGTGTGGGAGGAAGGTGTTTTAAGATTTTGTTTTTAATTCTCATTACTATACACAGATTTGATTTTTAATAAATTAAACTGATTCCCCCAAGTCGAGTGTTTTGCCTGTGATGGTAATTTGTGAGGGATCTTTCTCACTCTTGTCTCTACACATGAGCCTTTCCTTATATTTTCTCTCCCCCATGCAGCTGAGGAGAAGAATGATAGACCAGCTATGGTGGACACCTGGAATTCAGTCAGGGTGAGTCCAAAACACTGTCTATGCCATATTTAAGAAATAAGTCACTTCCCTGTTTATCACCCACAGAACAGGCAGGTATTTAGAGGAAATTCAGTACGTAGCGTACTAGGAATGTTACTAGTTTAAATAATCCACTGTTTTGGTATGGGAAAAGAAAATGTTTTCTTTGAAAATCTGAACCATTAGCATCAAGAATGTTTGTTTTAAAATAGTTCACTTCATTAGAACTTTTCTCCTTAAATGAATTTTTCTTCATATTTTTAGTGTGTAATATTTAAGTATTTGTTATAAATTTGTAATTTTTGTCATCTTTTAAAACGCAAAGGAGATCTTTGAAACCTTGTAAAAGGAAGGTTTTTTGCAAATGTTTATTGAAATAAAAAAACTTTTATGCAACAATCTTAACAATATTTGGTTTTACTAAATAATTTTCTTAAGAGGAAGAAAAGAAGAAAGGAGAAAATAATGAATTTTGAATTAGCACAGGATATTAAGGAAAAACTTTTAATTTCCTAATGTTTTTCTACAGAAATCTAGAATGTAACAGTAAAATATAAAACAGAACAGCTGTGGTAATTCAGGTTGTTTGCTTTTCTTAGTGCCCAGGTTTATGTTTGTGTATAAACAAAGTGAGTATCCTCCAGCAGTTCAGAAACACACCCATTGGGCTTTTTTCTCTCTTTTGGGGAGTCAGGAGGGTTTGTGTGATTTTACAGGCTGCTACTAAGATGTGGGACTGTGGTGGTATGTGAGCATTTTTCCATCTGTTCCATTGTGATTTACCCAAATTCCATGCAGATAAAGAAGAGCTGTTACATCTGACAGACCTCCCTAGGCTGCACTATAAACAGCAGGAAAGACCACCTGCTACACAGAAACTCATGTTACATCAAAGCAGCAAGGATGGCCCAATCCCAATCCGATGGCAGCAGAACTTCTAACCACAGCATTTGTTTGGTAAGTTAGAAAAATTTAAAAAGAGACCTGCAGACTAGATGTAAAAAACCCTTTCAAGGATTCTCCAGAGAGGTGTAAATATTTTTCATGAAACAAAATGAGTTTATAATTGGTCTTGCCTGCTGCTCATCATTTGTTTATGTGTGTATTGCCCCCAAATTTCTTTCACTTGCATATCATAGCTTCATCAACCTCCACTTATATGAACTAAAGGCCAGATTCTCTCAGGCCATTAGAAAATTGTGTAATTCACCACCATGACTTACCCTACTCTTTAAAGAAAAAAAAAAAATTCTTTACAAAGGAAAAGAAAATATAAAAGTCTTGATGACAAGCAGAAACTGGGCCTTTCGTGATGTAAGGTTTTGTGCCTTGAAATATTTTTTTACTGCCTTAAAGCAGAGTGACAGCAAGAATAATGGTGATGTGTAATATAGTTTAGTACTGAAAGCAGTGCTGAAGATGATAGAATAAAAGCATTAGAAAATAATCCCTTTCACATTCTGCTACTGAAAGAATAAGTTTAGAGCATCATCTCTGCATGCTTCCCAATATATCTCAAAAATGGACCACTGAAAAAAAAATCAGTCCTTATTTCTGTTTTTACTGCTCATCCCATTATCTGTAAATACCAGGACAGTGTTCAGAAATGTGAGCTATAAACCTGGGAATCAGAGTGTAAGTACCTAGGCATATCTCCAGAGCTACAGAAGAGTCATTAGAGAGTAACTCAAAAGCTTCTAACTATTGGCCTATATTGGATTCATACCAACAACTTAGTGCAGAAAAACTCCATATGCCCTTACCAGTCCCTTGAGCAATCAAATCACTCATATTTTACACCTGGACTTTTAAATGAATTGTTGCAATAACAGCAGGTTTGGGAAAATTGTGTTCTAATTAATATAATGTTGCAAAATTTCAAACAGCTGTGTACAAAACGAACAAAACCAAAACTGTGTTTTAATTTGTTCTTACTAAAGAATCAAACAAGTAAGATTTGCTAATTTGTTTTTTGCTCCTCCCTCCCCAGCTGAATGTCTAATAACTGAAGTGTGGACAGTCTGAGTTTTACTTTTTTTGAAACAGAAACTTTTAAAGGAAGGCAAGGTAAAACTATTTAGACCTGATAGAGTGGGAATGTAAATTTCAATACCATATTCAAAGTTTTGCAATGCATTCAAAGAAGCTTAAATAAGAAGAGGAATAATGAAACTCTCATTGCTATTGAAGTGTGTGTATTAGTCCACCCTCTATTTTGAGCTAGGAGTATTGCATAACAAAATAGACATGAGAAACCTTAACGAAGTTGTTTGGCACCACAAATGAAGTATCTGAAACCCTGCTGCTAAAAATGAGAATTCTGAAAGAAGACTGAAGAAGACTCTTTAACAGTCCCTGACAATTCTCATGGTTTTGTAATTTTGTCACATTGACTTCTTTATACTCATATGTAGGACACACAGAAATGAGTAAATCCAATTCACTCATGCAAAGAGCTGCTTTTCTGAAACTGTCATTCCAGAACCTAAGATCATGTTCTCATTCAAATAAAATACATTTTCATCTCCTAAAATCTGTATGAAATATATATATATTTATTATGCTTTCCAGATAAAAAAATACCTAACCACTGAAGAACCAGGAATAAATGAACAGAACTATTATAGTCTTATTTAAATTATTGTAATCTTATTTCTCATAGCTACTGGAGAACAAAAAGAGAGATCTGTGTCTTACTGGCCAAGTGCAGAGTAAACAGATGCTCTTATTTTCCATACACTTAACTTTCAATTTCATTTAAAATGCCATAACCAAAACGACCCCCAACAAAACAAAAACAAAACAAAACAAAACCAAACAAAACAAAACAAAACCAAAATCCTGTAAGTACTTAAGGCAGTATCAATGAGGATCAGAATATGGGGAATAGAGAATCAGGTCTGCCCCTGTGGGATCATGATTCAAGTTACATTAAACTTGATATCCTTGTAAATGGAATAATCTTAAGGTCTCTGAGTTCAGACCACATGTGAATTGTAACATTTGATACAAATTTTACTTTGCCTTGGAAATACCTAAAAAATGATCTAGAAATTAATGAAATTAATTGCCCCTCACAAGGAGGAAAGCAAGGAAACCCAAGACCTAATTTTTGTCTCTCACATATGCATAAATTAGGGGTTATATCGTTTAAGTAATGTTGCAAGGGTACCTGGGGTATCTTCTAAGCTAATAGTCTATATATTTTCTATTATGGTTTCAGGAAGCTTTGTGGTGTTAGGAGCACACTAACTTGGATGAGATATGAAACAAATCCCAACGGCTTACATTTTTCAAGATTGCATAACATTTTTCAGAGGAGTCAATTGTGTTAATTACAGTGTTCTGGCCAAATTAAACTGCATATATAGTTGCAATCTCTCAATCTGGTATTTTCTCCAACTAGCTCTGGTTGGCTGTGCGCTTCTTGCCCTATGTATTTGGGCACTATTGAGAGCTGCAGGCAACAGCAGAACAGTGTTTGTGGTAGATACAATGATTTTGCTCTCTGTTTTCTTTGGAAAGCAGCTTGTGATGCCATATAAACATCAGGTTAGTATATGCAGAGATTTAAACCACTCTCTATGAAGACCACTGCCAGTGGTCAAGGTAGACATGCCTTTGTTGCAGATGTTTCTTAACAAGATAGCCCAGATACTTTGGTCTGTTTGTGAAGATTATCTTACCTTGCAGGCAGAAGGGTTCCTGGATCTATATCAAGCTTTTTTACTCAGACGCCATTGGCCAAAAACATTAATTGGAATATTCTCTCTTACCCATGTGAAGGACTCCTATGTTCTCTCATGCAGATGTTATTGTTTGTTATACAAAATCTGCTCACATTGACCTAACATTTGACTAAGAGCATCCTATAAAGTGTTCATATTTTCACAACAAGTACGATCCACTACAGCCTAGTATTATTCACTGATGCAAAGTCTGCAGCCAAGATTTCTGCATGGCAGATAACCAGGCACCTTTTTGATCACCCTGACACATGTAGCTTAAGAGGCACTCTAATATGTATCAAAATCCTTCTTGTACCTTTTGAATATTAAGATTCTCTATTGGCATCTAAAGTGTTCCGCATCAGTTAAACTTTACTCTTCTCTGTATGATCTTCATGCTAGTCATATATATATTTCAGACATAAACATTAATTAGATAAAAAATAAACAATGCTACCTGGGCTACTTCTTGGGTTTCTAAAAAATTTAGTTGATTGGAAAAATTATCAAGAACTACTGTGTTTTGAAGGATTTACAATTTTTCATGAGCTTTTCAAGTGCTTAAAATTATAGTGATTGATGTTAACAGATGTTATTCCATATGATCACTAATATTATCTGATGATTAACTTCTAAACAATGCAACAATATGTTACATTAAATTTATTTTGCAGATGCTACAGAAGGCCATTAAAGTTCCTGACTATTCAAAAGACTACATGAATACTGATATTAAATAGAAACACCTGCTGCATAAATATTTCAAAGCTGTCACTCCCAATTTATTCTGCATGTAAGGGAGAATTCTTAAATAATGAAGTTCAAGATGGTTGAACATAAATACTAGGAATTGGAGAGCTGTAGTAGTTTAATCTTAAAATGAAACTGATGGCTGATTTGCCAACTGTCTTATAAAAAATTAATTGACACAAATTTACTTATAAACAGGGCAATGTGTAAACAGCTTTCATCTTACTAAGCAAAAAAATTATATTTGGGAAATATAATATTACTGAAAAAATAATTTTAAAAATCAAATTTAAAATGTGATTGCTTTTCTGATAATTATAATTTGGAACTTGAAAATTTTTTCTAAACTGTGCTCTTTTCCTTGCTTGTGCTCACATGTTTTCAGTGTTCAGAAATTTGAAAGCCAGTTATCCCTAAAACAAATAGGTTAGTAAGGCCTTTCTTATGATTAGATCTTTACATGTCAACAAGAAAATAGTATAGATATATTTCATAATTTAGGAATTACCCTATAACCTTATCTAGCTAGTGTTTACATTGTGAACCAAATAACAGAGGTGATTGGAAATAAATCCTGATCAAAACAGTGAGATCCAGCCTGAACATTATCAAAACTAAGACATAGACACATATTTATTTTGTAAATTCACCTTCAGATGTCTTTGACATCTTTATTGTTTTCTTACCTTGTTATCTGGCAAAAAATGTAAAAAATTCTGTCCTGAACTATTTTCTTACTGTGGTTTCAGTTGGGTTACAAAAGTAAATCAAACATGCTCTTTTCCTTGGAAAAAGCAGTGTCTGCTTCCTTTTCCTCATTTACATAGTACCTTGATGCTCATATTAGATCAAATACAAGTCAGCATTTGTTACGAATGAGTGTTTGAGGTTGCTTAAAAAATCATCGGCAAGGGTATCAGCAAAAAACAGATTTCATATCAAGCAACTGCACGACAAAGTTCATTGGCAAGATTCACTCTCCTACCTCGAGGACAGTTAGGGTACACCACGGATAAACAAGCAACAGCAAAACCAAACAAAATCTAAACAATCAAAACAGAAATTAACATAGAGCTATCTAGGGGTGTGGGGGTGTGTGTTTAGGTGCCTGTAGCAAAGGATAGTGAGAGCAAGGATAAAGAGGAATAAGGCTTAAAAGTTTAACAGCACTCAACAGTACTTTAACTTAATTTATACCTTAAACCTAACAATTTAACAAATTAACAACATTTAATTTATATCTGACTTAATTTATATCTAACTTAATTTATACTTTAAACTTAATTTATAACTTAACAAACTATTTAACAGAGGAGTAACACTTAACAGTATTTAACCTAACTTCAAAGTTATACCTAGCAATTTAGCAAAAGAACAGCACTTAGCAACACTTAGCTTAAAACTTAAGTTGAACTTAACCTCTTAGCAAAAGAACAACACTTATCAGCATTTAAGTCATAAGTCACAAGCTTACTTACAGGTCCAACTGACTTCAATATCCAAGATACTTAAATGTTTGAGAAAGAGCATTTCTCCCAGATTTGCTATAGCATATGCACATGTTTGTACACCCAGGTAGAAAGAGTCAGTGCAAGCAAAGTACCTGTGAGAAATTCCCCTCAGATGTCAGTGGGATATTCACTTTGGATGCTTTTGCATCTCCAGATGGTTGAAGGGTAAGGCCTCAAGGATTCAGGGAACCAGCCCAAGATTCATATCTCCGGGTACAGCAAATCTGAGGGTTTGCTAGCTCTGAGAAGCGTGTCCCTCAGAAGGAGGTTGCTGGATGCAGCCTGCTGCAGTCCAGGAGAGCTCAAAGGGTGCCACTTTGGACCACTGTTTATAGGGTCAAAAGAGAGTAGTGGGCTGCAGTCATAGCAAGGTGACATCCTGACCACACTTTGGGTCAGCACATTGTGTGAAAGTGTGAGAAACAGGAATGTTATTCCATTCAGGCAAGAACAATATTTTCAAGGCTGTTAAAAAGGAAAATGGAAACTTTTTAGCAGTTCCTGGGAACAGACAGTGTTTCTGACAAGCTCAGGCAGAGGTGAGCCCAGGTGCCAGTTTTCAAGGCCAAGACCTAAGGAGCATTTCTCAGGCCTCAGTGCAGCCTGGAAAGGGGGAGCAGGATGCACCACCACAGCATTAACTTGTAGGTTTTCATTCATTTAAAGGAAAATTGTAATAATGATATAATTTTAAAATATGACTACCATAACAGTTTGCTTATTAATGACCATTTTAAAAAGTCAGCTTCAGAAATTATTTTCAATGATCATCCCTTAAACTGAAGAGTTAGGCTTCCTACAAAAGAGAGAACATCAAACAAGATTCTTGAAGTTGCATAATTGTAACAGTCTTTAAGGACTGAGATTCTGCTGCTGAACAAAATAAGCTTCTGAATAATTTTACATATTTGGGTAATTTGTATTCAATCCATCAGACATTAAGAAAACCACAAACTGGAAATTGTCAGGATTGTGGCATTATGTAAGGGTGTAAGGATGTAAGAATGTGCAGTGATTTTACTTTTCTGATCTCTTTTTCATTGGAATTAATATGTTTTCTCAGACTAATGCATAGCACACCACTAAAGTGTTTCACTGATACATGGCTCTCACAGACATAAATATATAATTTGGCTATTCCAGATTTTAATAGCTATGTTTCATCACAAATTAAAAAGAAAAAAAAAAAAAAAAAAAAAAAAAAACAAAAAGAGGTAAGCATGAAAGTTTTAACATTTGGCAAAATATTATTCAAAACAGCTTTCTTAACCTTCTGCTGCTTGCCCTACCATTAAGTACAATATGTTCTTATATAGTTTATAACATCAAAGCACAACATGTTGCATAAACATTTAAGCAAACTGTGTTATCAAAACTTTAAATGGCTCAATAAATCTCAGCATATATTGGCTAAATGAACTGCATCTACAGGGCTAAGCAGTAACTCAATGACAGATCTGGGAATGGAAGGGAAACCAGCATTAAATGTTGGTTTGTCTAGTAGTATTTTTCTGTTGATTCCTTTTGAAAAAAAATTAAATGTATTTATTGCATGACTGCTAGAAGACAGTGTGGTTAAGTGTCAGCGAACAAGAGCTTTTCTATTCAGCTACTTTTGCCATGTCTGAAAAAAAAAAATATTTCTTTGCATCAGTGAACTGTTCAATACTCTAAACAACACCAGTGACCCATTGACTCCAAACCCTGGGAGCTGTTATGAGGGAAGATTGTAAGAATGTTGTATTCCTTTCCTTACGTTTAAAAAAGAAAAAAAAAAAAAAAAAAGCATGAAGTTCAGCACCATAATCAGAAAATACACAGTCTAGTGCCCAAGCTACAAAAACAAATTGAAGTTTCCCTGCAAGAAGAAATTTAGAGAAAGAGAGGCAAATAGATTTTCCCAATTAAATGAAACCCTTATTATATATTGACAAGAAGCTTGATGTGACCTGGAAATCTGTGCATCTCAGAAATCCTGGACTACTCCAAAAGAAACATGGCCAGCAGGTCAAGGGCAGTGATTCCCCTCCTCTGCTATCTTATTGTGAGATCCCACCTGGAGTGCTGCATCCAGCTCTGAGACATCAAACACATAACCTTCCAGTACCTAAAGGGGATTTATAAGAAGGCTGGAGGGGGACCTTTGACAAAGTGTAGTAGTAGGACAGTGGAAAATGGATTTAAGCTGAAAGAGGTTATGTTTAGGTTAGATATTTGAAAGAAATTCTTTATTGTGAGGGTGGTAAGGCACACAAACAGGCTGTCCAGAGGAGTTGTGGATGCCTTATCCTTGCAGGTGTTCAAGGCCAGGTTGGATGGGACTCACCTGGTCTAGTGGAAACTGTCCCTGCCAGCAACAGGGGTGTTGGAACCAGGTGATCTTTATGGCCCTTTCCAATGCAAATGATTACATGATTCATGTTCACCGATACCAAAAAGCATTTAAAAACCAAGATATAAATGCATGGAAGTATTTAGGCAAAATAATCTGCATGTAAATGACCTAGAAACTTATTTATCTATCTAAACAGATAAGTGCACAGATAACTGAGATATCTGCTATTTTACGGGACTGTACCACTTTGAAAATCAAGCTATAAATTCTGATAATGAGTCAGTTTAGAAGCATGTACTGAAGAGGTTCCCAAATAGTCGATGATTCTGACCATAAAATCCAGCTTCATTTATGTGACATCTTTCAAACCTCAGGTTATTAATTTGCCATAATTTATATGATAGAATGCTTCCCTGCGTGATAAAGAAATGAAAACAATTTTATGAGCTGATAGCTGTAAAGGTGATTCAATACACTTTTTATACACTATTTTTCACTCTGTTCTTCAAAAAAACACTATTTTAGGTTTAGAGGCACTAAGCCTATGAAAATGTGGTGGTGAGATCTACATGTCTTGATATAAGCACTCATAGACAGGGAAATAAGGTCTATACAGAGAAAAGCTCAAAGTAACTGGCCTGAAAAAAGAGATTTTCAGGTGATATAATGACTTAATGAGGCAAAGGAATTCAGGAATGTTATTCTGAAAGACAGAAGCAGTAAAGTAGGAAGATTTTGCCCTAAGTGTAGCAGCATCATTTGGAGAGAAAATGGAGATAGGTGTGAGTGTGTGATCAGGGAGATAGAAAGAGAGAAAGATCATACTCTTATCATCTATTATTAATTAATTAAGACAAACTGAACACTGTGGCATGCTGTCTGTTTTGGCCTTGCTCAGGCAAGAGGCCAGAACCAGCCCCTGAAGCTGTTCACCACGTTTCCACTTTTATCTTTGTCTTACGCCTTGCCAGAAACATGCTGATACATCTTTGTTTTGATTTGCAGTGCTCCTAGCTATTGACTTTTATACAATTTTTGGGTTAAGAAAGGCAAAAATGTAGCATTTACAGCCTGGAAGAATGAATTATCTAGATCACCTCCCCAAAGGCCTTGCATGTCCACCTTTATCTTATCCTCATGCTTCTCTTACCATAATGCTAATTGATATAAGTCTTAACACAGGATACAGGAATACTTTTTATGTATTAACAAACTTTCAGTAATAATGGTCTTGTAGGTTACCTCATTAATAAAATGTTGGTTTTCCTTTTGTTCTTCTGGAGATACACTGACATAGTGACCTACTTATATCGGTAGGGCATATTGTGTTCCTTTGCTTACATATTTTAAAATAGTTATTTTTATTTTAACTTTATTTTATTTGCAAATATTGAAAGGGGGTTGTCATTCTGACATAGAGAAAGACAACAGTCTTCAAATAAGTCACATCAGTACTCTGCCTGTCTCTGAATCTAAATCTGTTTCTCTCAGCGCTGAAGTAGTGCACAAACCAATTCCATCTCTTAACTTCTCAGGTGCAAGGAAGAATGTGTTGGTATGGAATAATCTGCATTTCTTTGTGATTTGCTATGTAGTGTGAATGACTTCTAAAATGGCTTCTGAAAGGGATTTGAGAGCTCCACACTCTTTCGGAGTCTGGCCATTCTTCTTTGAGGAGGTTGAAAATCCAGCTTAAACATGAAGGAAAATGTCATCAGAAATCCTAAACTACCTAACCCAGGCTTAATTCACGTTGTATACTAGTTCCAGATGTAGAAATATACTATATGCTTGTGAAGACATTGAACTTTCGCTATTGGCATATAGTTGTTTCCCCACTGATACTTCTGATGGTCTGGCTGTGAAACAGTCCCACCACCTACGTACTCACATTTATAGAGATCATGCATTTGCACTTGCTGATTTATATATACATGCAAAGTTCTTTGCTTTTAAATACTTACCTGCCAGAACTTAAAGATTTAAAATACTCTCCAAACAGTCCTGTTTTCAATAGGGTCTGCTGTAACTATCTAGACATGTCTAGAGCAAATTACGATTTTCTTTTTATTGTCATGTCTGTGACTTAATCATGTGTTCATTTTATGCTGGCTATTCATAACATCATCAGCAGTGGTGTGAATTACCTAATGTGGGATCATAAAACCTAGAGAGTCCTACGCAGAAGTTAGACACTTAGCCATAGGTTACCATGCACCTGAAGTCTAGAATCAGAAACAGAGCAAAGTGTAGCCAAACTGCCAAATGAATAGCATATGAACACTGGTTAGAAATAAGAAAAGTACTGTTGTATTGTATTAATGACAAACCAAACGTCTGTACACAATTCCCAGTTGTTCAAAATCCTTATGGCTAACAGGAGTATTGCTGTAAAAGCAGTTTCATGTTTAACATGCCAGTTCTGCTCTGTGTGCCAGATCTTGTTCAAGTACTTACAGGTATTTCAGACAGGCTGTTAGGGGTTAGGATGTTTTACACACTGTTTGGGTTACTATGTTATCCTGAATAAAATATATACATTATATAACAAATTCAAAGATGAAAGATTTGTATAACAAGCAGCTAATTCATCAAAAAGTATTAATAGATTTTTTTTTGTTCATATTCTTGATTCTTATCACTTTAAAGGTATGCCTTTGAAATTAGGTATTCCATTCAAACTCCTTGGGTTTTTCAGTAAGATTATTTAAATTTTTGACGGTATAATTACTAGATAACTAACCTGTCCATTTTTCAAACCTCCAGAATTACTAGGGCTGACTCTAGTGGTGGTCCAGACAAGTTGCTCTGCCAAATAGGCAAAACAGAACTGTCTGCTATATTAAGATCAAGAGGACCAAGAGAGTCCTTTCATCTTTTCTTTTTCTATTTCCTGCCTTGGGCATAAATATGGAAGCCTTACTCTCTGTATTTCTTTACAGCCTTAAATACTTAATATTTTCAAGACCTGGTTCTCTTTTATCAATATAAAACTTTCCTCATATATACATAATGTTTTATTGTTGTAATCTCTGAATCAGAGCCTATACATATAGAGAACTCATGTCAGGTACAGACAGAGTAATTAGAAATTGATACTCTAAAAAAGCTTGAAAGCATTGATTGTGCTTTTAAGTAAAGCACAGATTTGTTGAAATACAGAAATAAAAATATTAGATGAAGTTTTATCTTTTTTGAAATGAAAATATAAATTTTGAGTTGACCACATAGATGTGACTGTTCCTTTTCTCTGAAGGTAGAACTGGGACAGTTTTATAAATATAAACATTCTGCTGTATTCCTCTTCAAATATTCACAAAGATAAATTTTTATTTATTTATTACATTGGATATTTCATGTTAAAATTAGCCTCTTTAGAGAGGCTGTCTGGAAACAGAAACAGTACAGAACCAGATATTCTTCTGTAGGGCACAACTGAGGCTAAGGAATTTTCTGTGCTGGTATCTACCTTTGCTGAAGCAACGCAAGTGGCCCAGAGAGGAAATAGATATTGTGGCAGAGCTCAGAGTATGTCAGGTACTTGTGTACAACTTGCACAGGATGAGAATGTGCATGGCAGAAATAAAAGAAATCCAATGTAATGTACTTGGTGGAGGTTTATCACTGTGACAAAGGGTGGTATCTCTGGTGTACTAGAGATAGATATGAATGAAAAGAAAGCAAGAAATTATCTTCCAAGACAGAAAAGGCACTAAAGGTATACCAGTCTTAAAGAACTTGAGGAAAGAGAAATAAAACCATCACACAGATGGAAGAGTTGAGCTGTTTACACAGCAGTTTTGAACAGGAAGGAAAGACCTGTTGATCCTGCCTGAACTAAATGTAATTTCCTATATTACATGCACATTAAATAGTTCTTTAAACAATTATCCAGGTCCAGATACCAGACTAAACCACTGAAAAAGAAAAATATGTTCTTCGGGAGCTGTAAAATGCACACAATCAAAGAAAAAGAAATAAAAAGGTCTGGTGACAGCCTGGTCTGAAATAAAGCATGGAAATCACCACAATAATTTTGTGCTCAGTTATTTTCATATAAGCCAAATTCTACCTTTCATTTTTCTTCTTTGAGAGTCAAAGACTTTGCCTCCAAGTTTCAAAAATTCATGAGCTGTTAAACTGAGTCATGTTCCTGACAAAGACCTTGAAAAGATTGTATGATACCTTGTTTTTCTGAGCACATTCAATGGCTAAAACAGTAGTTCCTCATCTTTTTCAGTTTATGTACCATTTTTTTCCAATGATGGTCCAATATGGAGTCATTCACAAAGTTACAATTTTGCAGACTTCCACACAGATGGAATAACTTTGGTTTTTGAGGCATAGTTAATGAAGACCTAGAAAAAAGCCAAGGAAACCTGAGATCCATGCTATCCCAGGTCAGCTGTCAGATAAGAACTAGATAAAGACTGAAAACCAGAGAAACTACCAAAAGACATGAGTCAGTTGGAAGGCAAAGAGCTTAGATTCTGTGGTTCTCCACTTGATAAATGTAAGCAGTCTGAGCTTTGAATTAATTGTCCTCTCCAAAACCCCTCATTTTTCATGTCAAAAATGCGACTGTGATGATGCTTGCTTCCTATTTTTTTTTTGGGGGGGAGGTGGGGGAGAGGAGGAGAAGAGAGGGGGGCATTGGGTGTTAAGAACCAGCTTCCTTTGTTTCCTTAATCAACATCTCCATGGAATTTCAAAACATAACCTCTTCACCTTTTCCAATAGGTAGCACAACAACAGCCAGCAGAGAGTAATAATTTGCTGACATGATGTAAACAGCCTTCTGTTTGAAGAATGAGAAATGAAGGGCCTGATGAATGCTTCCTTTTCTTTAACTGCACTGGAGATGCAAGCACTGGTGACTGGTGCTACATCTCCCATCTGTCAGCAAGATGCGGCAGAAGTGCTCAGATGCCTTGCTACCCTTCTTTGCAATTTGTCTGCTTCCATTTCAAGGCTGCCAGACACATTTTCTTGTGCAACCGAATTCAGTGTCAGAAGGATGACTTGAGAGGTGAATAATTTGGGCTGCCAGGAAGAATTAAATTTGCAGTCACCTTGAATGGGAAACGGTGCATTGTTATGGATTGTAACCTAAACTCTTGCTCTGCCCATCAGAAAGAGGAATGAAAACCAGCCGCAGATCAGCATACTTCTTGTTGCTTATTTTGCTCTTTTTATGTTGCCTATTTTAGTATTTTTAAAAAGTTCAATTTCTTTTTATCAGTAATTTGCTTTAACAACAGAAGACTTGTTCATCCTGCAATAGTATTAGGATGTACCTGCTGCCCCTCTCATGACTGGTGTCTCTGGCATTAGTGCCCCTTGAAAGTAAAAATGCAGTATTGAATATGGCAATGATGATAGTAACTGGAATATGGATATTTAATAAGTAGTTAAATAAAAAAAGAGTTTAAGATGGCATTAGACATTAGTAATGCACCAAATACTAAAAAAATAAATGGGGATGGAATGAGTGACAGAATAGATGTTTGAAGATAGTGATATTTTGGTAAAAGAGTTCCTATATATACCTGGTGCTCTGCTGCAGGTCTCCAGGATATTATTTAGCTATGGGAGACTATGCTGTGCAATATGCCATATGATATGATTATGTGTTCAACTCTAGAGACACAAAAGGCAAAAATAAAGTTTTTGTCCACCTGACTGCATAGTGAATCATAATGGTTTGATCAACTCTCTGCTAGCTATTTTCAAATATTTAGGTTTTTATATAACCAAAATGTTTATAGTCAATTAGACAATGTGAATGATTTTTTTTTTTCTAATATACGTACTTTGTAAGTTTGAATTCTGAAGAAAACATCAGAAGTAAAGCTAAGTAAATGGACAATAACAAAAATAAATAATTTTTCCTATTTCCTTATTCACATGGGTACAGAGACACAGAATAGCTTTAGAACCCTAACTTCCTAGATACATATGGATTCTGGTCCTCATATCAAACCTCACTGTGTTTGCTGGGGCAGGGGTTATCTTATTTTTGCTAGAACCTCAATATTGTTTCTCCAGGAAAAGAAACTAACAAAATCAGGGATTGAAATGGGATCACTGTAATTCTGATAAAAATATTCTTGAACATTTTTTCACATTAATAGACATTTCTTTGGCATCTTAAATTAGTTGAATTAAAAGTAATGTGTGGTAAAGTAGAGTTTTGAAATATTTTGTTATGTGTGTTCTACATTACTGTATGATGAGAAGCTGAGATTTTAAATAGACTGACTATATATATGAAGCAAATTCAGTGTAGTTCAAAAAGGATTAATTGTCCAAAGATATCTGCTAATTGAAGTTTACAACTGAGCTAAAGGATATTTCCCTAGCAGTAACTTGCAACACATGCAAAGAACTTCTGTGAGCCATTTTTGTGGTTTAATATGTCTGTGAGCCCACCTGAGCTGATTTTTATGTCCCTCTGAGTACTATAGTACTCAGAGGCCAAACTTCAGGTATGTGTGTCTTTTCCCTAGAGAAATCTCAAACGGACACCAAGAAAAAAAAAAAAAAAGTACCTTATACTTCCGAGAAATGTCAGTACTCTGAGGGAAGAAAATATATGATTTACTCCAGATTTAAACAAGGCAGAAAATGAGTGTTGTAGTTTGGTTTTGAATTAATTTTATTAAACTGTTCATGTAGTCACTGATTCTATGTGCCATTACATAACTTATAATTTCTGTGAATAAAGTTCCAACAACATTTTCAGCTGAAAATATTGGGATTTTTCTTCCATAAGATGTGTTGTGACGAATGGAGAATAAATAAGAAGTAATGGGAATGAAAACCAGGAATTTTATTTCACTTTCAATTTCCACTGTGCTGGATCACATTTTTAATCAGTTCACACTCCAAAAACAAACCTCAAAAGTATTTCTTACTGGTGTTTAGTTCCCTATATCTGCAGCAGAGCTACTTGTCATCTCTTCAGACGGCCTAATACTTTGTCATTTTCCTTAAGAGAGGAAAAGATGTGTCATTTTGAGGAGTTGATCCCTGTGGTGTAAAAACAACTAGTTCTTTGGCATCCTCAGTGCTTAAACACAAATTCCAATATCACACCTCAGCAAAAATGTATAATAACTACAGAGCGAAAGGATTTGTCAAAATTCTTTGTGAGGTTGATAGGAAAGCCAGAAGTAGGTATTTTTTTAAATATTATCCTGAAGCTTTTAAGCTAAGCTAAAAGATAGCCAAGAATTTAAGACATTATTGCTGTTAAAATTTTCTGTCACTTAAGAGTAATTACATTAATAAGCCCCATACTTCACCTGTGCTTCCTCCTTGAATACATGGAACTTCTAATGAGTAAGTGGGCAGTTTATTTGTGTGTGCATACATACACACACACCCTCCTCATTATGTTTAGGGCACTGTCCATGTAATTCTAAATAGGATTGTTGAGGTAAAATTCCCATTTAGGATGTTTAGATTGTTTGGGTATATTTAAAAATTGTTTTTTAAACCCTTCTTTTATTGTAAATTATGTCTCCATTCATTTTATTTTTTACATGCAAGTACTCTGAACAATTTATTCGGGGAGGTCTCTGGGGAAGGTGACATGAAATTAGTTCCCTAATTGCTTCACCCTGTTTTTTGTTTGGTTTTTTGTTTTCATTTAGATGCTTAGCCAAAGGTGTAATAGATGTGGAGAGTGATTCTTATGATTATGTGTAGTCTTTTTCTTGTATTTGAAAGTGAAGCTTTGGGCTCCTGAGCATTAATGCCAGGACCTATCCCAGGAGGTGGATGTGAAGTGCCAGCTCTGTTCACTCCAAACAATGGTGAAAAGAGCCACGGTGTTCTGAGCACATGTAGATATTCCCAGTGGTATTCTTGGCAACAGCATTCCTCTACTCAGAAACAACATTTTGCCCTACACGTGACATTTACATAACTTACAAATTTTGCCTATGGTGTCTTGGTTTAATTTTGTTCCATCCTCATGAGGCTATCACAGAAATGAAACCACTCAGATATGAACTGAAAATATAGTGTACAAGCAGGGGTTTCCAGGACTTCAGAACTGCTTTAGGACTCAGGGGGGGCAATTCCACACAAGGAGATGAGACCTGGGGTACACCTGCAGTGCACGTTCTCAGTCTTTGACCCTTTGCAATAGAATTTCCATCTAAATGTCTATGTACTGTTTGAAATTTCCCACTAAGGGTGAAATAAGACAATATTCCTCTGACAATTCTCATCACAATAGTTATTAAAACTTCCTGATATTGTAAGATTTCTTTTCATTACGTTTTTATTAATACACTTTTGGTTGTCTTTAACATGATTTAAAGTAAATTGATATATGAATTACAAAATCCTTAAAAAATAATGCTTTTCTCTTGAGTTTGTAGGAATGTAGATTGAGGGGTAATTTTGCTAAAGTGCAGGTCAACCCAAGCCTTCCATTTAAAGGAAAAAAATTAAATTGTCAGTTCTTAATATATCCATATATTTCATCTGAATTTCATAAAATGTGATTAAAAATAACCTCTAACTAAAACAGTTCAGACAAAGCATTTTTTTTAAAGACAAGAATTGCTCTCCTAAGTGGAAAAAGTATGCTTTCAGATCAAAAATCATGCCATTCCAGAAATATATGTCCCACAGAGTGCCCACAGGAACACGTAAAAATATAATCTCCTTCTTTCTGAACTTCTGATATGCTGTAATTTCTGTATCTTCCTTGATTTTTCTATTGACAATAATTTCTTTCAGCTTCATGACAGCAGTTCAGTGCTGCTTCTAAGTACCACCTTAAACTATGCTCTTCAAACACCAACCCCTTAAAACACACACAGTCATGGGAATATGATACAATTACTGTTGTACTGAATTTCTATTTAGTCATCTTGAAGTTTTTTCTATCTCATAGGCAACTGTTAGAAATAAAAATTGCAGTTTGACCAAAGACAAGCAACTTCACAGACCTGAATCTGGAAAAGTTACTACTAGTACAGATCAGCCACTTTTCCTATGATAATCAATCCATGTTAATATTTAGATATGTAGGGAATGATTTGAAACCTATTATTACAGTTACTTATTCTCTTTTCTTGGATTGTATAAGTACCAAATTTATTTAGTTGGAAACCAAGCTAATTTCTTAATTGAATGTTTTTTGCAATAGAATTATTTCTGCTGTACCGTCTGCTGCTTTGGGAATGAGACGGATATAAAACTGTGGGTATAAGCAAGTTACTTTTCAGGATGATATTCCTCTGCTAAATACGTGAATTTGTTTACTTATGTTGGTGAAACACTGGGACATGTTTGCATAATGGCAAAACATATTCTGTTACAGTCCAAGTTTTCAGTTCATTCCTTAAAAAGATGCAGGAATAGAAAGCCATTAAATTCACTATTCGTTGTGCATAGGTAAGTAATGGAAAACACCAGACAGATGAGAAGAGCAAGGTGTCAGCCTCACCAGATCATCAGCACAATTCCTGTATAAAACAGCCCTAGAGGAGTCTAAATAACCCAGCCATTCCAATAATAGCCTCTGTGTACATGACTGTTTTATCTCGAAAAAGTGAGAGACAGCATGGCAACAGCATAGAGGGAAGGTAAAGAATTACACCTTAGCAGTTGGTTACTCGGTGCTGTTTTTTACCAAAACCACAGAATTTGCTGCACAACAAAATTACTATTTTCCCAGGTACAGAATTACCTTCGATGTAGATTTCAATTTGGTTCTGTGCTTCTGTTTCTGTATATTTACAGCTCACATCTGTATAATTTTCATAGATATGCTGTTACATATGTAAACATCATTAAAATGAGTGGGTTTATTGTGTTGTATTTTTTTCCATGCACTGCAGTAATCTACTCCATGCTCTTAAATCTTCTGGCATTTATTTCTTAAAGGAAAAGGCACTCATTTTGTATCTGGGGGTAGAGAGATGAATGATTTCTTGGCTTAAAATTTGCAGACAATTCAATAAAGGGTTCATCTCCCTACAGCTTAACAGTTGCTAACAGAATTACTGTCAAAGTGTATGCTATTCAGAATAGCTTGATAGAATCAAAATAAATTGCTTTAAAGTTTAAAAAAGAACACAACAAAAAAATCTTATTCTTATAGTAGAAAAAAGAAGCAACTTCTCATAAATTTATATTTCTTATAATGGTTTCTATTAATTAATGTGAAATATAGCAAAAAATCATACTTAATTTTTCTTTTCTACAAAAGTGTCTATTAAGTTTATCTTGACTTATCAAACACTGAAGCAATGTATTTTCTTTTTAAATAAAAAACATACATGCTTTAAAATTTTACAATTTATGGAAGTCCTTAGAAGATAAAAAAAATGGACCTACATTTTATGCAGATCTATAAGCATCTAAGGTATTGTTTTTGAAAGTTATGTTTAACATTGCATGGTCATATGTCTGTATTTTCAAAAAGCTTAAATATGTGCTGACTATAAGCAGAAAATGAGAGTTCAACCACCATAAATACAAGCTAAATTGTAAAACGTATAGTGATTATTTTACTTTCTAGACTGTTTAATCCTTTCAGATTATTTTTGGCTAAATTTTTAAATAGGAATATTGTACTTGTCAGAAGTAGATTGGGTTCTATTTGAAGGTTAAGAAAGATAGGAAGTGTCTTAAAAGTATTTTAATACCATCTTATAAAATATCTAAAGACTAATCCAGTGAAGATTTCATTATATGAAGTCATTTACAGAGACATCCAGTAAGTTTAAGGAGGTATAAGATTCTGCACTTTTCAACAGAAGTACCCCTTAACACATCATTTTAAGGGAGATCAGAAGAATATAACAATCTGATCTCAGATGTTTTGGTACCTCAGCAGTCTGCATAATAGCATCTTGAAAGAACAAGTTAATTACATAATCTTTCCTGGTGTAGCTTGATAACTTGTTCTGTTACATTTTCGTCTCTATCATGCAGACAATATTGCACAAAGAATTGTTGTGCATGAGCACAGATCCATCAACATGAGGGAAGTCTGGGAGTTCAATGTTCCTTTCAGTAGTGAAGATTTCACTCAGATTTTAATCTACATTACATCTGTGTAAAATACTGAAACATAGAAAAGATGTACTGGGCTAATGAAGGGCTGAGTGAGGCCTGCCTTTAACAAACTGAGTTATAGATGACAGGGTAGCAGAGGATTAATGTGATTTAAAAGGTTAGGAAAGACTAGGCTGTAGTGGCACAAATCCTTGTCTACGGCTGAGTACTGCCTTGAAAGCAGAGTGGGAAGACAGGTTTTTATTTCCTGGTCCCAAAGCATGCTGTGAGACAAAGTCACAA
This sequence comes from Onychostruthus taczanowskii, assembly GCF_017590055.1. Classification (NCBI taxonomy): domain Eukaryota; kingdom Metazoa; phylum Chordata; class Aves; order Passeriformes; family Passeridae; genus Onychostruthus; species Onychostruthus taczanowskii. Next base: position 22,357,588 of record NW_024496525.1, read on the forward strand.
AATTAAATTGAGACGACTCACCAATACATTTTAATAGAAAATTACCTATATCCAGAATTCAAACTACAGATTAATGAAAGGTTTTTCTGGTTACTTAGCACAGGGTTAGTAAATATGACAATCCTTCCTTTGATTTAATTTTTGAAAACAGAAAGTCAAAATTTTTCAAACCCTTCTCTTTTATCTCTACAGGTCAGCTTTGAAACCCATAAACCGTAATGAGCAACTATCATCTATAAGCACCAGTGTTGTAAAAGACATTTTTTACACTTAGGTTTTTCTTAGCTAGATCTTACTACTCTCCTTCTGCAATGCAGTGCTTTATGAAGGTATTGCTCCATTAAAAACAGTTGATTGCTTGCTCTACACTTTTCTTATTCTTAACCAGAGAGCTGATTTCAGGAGCATCAATGTACCTATGGTAATATATTCATCTGACAGAAGCTGTCACAACATCAGCTAATAAATTATTTTATGCTGACATTTGTTACAACCCCACTGCTCAAGCACTGGAGGATAAGGGAATAAAGCACGAGGAGACAAAATTGATTTTTTACCCTTTCTGCTAGGTAATAATACTGAACATCCATCTTAACTTTTAAGATCAAGGCTAGAAGTTAATATACAGCTGAAGGCAGAGGGGGAGAAAGAACCCTCCAGATCAATATTATGCATTATAAACCACCTGCATGCAGACAGTGTCAAAACTAATACTGTAGCTACAGCATGAAACTGGAACATCAATTCAGCACTACCTTTCTTGGAGTTAACATAAGAATGTTACATTGCAAACTGCCAAACTGCTCTTTTACTGAATTTGTGATATTTTAGTCAAATAAAGTCCAATGGAACATTAACTAGGATGTTGATTCACGTGCTTACATCAACCTCCACTAAACAGCACTTCCTCACAAATCTATGTACCTGTTTCCAGTCAGTGTTTATAAAAAACCATTTCTCTCTAAAATAAACCCTCTGCTTTAATAGTGTCTGCCTAAAACCAGGCTCAAAACTAGACATTTCACCTATTACTTTTAAGAGGTTCTACTTTCTAAAACGCATTTATTTTATCATAAACTCCTTTCATGAAGGCACATGAAGCATCTTGGCACAGTAGAGTAGATTGATAATGTCATCCTAAGGTGATGGCATGATGAAGGGCTTTCTCAGCATAGCCTTTCCCTGTTGTCCATTGAGTTGGTCACCCTGGCAAAATGCATGAACTGTCAGCTGTCTCTCTTTTCTACCCTGCCCATGTGTCAGATGAGGTTACACATCTTGTTAAAGAAGGTGACAATGATCAGTAGTCAGAAACAACAAACTTTGAGCATCTGTGACCACATTTAGTTAATGCATTTCTCCCATCCTGGTGCTTCCCTTGTTTGTGTAAGGTTAGTGACAGGTAAATGTTGCTGAAATACAAGTTATCACAAAGCTCTTGCATATTCCCATGCAAGAATCTGAGATGCTTACCCAAATCCCTTGATCTCTGCTTAGCACGTTTATTTGTTATTCACCATCTGTCACAAATCACTCAGGGCAAAACTGTGGCCTCAGGCCTCTTCTGAGTCAAATAGGAACCACACGTGTGCACCCAAACCCAGATGCAGATAAACCCTTAGACTTCAATGTGCGATCTGCCTTCACACTTCCTTCATTAAAAAAAAAAAAAAAGAAATTATTAAAAACTGAATGAAATGTCTTTGATGACAGGAAAGATATAAAGCATTTTTATAATGGTTTAAGATTTTACTTTCCTTATTTTAGCTAGCCCTGTAACTCAGAACTTGGCCCTGTCTGAAGCATTCTAAAGCAGCTCCTTTGTTTATTTATTTAGTCTTTTGACTTCAGCTGAATTTCCTGCTGTGCCTGGCGGTAGCAAAGTTGGAAAATGAAGACACAAAAACAAATCCAATGAGCACACAATCTGATAAAAAGACTGATTTTCAGATATGACATTTTTGTCAGTTCTCTAAACAACTGTAAAAACGTAAACTGATGCTGGCGGCTAACATAAATTGCTTTTCTTTATTTGGCCTATAGCTGTAAGCACACCAAATTGAAAAATAATTTATATATTATTTATGTGTCTGCAGGAAAATTATATTATCTCTGAAGGTAATATGCTAATTAGAAATGATCAGGAAGTTTGTGAATAAATTTATTTTTAATTAATTGTGATGATTTATAAACAGAAAAACTTGGGAGGAATCTGCTTTTTAGATATTGATTTGAGGCATTAATATAGGTTATTACCTTTAAAGAAATTATTTTAAATTTGAGGAAAACAGAAGATTTGAGAAAGACAGAAGAATTTCAAATTACTTCACCAAACAGTTCAATAGCCTTAATAGAGGCTAGAAGTTTTTGTTCAGTTGACTGAAGCATTTTTGATAGTGCAGGGCAACATTGGACTAACAGTTATGGAAGAAGTTACAAGTTCTGTAGCTATGGAAAAGTAATAACTAATGTCATTTCCCAGGGAAAATAATAAATTAGGGAAACAATCTTATTTTTTAAAATCAAAAGATAATAATACAGATTTTTTATTACAAAGATAATATTTTTTTAAAATTCTAATATCTTCATTTAAGTTGGCAATTTATTCAGTTCTGCAGAGAATTCCAGATGAGAATAGATTAAAAAAAAATTCAGAATGACTCCATGCCCCTTGTATTTTAAAATTATTAAAAATAATAGGAGAAAATATTTTAATCTTAATTTACAGCTGAAGAGTCTTAGCTTCAAAAGTTGAAGTGACCTGTCTATAACACGACTCAGAGTTGATCAATGGCAAAGCTTAGGATATCTCATTCTCAGGCCATTTTCTTATGACTGCACCATTTTGCCACCAGTTTCTAGTTAGGGGCATCCTTGCCTTTCTGAAGAGGAGTTTTGTGCAGGAGGGTTCGGGAGTTGCATCCAGAGAGGGATCTTCTCGGTATAAATCTGCTATTTTTCTTGAACTGACTTCTCTTTTGAGATGTTACCATTTCTTGAACTTCCTGATCTTGTAACTGTAGTTTAGAAAAAGGGAAAGAAAAAAAAAATATAATACCAACTTTTATTTGGAAAGTCAAGCAATGGTTTAATCTTGAAGTAGAAGTCCATTATTGTCCTTTTGAAACAGTACCGAGGGTGACTCACATGTCACTGCAAAGGCTTCAGAAAATTAGATCATAAGGGAACAATTACTTACTGCTAAAACAGTGCAGGACCATTTTCCTATTAAAAATTAAGGTATTAACAAAAGCCTGGGAAAAAAAAACACAACAAAACAAAAGCAACAACACATTTAGAACAGTTCATTAATCCATTAATCTTTTCTCTGTATCCTATGCATGATACTTGCAGACTGGATTGCAAGTGGATTAAGTACTATAATCAGATTCAATTACTCCATTATTTCCACCAGAGCAGCTACAAATCCTCTCTTCTCTAGTGACATCTAACGTGGTTGGGAGGATGTCTGAATTAACGTGTGTTCTCACAAATTATCTCCTATCAAAAGAATTAATAAAGCTGAATACATGGCAAGCAGAAAAGTGACTGGCCATCATTTTTCAGAACTAAGTAGCAAAAAAGACAACATATTTCTGTGGCAAGAATACAAGCAGAGACAATATTCTTGTGACCACTTTAGTCCAGTAAGTCTGTTGCAGGACATTTTCTACTAATTGGAAACAAATTAGTACTGTCTGGAGAAAACAGGCTGGAGAACATTCAGCTCTAATCTCCTACTAGAACATGTCATGCATATTATCTAGAAGCTGTACATTTTTGTGTACAGCTATTATTTTTTTTTCTTACTCTCTCATGATTTCATTTTGCCTCTGGGCTTCCACTTTTAGTCAGACATTAGTCTTGAACAGTTGTGAATAAATTAAGAATGTTAATTATTGTACAGGTAATGTCACATTTGATAACTGAAGGACTATGATTTCGAACCATATTTAGATTTTTTTTTCATTTCTTGTTGTCTCTGTTGATTGTGTAATGTAAGAGAAGTGTTTGATCTGTGCACATCTCATGAGCTCAATATTTTGTAAATAACCTGACAATCTCTACCCACTTTAATTCAAATCTTTATATGGGTGGGTAGAAGACATTTGTATAAATTCTGGAATTCTATTTTGTAAATGTAGATGGAGAAATATTAAAAAGAAAAACAAAAACTAACCTCCTTATGCAAGGTGATAACGTGGGTGTAACCATGTGTGTCGTAGCATAGGCAGCATTGTGAAGGTGTTTGAAGGGTAAGGTGAGATATTTTCAAAACACTTAAATGTGGTCAACACCTACACCTTACATACTTAGAGGTACTACACTTTAAGCAGAAGTGGTACAGAAATGCTTGATAGTGGAACTTGAAGGCAAAAATATTTTAATGCATATAGTGATGGAACCACTGCTCTGTAAATATATTTATTATAATTTTCCACATTCTAAAAACCTTTTGTCTAGGTTTATCTAGCCATTTGCTACAGAGATTCACATGTTCATCAGAGCTGAGCTCTCTTGCAGAGTAGGAGATATCAAAACAAAGACAGCATTATTGGAATATCCATAGCAAACTGAGGGCTTTTGCCAATTTAGCAATGTACAAAAAGATTTAGTAGGGATCTTTTAGGGCTTTTTGAATGTGGACATGTGTGGACATACACTGACGTTCACATGTCTTTGGGATATTATATGTTAAATATTCATAATCTAAAAAAATATTTTTTATGATGTATTGACAAAAGTTCTCTATTGGATTAGGACTTTATTTTAAATTGTTCTTAATCATTTTAAGATGAGAATTTTGTTGGTATCGGTCTTTTTCTTAAGCTTTGCAGAGAAGTGTCCCAAGTTATTCACTATGGTAAAAAAAAAAATTAAAAATAAAACAACCATTCCTTTATCTTGTGATATTTAACATCAGACAACAGAGATAAAAATGTATCTGAAATGTGAACCATGGAAAGTCAGAAACCCTTTTTGTAAAGTTGTTCTCAATGCACATAAAACTGAATTTCAGCATCTTATTTTATTGCTGTGCCATAATCTTAAAAATAAATCCTTAATGGTAAATTGTATAACTGTACATTTAACAATGAATTCCAGAATATGTCTTACTGTTTTACACCTCTGTGATCATTACTGACATATCTTCAGACAAATGTCTGATGCTGAAAACCTCATTCAAATGAAAACTACTTGTCATTTACTATGCGACCAAGTAAAATGGCAAGTTAGACAGCTACATTTATGTTAATGTTTCAGTACTATACAGAGAGAATGAATACAATAAAACTTCTCTACTTGGGGCCAGATTCACAACTGAACACAATTCCTTTGTCAAGAACAAAAACTTTCATTAAGTAAAGCTAGGAAATTCCAGCTTTAAGACAATTTGTTTCAGATCTTAACTATGCTAAAGCTCTCATTTCAGAGCTTCTACATTAGATTTTATACACGAAAGATTATTGCTGCCAGAGATTTTATCTTTACAGCATAAGGTGCTCCATCACCAGCAAATTTGCAAAATTCCATATTAAAATCTTGTTAGAAAGTCACAATTAGAAAGATTAGTTAGAAAGATTTTTTTAAGGACATCAAAAAACACTTTTGTAAAAAAAAACGCTTTTGTGGATTCTGTCTAAATATGCTGCTCAAAAAAGACTGAAAATAATAATAACTATTCTATGCCATAAATCCTCATGTGTTTTTCCTTTTATTAGATATGGGATTTTTCCAAAGAACTAAGTCTTAGTCCAGAAAAGAGTGGATTCCTTACTAAGATTTTACAGAAAATTTCAAATAATGCCTGTTTTAAAATCAGATTATTAAAGAGTGGCAATTTTGTGGCTTCACAGTGAATAAAAACTATTAAACCAAAATAAAAATACTTATGAAAAATAATTGCCTGGTAAGTTTTTAAAGTCTATCACTATAATACTATTGCACAGTAGATGCAAAATATTTTCTGCAGCTTTTCTTTTTTTATTTCTGGCATTTTTTTTATTAGAAATAGGATGAGTCCTTAAGTAATGAAGAACCACAATAATGGCTCTGAATGTGTGGTTCTTCCATAATCATGATTTTTCTTAGCACAGTGTACGGCTCTGTGCTTCTCACTTCCTAACCACTGCATCCCACACCTCTGCTGGAATCAATGGATCTCACACTGACAAGTGCTGGGGTTTCAAACATTTTATTTTCTTTCCCACGAGTTTTGTGTCTGCAGTTGTGTTTACTCACATGCTTCCCAAACAGCAAGGGAGCATTTTTGATAGACACTGTCTCCTCTCTCCCCAGCAGTGCTGGCGTGGATTCCCTCTGTCTCCATCTTTTATATTCCTTTTCATGTCTTCCTCTGAGCTAATCAGGTCTGTCAAAGAAGAAGTTCACATCAACTTAAACACTCAGTGAAAAAATGGTATTACCAGTATTACTACTTCCACATCAGATGTAATATTATAATAACTTTCAATAATCATAATAGTTGTATGGGGAGGATTTCTGTTACTAATCTCTGAAAAATAATGAATACTGCTTGGGGGTTTTATTTCATTTGGAAAAGATAAACTGTCCATGTGAGTTAAGAGTAATTCTTAAGCTCTAGAATACTGGAAATATCATGGCCACCATCAGGAACCAAAAGGATTCAAAGGCTGGTGAGCATTACACCATAATAATAATGATAAGATAAATGCTTCTTCTTCTCCAAAAAGAGCATTTAACCACACCAACAAATTTTCCATTTCCCAAGTGCAACAAAAAATTTTGACCAAGACCCAGAGTGAAAAAATTAATTAGAAATTAAGGAGGTAAAGGAAATATAACAAAAACTCTTCCAAGAATCAAAAAGGAACTAAGAGTTTTATTTCCATTCCTATACCTAAAAATCTAAACCCATTCTTTGGTATTAATAATTCTTTTCCCATACCCCATAGGACTGAAAAACATAAAGAAAAAAATATAGAATTCAATGGCGGGGACTATAAAAATGAATGATTGCGCAGCATAGAAGAAAATACAGTTCAAGATCATCTAAAGAACACTAATGTGAGCAAGTCCCTGGGATCTGATGAAATGCAACTGAGGATCCTGAGGGAACCAATACTTTAAGTTGCTAATCCACTGTCCATCATGTTATAAACGTAATGTCAGACTGGTGAAGTTCCCACTGACTGGAAAACGGAAAACATAAACCCCATTTTTAAAAAGGTAGAAAAAGGAAGTCCCTGCAAACTACAGTCTAATCAGTCTCACCTTGGTGCTCAACAAGATAACAGAGCAGATCCTCCTGGGAACTGTGCAAATGCACATGGAAAATAAGGAGGTAATTTGTGAAAGCAAATATGGCTTCACTAGGGGCATATAATAGCTGACCAATCTGGTAGTTTTCTAAAACAGATATAAAGTTGGTGGATAAGGGAATGGTGTCATCTACCTGAACTTGTGTAAAACATTTGACATTTTACTGCACAACATTCTTGTCTCCAAAATGGATTTTGGAATTGATTTGACAGGTAGACTGCACAGTGGATAAGAAATTGGCTGTGTGGTTGTAGCCAGAGTTGCGATCAATATTTTGATGTCCAGGGAGAAAGCAGTGACAAGGACCATTCCTCAGGCTGGTATTGGCCCTGGCACATTTCAACACCTTTTGTCAGTGACATGGACAGTGGTACCATGTACATCCTCAGCACTGATGACAATGAGCTGTGTGGTGCAGTTGACTTGCTGGAGTGAAGGGATGCTATCCAGAGGTCTGAGACAGTGACCTGTTGGAACATCATGAAGTTCAATACGGACAAGTGCAAGTTCTGCACCTGGATCAGAGCAATCCCAAACACGAACACAGACTGGGTGATGAGTGGAATGATGAGCAGCCCTGAGAAGAAGGACTT